>NC_072453.1:11624907-11996157 GCF_027596085.1 Anoplopoma fimbria
ACATTCAGAATCCAGATGCAGCTAAATTCAAAGCCCCCAAACTTCTAGAAATTTCAAACAAATCCTCTCAGGACAGTTTTGTTGTATGCCCCAAATATTCCCCCACAAGCCCAATCACTCCAAGTTCTTCCCCTGACGCATGAATCCAATAATACAGGTGAGGCAAACAACCCTAAAAAACTAGCCAAGATAATATGCAAATGTGATTGACAAGAAAAATATGCAATTCAATATCAAACTCTCCCACAAGCTTTCTGCTCTCCCTCGGGGGTCCAGGAAAGAGTCCTACATGCTACAGAGCACGGTCAAAGGTAATGCAACTACCGCCTGGTCGACAACGATAAGACTATCTGTCTGAGGCGATATTTCTCAGCAATGAGATCAAACGGTCCCTCTGGTTGTCACTGTAGAGGCTTGGATCTGAGGATGGTTGCTAACCGACTCCTCCTCTGACATCCCTTCTCATCCTCTTTCCCGCCATGTGTTCTGTTTTTTGGTACCAGGGAGGTGTCACATACCCGGTACAAACACCTAATGACCTCCCACCAAGCTCACTGTCTCCCCTTCTCACACATATCTCCTGCTGGTTGTGTTTTTGAAAGCTGACAGGAGAGAGAGGGGAGGCATGACGATATAAAATCAGGCACATTATTTAAATAAGTGAGGGTCAAAAAAAATACTTGAATCAGCTTTAGCACAATACAATATGTATTCCTCGATTATGACCATATAAAGATTAATACAATTGTGTGTATACCAGCTCAGATTTAGCTGGTATAGAAGGGAAATCAGTTTAAATTAGCTGGTTGAAACACCAAAGTATGTAAATGGAAGACTGCTCATCAACATAAACATTTTAATGGCATACTGTTCTGATGTAGGTATTCCTGTGATATCTCTGTTTTAAGTCTGTTTTAGGTATTTAATTTGGTGGATTAACCAAAAACAAACACTCCCATTTTGTTATTTGATCCACTAATGGTATCTTAATAGCATTTCTTTAAAATATAATGTCACAATATTGCTATCACAGTGTGCCGGGATAGAAGATTTTATCAATATCACCCACCCATAAGATGAGCTGACTGGTTGATTGAACTTTATGAAAGGCAGAGGCCTTCTTCCCCACTGCCAACAGCTCTACTTATTTTTTCCATACACATATAAACAAAGTACTCTTAATTGCCTCTGTGGTGGTTCCACAGTAGGTGTCTCAAGGACCACCTCCTGCCATGATGACACACACACACACACACACACACACACACACACACACACACACACACACACACACACACACACACACACAGACTCACAAGATAAAAACAATACCAGTCACATGCTGTCGGATCTAGTAAAGATTATTTTCATTTGGTTATATTCTTGATTAATCAATTCATCTTTTAATCTATGAAATGGCACAAAGTTATTTTTCATAATTTGTGTTTTGGGTAAATTTAGGTCCGTGGGAGATTCACAGTGTTTGTAATATGATAAATGAATAGTCTTGGGGGAAGAGAATAAACAAATGAAGAGAATGAAGTCCCTGCTTTTTCTTGACATTTGTAATTGAAGGAATACACACGGATGTTTTGCTGCATTTGAGTCTTACAGTTTTTGTGCAATATTGCTGATCATTGGGTATTGATCAGTGAATACAGACACTGTTCGGAATATCAGTTACCCAGAATGGGCTTGGAAATACTTTGGCCAATATGATATAGATTTCCTCTGAGTTGCGTTTAATTCACTCTCACATAAGAAGGTCCATAGATAAAAGTGTCAATTCAACGAAAACGCGCTTATCCATACTATCCTGTGTGATATCTCCATCCTCTGAAGTATTTCTGCACCACAAGCTGCAAATATTGCGTTTGTGTGTTTGCCCACTTCAGAGAGCGACAATCAAGTGTGCGCAAAAAACCCCCCCAAAAAATCACCTGAACACACAACCTCCACGGACAGCATCTCAAGATAGGACAAGAAAAAAAACACAAAAAAAAAATCACAAGCGAATAAAGCACTCACGTCTCTGAAGCGATTCCAGTGTTTCATCTTCCGCCCGTACTGGGAGACGGTGGACAGCCATTGCTCATCTTCCATGAAATTCCCTGCTTTTGCTGCCTCTTTGCCACTTTTCACGTCCACCTGGAGCGAGAAGCCCACCAGCAGGCAGAGGAAAGCGACGGTTCTTAAAACCACCATGTTTCTCAGGCAGTTTGCTCTGGGGTGTATCTCCTCCTCCTGCTGCTGCTGATGCTGTCCTGTTGCCAAGGATCCTCATACACGACTGCTGCTGCTGCTGCTGCTTCAACACACTGAATAGAAATGAGAAAGCGAAAGAGGAGGGAGGGAGGAGAGGAGAGGAGAGGAGAGGGAGGGAGAAAGAGTTAAAGGAGCGACTAGATCCTGCACTAATCATTTATTTCTGCTTACTTGCTTTCATTACTTCCCTGTCATTGTGTAATCAGCTAAAACACACACTGCAAATGAATCATACAAGTGGAACAGATTTTTTTCCGAATCAATCAGACATGTATTTATTGTATTAAAACATTTGTTGAAAAAGGCCAGTTTGTGAGCCAATAAAGCTCTCTGAGTGACTCAATTAAAAAACATGGAAGTGGGGAATTGCTGCGGTTAAGCAAATACCTTGAGGCAGTGGTGACCAAACTGGGCTCTGTGGATTGTTGAGGGTCACTGAAGGACTCCCAAGTGGCTACAAGGCATATGAGGTTAAATGTAGCTTAATATTAGTGTGATTTTGTTCTTAAGTTGTTCATTAGCAGCACAGAAAGAGATGGTGTTAGAATGACTCAGATCAGCAGTGACTGTAGCATCTTACCATGAATACAGGACGTACTTGGAACGAACCTTATCGTGGTTCTTTGCTCTAAGCTTTATCAAAGATCTATTTTTGTGGGAATTATTTTTGGACTTAGCTCATGCTAATACAATATTAAAATGTGAATTCTTCTTAAATCTCCTTTTAAAGTAGTTTGTTCCAGTAGCCTACTTTAGCTGCAACATCATAGTTATGTAGAGTGAAATAATTAAATTCAACACAAATAAAATTTGTATTCAATCTTTTCATTTTGAGGTTTCAATGCATTTTAAATGGTAGAACCATGCTTTTTTTCCATAACAAATGAAATAATAGCAAGACTACAGCTGACAAGAGCACATTCTCCTACAACTAAGGATTGTTTTTAGTATCAATTGATCTGCTCATTATTTTCTTTATTAATCTTTTGATCTATCATATGTCAAAAAATAGCCCATATGTCTTCAAATGTCTTGTTTTGTCCAACCAACAGTCCAAAACCCTGTTACATAAATTTCTACCATCATAATGAAATCATACCAAGGTCTATTATTGGCCGGTGTCAAACTACACCTCTAAGGCTCTTGTTACGAGCTGATGTTGAGCTTTATCAGTGCATATAGCTAAACAAATGTTCAATTAAATTAGCACAAAACAGAATTAGCCTGGAGCTTTTGGGGGCAGTTCCCTCCTTTTCCCAGTTGGTAGTCCAACCTTGGCCACACTTGCTTCAAATCCTTGTAAATAACATTTCAAGGTCCAAGGCAGACGCTTCAAAAGATATATGGATAATCACAGACACAAGATAGTGCGTACACATTTTTATACAAAATGTAGACCAATTTCTCCAGCGATGGTACTGCCTTTGATTCAAGAGACATCTCTGGAAATCCAACATTTCCTTCTTCCGTATATATAAAAACATTCAAATGAACTCAGGGTTGTGGTATTTTTGGTATTGTCTATACTGGCTGCTTGAATACATTAAAGAGGTGATCATTTATAACCTTTTCATCCTTAGCTTCTCTTCAAAAAACAAGACCACATTTTGCATAACTTGAGTTATACATCAAACAGAAAACGGTCTTATTCATAACCACATTTCCCTGTAAATCAGCAAAACATAAGCCGAGGGTTTATGACATCAAAACCTTGAGCGAAATTTGAAAAAACATCATTCATTTGCTTGAATTGTCTGCACAACACGATACAAAATAAGGATGGATCTGTGAAGATGTCAGATGTCTGATAAGGCCTTTCAAAGCTGCTGCTGTGATGCCACTTTTCCTTTAAGAAGAGTTGAGTTGCTGCACCTGCACATAATGTTTTGAGTCTACCCACGTTATTCCTGCTGCTCCCTAAACTCTCCATGCCCTCGCTCCCTCCGTTCTCCATTTCAGCCCCATGAAGATAAACCTAATCCAGCACTCTTGCTCAGATTCTTGAGAGTTTAAGGTTACCAATGTTGGCCGAGGCCGAGTACAGCCAGGGGCGGGATCACGTTCCTGTGATGCTGATTAGCTGGCCGAACTGACTCTGACACTGGCATCAAAACAGCCGATGTGGCAGATGCTGGCTTCCCTGAGTGTGCAGAGCTACCGAATTTGAAAAGCAAGGGCAACGGGAGAAATGTCCAGCAGCGTCAGCCAGCTGTGCACGTCAACAGCACGAGGTGCTGGACATCAACAGATCATCATCAGTCATGTCGTGATAAGGATGAATGTGCAGCAGATTAATGGTCACACAGCCGAGCAGGGAAGCGTTCAAAAGACTGTGTTCTGCATAGCACCATTAGCTTTTAAAGGTTTGTTTGAGGGCTGAGATGTTATTGAGGAACCATGTTCTGGACTCGGGTCTCCTGAGGAAAATCCCCACGTGCCAGAAAGAGCAAATGGAAAACATGTTGATGAAAGCGCTGAGTGGTTCATCTCTTAAGATGGTAGCGTTTAGGGATGAGAAGACTCTAAGGAGCTCTTTTTTTTAATTGCAGACTGCTTTTATGAGCTTGGTTCTTCCGCTCCATCAATATCTGAAGAAGCAGCACAGTGACCAGGAACCCCTGAAGCACTAGTGATCACACATAAAGCTATTTTTTTCACTTATGGTACATTAGGTACAGGCAAAAAGGATTTTCTTGCATGTTTTTTGCTTCGCTGATCACATTGAATTCTCATCCAGATCAATGTCTCTGCCTGATTAATAAATTCAGCTGTGATTTGGCTCCTCCGTCTCTTTAAATGCAGCAACCTTAGATCACAGTCTACATGCCAAGTTGAAATCATATCTCTTTACTAAGACTTCATAAGTCACCATTTGTGCCTCTAAATCTTCTGGTGAAAAACCTCAGATGAGGGACCCAAGAGTTTGCACATACAGGCAAACATACTCGGGTGCAAGACGAAAAGATACTTAGGCTGTGTTTCTCTTTTTAAGGCAACGTTTAGATCTTCTTCAAGAGTACCAACTATTCATGTGGAGCCTAACAGTCTGCAGACATTATTTGTGCCCTGCAGAGAAAAAAACTCAGATTCCATGAGCTCTTTGACAGCCCTTATGTGGCTGAGAGGGCCTGATGTTGTTGAATGGTAAAAATAGTATTTCTTATTTGTTTACAGAGAAAGATGTTCAAATGGACATGCCGAGAACGATGATAAAGACATATTCATTTTTAAATTATGGACAGAAACACGAAAACAAAGTCCCATCTTCTATCGGAGGATGTGACCAGCGGTAAGAACAACTTGAGTAAAATGAAAAATCTTGCACACACCGTCTCTCTTACTACTGGAAGGCTATATTTATTACCTTATCCAAGGGCAGTTAATGTTTACCGCATACAATGTCGCTCAAGCTTTTTAAAATAATTATTTCTGTCAGTCAACTCACAACAACTGGTGCAGACTAGTTTTCTCATCCACACCTGTAATTTCTATACATTAGATATGCAAGAAGATGACTTCCCCATTCTTTAACCCACCTATCACACCTCTGATTGATATCTTAATCACTGAAACAAGTGTGTACACGTAGTCACATGATATAACAGTCCCCTGATCTAATATTTTAAATAAAAGTGAAAGCACTTCCACAGAACATCTTCTTTTACACATTAGAGTTACGCTGTGGAAGAGCGCCTTTAATTGTCAGGGGATTAAATGATCCCATCAGTTCGCCGTGTTGTTGATAAAACGTATCTATACCAAGCATGATCAGTTTAAACACAAAAAGAGCTGAGCGGAGGAATGCTTAATTTGAATAACATCAGGCAAGACAGCAAGCAGTAGAATTTGAAGGGTTGCTTATCTGTAAATATTTGCCTTCATCAACTGTGAACACATCCCTTTGCTGTCTTACAACTAACTCATAAGACTCAACAGGAGCTCCGCTGCTTATCAGTGCTGTACATATTCTCACATGTTGTAACAACTCCACGAGGATCGCTCCAGGTAATCCTGGTACACAGCAATTAACAGGCTAAGGGTGGATGCTTTGCACATTTATTTATTTATTTATTCCTGCATTTAAACAGAATGTTAAAATGAGGCAACAGTATGTTCCAACTGATTATTATAAAATATTCAGCAAAGACACTGTGTTGTGAGTCCATTCATGTTCATCATGTGATGTTTTCCTGAGTGATTTACAGTCAACTGAGAGTTTCTTCATCAGCCAGCCACACTGAACACTTCCCGTCCTGCTGCCATGTTCATCCATAACCTGCAACACATAGGCAGTGATCAATATTTGTACTTCAAATCACCCTAGGGCTATAAATAATGATTATTTTCATACACGATGACTGTATTGTTCTTTTTTTATCAATTAATTAGTACACAAAATGTTAGAAAATAGTGAAAAATGTTAAAGGTGACATCTTCATAATTGTTTGTTTTGCAAACAGTCCATAAATGAACGATGTGCAATTTAAATGGATATAAAACAAAATAAAGCAGCAAATCTTCACATTTAAAAAGCTGATACCAGTTTGACATGTTTGTTTGATAAATGCCTAAAACAAATCAATCAATTATAATTGTTCATTCATTTTCTGTCCATCAACTTATCGAAAAATCCAATACTATTGACAGCTTACATTTATTTAGTCAATATTTTAAGGCAGAGACAAACAATAATACAATCAATGGACTTAGTTAAACTGTATTTATTAATGTTAGTAGGTTTAGTGTAGTGTGCTGTATTAAATCACATATTTTGTATTCTGTTATGTAATTTACTTGCGTATGTTCTATCCCCATGGATCAGTTATTTTTCATTGATGACCCAATAAAACCAAGCATATTCTGCTTCTGCACTCTGCTCACAGTCACTGCCTGCGATGAGTGCTTCCACTGTTAAGTGTTCATAAAAAAATATGTAGCCTGAAAGCAAGTTCCTGAAAAGGAGAACCGTCAAAAGGAAGTTTGGAAGTTGAGGAGAGAATAAACCACATCGGGAGGCATTTAATAAGTAATCTCGAGTGACTTACAGCTGTAAGTGGAGCTGCTCTAAACGCGTATAGATCTAATTCAATTGGACTCAAACTGGGTCACACAGCTATTAAAAGTGCAAAGTTAGTTGAGAGCAGTCTGAAGGCAGTTTGCATTTGCCAGGAAAAGAACTATAACTGCTGGTTTTGCACTGTGGGCATCTGCAGCAGGCGTGGAACCGAGTGCAGCACCTTTTTTCAATTAAATGCACAAAAACAGACAGAAGATGGCAATTCTGAACCTTCGACATGCTCAGTCTCAGTATATGATTTATTTTCAGTCTGCATATCCAGCTTATAACAACTACTATAAATGACAAATCCCCAATCAGCTTCACTACTCTGCATCCTACCAACAAGCAACAGCATTAAGTGCTGTGTGAAGGGATTTAATTTTAAGAGGATGAATAAAAGACTTGAAGTCAGGAGGAGGATTTGTTTTAAGGGTTTATAGCTTCCGATACAGAGAGAGTTTACAGCAGTAGAGCCCAACTTCTGCATATTGAACCTGAGGCCATTGTGTTGGTAGCGACTAACGTAGCATTTAGCTGCTAAAGAGCCAGATATTTCCCTCTATGAGCTGGTGGAGATCAAAAACAGAGATAAAAGGAGACTCAATATTTGACTTTTGGAATATTAGTGGCCAAAAACACGACTCAAAATGAACGCTAATGCTGCTCCTTTTCTGCTGTATGTGGAAATAGGCAACTGTTTGCTAACACAACAACGTTTTAAGGTGATAATATGTCAATGCTGGGTTTAAAACTTCTTCTTCCTCCCCCAAGGCAGATAGGAAAATCAATTCATGCTGCTTTAATGTCCTTAGTGACTGAAATTATTTGAATTTAGTCCCTCAGGAATTATTATCCTACCTCTACAGTCATTAAATCGGCGCTGATATTGGAACAGAATTGATTTCATGTCACTGTGAAACAATCATAGATTTGAATAAATGGTTAATCATTTAAGCTATTTTATTAACCGAAAATTCAATTTCAATAAATTATCTTAAATATTTGTGAGCATTTTTCAGTAATCTCTTACATTTGATAAGTTATACAATTATCTACAAAAGCAATGGAGATGAATCGATAATAAAAAAAAATGGTTGCAGCTCTATTTAAAAAAACTCCTGGTGCAAAGTGTACATTAAGCAAACAGCAGCTCGGACTGACTACCTGCTGTTCAAACACTCGGCTTTGTGCCTCTCCTCGCTGTGTGAATGCCTCCAGCAGTAAACAGACGTGGACAGCTGCAGGCAGCCTTCAGACTCAGCCCTCTGAATGATAAAGAGCTGCAGCAGCGATCACCTGCCTCCTCGCTGGAGACACACATTAGACATTTCAAATACTCTAGCCTTGGCTGTCCGTCAAGGCCGTTCGCGCCCATTAGTGACAGAGTGATTAGTGTGACATTCAAACACCGGTGACACTCAGCTGGAGAGTCACATCCAACATGAGAGAACAGCCAAAGGAAAGGAGCGCTGTCATATTTCACTTCTAACAATATCCAATTTGAGAGATTCGTTGGCTTTGTCGAGCGAGATCATTTATGCAGCACCTTTGTAATTTCTCGTGGATAGACCTGTTTGATCGATCAAAAGACACTCTTATAACAATCTTAAGGATTCAGGCTCGTTAAGGGGAAAACATGACACCAGGAGTGCGAGGCTACCCTACTGAAATGTCATCCTAGTGCTTCCCTGCTGTTAAGTTCACCCTTTGAGTTAATTGGATTCGGATCAGAATATTCTATGAACCTGATCGACATGCGTGCTTGGCTATAGTTAAACTTACCGCGACCTTAAAAACAACTTAAATCGATTTCATGTGTGTTATTACTCCTAGCATACAAATCAAACATATCTACTGTATTAAAAAAAGGTCACGTCTGTCAAACATCATCTTTCTCTCTCCGGCAGCAGATGTTAACGCCAGCTCCTCTGAATGAAAGCTTAATTTCTAATCACACTATGAAAAATTGTATAGTGCCGTTATGAATACCAAAACCCCAAATGTGCTACAAAAAAGTTTGACAATTGATCAAGTAAGACCTATTTCAAAACAGCCTTTGCATAAAAAAAAAAAAAAAAAAAAAAAAAGGGCTGCTTTGGAAACTGGCATGAAATTAAATATGCAAATTGGATAGAGGCCTAAACAATACTTGGTTGAGATAACACAAGACTTCCTCTACCAAACATGAATGATTTCTTATTACTGAACGGTTCAGCGTAAGTTCTACGGGCTCATTATAGGGATTGCTTTGCTTTCACTTCTTTCAAAATCACAGCTTTTCTTTCTTCACTTTTAAAACAAGTGGAAAAATATATATTTATCAGCTTGTTATACATTGCAAAGGCTCGTTTTCAGTGGTTGTAGCCTTCTAAATACTAATTAATTGACTCATTAATGCATGTAAACAAACTAAACTGTTTCAAACCCAGCCCCTTGACTTTCTCCAGATCTTCAGAAACAAGGACGCGGATCCACAGAGGAAATAGGTTTGCGGTAACACAGGCAGACACCGAGGTCTCATTTTATCCGGCTCGTTGAGAGGATCGTACACGAGTCTCCAAATCTCAAGGGGTCAGGTTGGAAGTTTCCACAGCAGGAGGCACAGAGCTGACTAATTAGGAGTGAGAGATGCGGCAGGGACAGAAAAAAATATGTATGTCGGGAAGTGCGTAAGCAAGCTCACCCACACAGACGACAAAGCAACATGATTTCCCACACCATATTTAAATCTGACTCAGCTACTGACTTTAATGTGACATAAGTACATTATTATGGCCGGCCGTCAATCATCATTTCACTGAATTCATGAATTCCAAACATTTGCTTGGTCCAGCTTCTCAGATGTAGGCAGTCTTCCACTTTTCTCTGTTTTATATTTATTATCAAATATCTCTTGATTTTGACCTGTTTTAAAGACATCACCTTGCATAGATAAGCAGTATTTAAACGTTCAACTTATGGTCTATAACACAATTATGGATATGAGTGTTTGTAATAACAGGATGAATGACAATATTGTGAAAACAGACCTGTACTAATATAAAATATGTCTTCTTAAAAGTTATAACTGGTGCCAAATACTGTACATTAATAAACACATATAAATGTCTTTATAGCTTTTTACATTATGATGTATTATAAACAAGTGTCATTATTTTCTCACATTTTATGATTGTTAAAGGAATCAAGAAAATAACCGACTAATTGACCGATGTTAAAAAGCTAACGTTCATTTCAGCCCTTTCATCAAATATGTTCCGGATCTATGCAACAAAACACACATATGGCCGTTTAAGTAAACATGAAGTCCAAACATCTTTAAATCTACAACCAAATGAAACGTCTTCAGTGTCTGAATCTGTCCGGGGATGACTTATGTTCCTTCAGTGCGATCATTAGTGAAGACATCTGTCCAGCGCATCCTTAATCATGTCCCTGCCATATGAAACGAGGACGCACATTCTCAGTGAATTTCATTAACTTGCAAATCACCATCTCTCTCTCTCTCTCTCTCTCTCTCTAACGCTCTGTGTGCTTATGAGCAAGTGTTGGCAATTCCCAGACTCCCCTCAGTATCTGTTACCTGAGAGTGGCAATGTGCAGGGTGTGTACTCTGATTCACAAACAAGCATCCTCTCAGGAGACAGGGAGGGGATAATTAGGAGCCTTTCGTGGGTCGGATAAGATACTTTTTCAATGTCAATGCATGGCAGCTCAACGGGCCAGTCTGTTTTCCCTGATGATGAAATTTGCATGTCCCTGTGTAAAGGGCGTCTGTTGACATAGCTCCAGGACAACAGGGGAAAAAAAAAAAAAAAAAAAAAAAAAAAAAAAAAAAGGAGTCAGGCCACTGCTGAAACGGGAGGGTGGACAGAACGGGATGGCTGAGCTGACAAACAAAAAGCGCCCCTCAGCTTCCATCAGTGTAACTTTTGGCCGCTCTGAGATCACCCTCCTGCATGCCAAGCAGAGCACATCGCCAGCTGAGGGGAGGGGTTGGAAATAAAACAAAAACGCTCTGACGTCGAGAGAGAGAGAAAGCGAGAGAGATAGAGAGCAAGTGGCCAGGCTCTGTGTCCGATGTCTGTATTCACTGACACACTGGACAGACGGGAGTGGGAACAGGGTTGTGGCTACATGTGGGGAGGGCACCGATAGAAGAGTTGGAGAAGAAAAAAAGAAAAAAGACTGGTGTAATAAATCATGTCAGTGACGCATTAACACATTCATGAGGCAGTGAGATGAAAGGAAACGGGCAATACTTGGTTATGATCAGTGTGAAACCAGAATCTCTCAACAGCTATGAAAGTCTGGACATTTCCTTGTAAACTTCATGTATTTCTAAATGTTTAAGTCTCACTACCTGCTAGCCAAAGCCTGAGTTCTTTAAAATATTGGTTTAGGAACGTTGAGAAAAGTCCAATCAGCTGTTATTGTTGACAGGTGGGACAGTGCAGCAAGAGTTCTTAAATTATTCAGACCATGCCATTACCACTGACTTCCTGTGTGAACGGACTGAATGTATATGAGGCGTAGCGACCAATAACCTCACAAGGATGGACATGTCGGGGCATTTTGACAGCTTGTAGGGTAACACTGTATTTTACACAGATAATTTAATTAAATAAAAACAGCATAAAACAATTTATAATAATTCGTAGTCCAGGATTCAAAATTTAAATAAAGTATTGTCGGCATTCTATTGCATTAATGTGTGAGCAGGATCTAACAGTAGCAGTTGGTGAGGTGGAGCTCATTTAAACTTCATATACTGATTTAAACCGTTAGTTTAATCTATAACAATACATGATATAAGTTTATCACATGTTTTGTATGTAAAATCTTAATGTGCAATGTAACTAGAGCCATAAAAATAAAAAAAGGTGCCTTCTCACATGCTCTATTGTGTGATTGAATGAATACATCCCACAATAGGATAAACCCGCCCTGTCTAGACACTAATTGGCTATAAGGTGTCAAAGCCAGACAGAGGTGCACACTGACTCACAGACATTCGCACACTTGAGCGATATAAAGTAGCAAATCAAATCAAATGGACATAAAATTTGAATTAAGAATGGTACTTTATATATATAATACATATAATTTGCTACATTTGACCAGTGTGTTCAACAAAATGTTACATATAATATATTTGATACATCTTTACAGAAATCTAACTCTGACATAAATCTGAGCCAAGACTGATTTAAAGCTTCTTATCTGACTTTGTATCTTCAACAATCCAATTTCACACTCAAAGTCAATCATCTCCTCTTAGAGAACAGCAGACCTGACATTAATCTACTGTGACCACATCCAAAATAAAATCTATCCATTGTGAACAAATCCCCAAACATGCAAAAGTAAGTCAGGACAAAAGTAAACAGTGACGTTTTTGATGTATATTCTCCTTTTTTCATGTTTCCTTTTTGATTGCCTGTTCCATTAAACATGTATTTTATTGTAATTCTTTTTTAATCTGGTTTGACTCGGATTCCCTGAAGAGAACCGATTGTCTGGAGACTTAAGTACAAAAACAGAAATTTACTGGTGCATTTCAGATTGATTATGCATGCATGAATCATCTTTTGAGTGAGATTAAGACTGAACTTTCAATCATTTTGCACTCTGATCATTTCATTTTTCTGTATAATTTCTTCCCAAGGGGTTTTGGAAAACAACATTTTTGTTCAGATAGGTTGAAGTAAATGCAAAAAAAAAAGAAAGAAAAAAGAAACAACCCTATGCTGCCACCTACTGGACAACATCATAAAGACCACTTCATTGTTCTGCTAAAAACTTTCTTCATTATTAATTTCCCACCTCAGAATATGCTGAGCCTAGTTGAAGCTCATGAGAAGTTGGTGCTCCCTGCAGAGGTGTAGTAGCCCGAACAATCTGTCGAATATCTCTGAGACAGCAGGACAGCATTCAGCTCAAACTCTCCAAAACGATAAGCACCACATTTCTGTAATCAAAACAGAAATAAAAACATCCATAAGACAAAAGCTCCTCATCATACCTTTTTTTGAATATATAACAATATTTCCTAATTTAAAAAAATAGTCTAACCACTTAACGATATATAGAAAACTCAGCACTGTGCAAAAAAAATTCGACCTTACTTGATTAAGTCTGTGCAGAAAGAAAAGATGAACTGTCACTCACAAACATGGTGTTACCATGGTTACGGGCAACTGAGCATTTGCTAGGCACCCTTGTGTCATTTTCAGAGAAAAGAAATTGAAGGATTTTGTTATTCAAACACAGATCTTCTCTGCACCAGAGAGGAAGGGAAGGTGAATGTCAGAGCTTATTTTATCTGCAGTGTCAACTTGGTGTCACATTTCAGTCGTCACACATAAAGAAACCGCACCTGAAGGTCTCGCTCTGACACAGTGCTAAAGAAGAAATCTATAGAGGTGTATTCTTGTTCCTTCAGGGAACAGGTTTAATTGATTTACTCTTGAACAGTCAAGCTTTTGTAGCAGCATACAGATTTTTAGCACCTTATATTTTAGCATTTTTGGTTAAATGTTGGAATCTTATCTTAAATTTGAAAACACAACAAACGGGAAACATATATGACACATTGTTCATGATGCTTTGAATTTCTATGTAATTGGGAATTACTTAGGAGGTGATGTTTGGTTTGATTTGTTTGTTTTTCAGCAGGATACAGAAAAGAACACTTGTCCTATTCCCATGAAACTTGGATGAAAGGTGAAGCACGGGCCGAGGACGAAGCCATTAAAGTTTGGGAAGATAAGACGCAAGATTTATGGATTCAGCCTTGTAGTCATTTTGTTTTTACCATAATTCATTGTTGGTACTTTATTCCATTGTATTTTTTGTATTTAATAAAATTCTTGATGTATTTTGCCTTGTTGCAGCCTTAAAATGTTTGAATCATGGTTCCAGCATGTTAGGCACTAAGTAACATTTTACAGAATATTAAGATTTCTATTATTATGTGCCCTGAATGACACGGATCTTAATGGCCTTGTGATCACTCCAATTAGTCACCTGTAGCAAACAGCATCTGTCTTACATTGTAACCAGATCGGTCTACATGTTGTGTATGTCAGTTCAGTTCTTCCCACATTGATATGCATTTCCTATGTAACATTCCCATCACAAACCATAGGACAAAAAGAGCAACGGGCCTTTTCACACATAAAACATTTTTACATGTGAAAGCAGTAAAAATGGTTTGATTAAATTTAGCTGCATCGGTTTCTGTCTCACTGTCTCGGCTTACTGGGACACTTGAATAGAACCGAGGCATCATTACTGTTATTTGTAGCACTTGTGCTTTTCCTACAGTGAGAGGTAAGAATATCTGCTGTAAAAAAAAAAGCCAGTGTGGATGATTCAGCTGAAAAAAGAACATTACACACTGACAGACTGGAGATTTAAATACTAAACATGTTTGTGATATGGAATCGGGACACCCATAACTGCCTTCGAACAGATCAGGTGGGTTAACGTCTAATTACATACCGCAGATGGTCTGGGAACATAATCCTTTAATACCAGACTGAAATCATGAAACCCTTATGACTTATAATAGTGAGTCAGCCCCAAAATGAACCAGATTGTCCTCTGTGCATGCTAGAGTAGTATCAGAGAGACGTCTCCCCCCAAAAGACCTAAAGCTTTCTGTTTTAAGACATATTATTTGGCAAGCTCTTATATCCTAATGGGACTTCAAAAGCAGTGGACATGCCTGTATACAATGTGTTGAATGTGCAGACAACATGGCACAATATTGCTGCAGGTCAATTATCAGTTCATTTCCACGTATATTTAACATTTCCCATATTTCTTATAGTATGCTCTAACCATTTCGAATCAAATTTAAACAAAAATCTGGATGTTTCCCATCCAGCAGTATTTGAAATGGCAGGCGGGAGTAACTCTTTCCTCTAACCTTTAATATGTTTTTGGCATCAAAAGCTTCTCGTTCACTCATGGCTTGTCTTCTCGGGCCGCCCGTGTCTTCAACTGCAAAAAAACACCAGAGTGCAGAAGACAAGCAGAAACATGTCAGAAAAACCAAGTGTCCCTGCTGAACAAATAAACATGTTAACTTGCTGCCACAGTGGGAAATAGCAAGGTCTCAATCAAGGTCATTTAGTTGTGAAGAAAAAACACTGGATTTAAAATCGCCTACATTCTGGCAAACATGGTCAGCAGTGACACAGCCCCTCCCTTGTGTGGTGTTGCTGGTCAGCTCAGTACAACATTTGAGAACTGGAGCTGGACTTTATCCATGGACAAAATGAATGCAGCCATTGTCAGTGTACTTGGAAAACATGCCGCTTGGTGCACGTAAACAGAGCTGAGGCCAAACGGAGAACCGGCTGCCTGATGCGTCTCTTCAAGAATTTGTTATTGTTATTAAAGATTGAGCGTTGTCGTCACTGCAGGTCCAAGCTAAGAGATAACGAGGGGACATTGGCAAATAGGTTGAGGGCAGGAGCTAACAATGTGGTCACAACAGGTCAATAACCTTGTTTTAACCTAACTACTGGCGCATGTTGCAGCTTGCATGTAATGTCTTTCTTTACCTGTGGAGTCCTTTCTGAACAGGGTGTTCATCACAGTGGCGTGCAGCTTCACTCTGTCCCACTCTCTGACCATCAGTCCTGCTGAGACAAAGTGCTCCACCAGCCGGTCTGCGATCACCTGCAACCTTAAGAGCAGCAATAAGAAGAAAAAAATCATGTGTCAATTTTGTGGGGGGGTTTTTAATGTCATTTTTCACATTATTTGTAACCGATCCACTTACTTGTCAGATTTGTCTTTCAGGTTGACTTTGGCATACAAGACGTCCACCATGGCTGGGTCATCGTTCATGTACTCGATACCCGTCACTTCCAACTTCAGAGGTTTTCCCTCTGTGATGTCTCTGATGGCAGACAGAGAAAAAGCAGATTGCAGTGATGGTTTTCAGACACTTTTTTTCTTGAGCAATAAAATGGTTCCTCTGTTTCTAATACTGTTTTGAACTCCCAAGTATTTTTTCTTGTGTTTGTGAAACAGAGTTCACTTATTAACCTATCTGATCCGGTCTTAATAATGTAATCTAATCCGATTCAATTTAATCTAATCCTATGTTTAAAAAGATACGATTACATAATCTGATTAGTTATTCAAGCATAAGGCAGGTGTTATTCTATTTTTTCTTATTGTCAACAAATCCTATGAATACTAAAGTATAATGCTGCTGTAAGCCTGCAAATTTCCCCGCTGCGGGACTAATAAAGGATTATCTTATTTTATCTTATAAAATAATAAAACTAAAACAAACTATGCGAGTCCTTGTCTCAATACTTTCCAACTGACCCAGACTTATCTGTGGCACTCAGCCCAGAGTCTGTTTGTTATTGCTGAAAAAACTTGTCACGCATAGATACTTTCTTTAAAATAAAAGGCTACATCATATCTTAAAAGTGGTGTACCCTGTACTTTTTAGTAAACATGACTCAAACAGGAGGGGGACAACTTTCTACCATGGATTTAGCGGTAGCGAGAACTACCACAGATCTCGATATAGAGACAGAGGCTGAGGTTTGGCAGTGAGTTTTGAAACATGTCCACACGTCATATTTTTGTGGCCGTCACAGTCTTACGATGCAAAGTAGTACACAGAGTCCACTGGTCTAAAAGCAACTTTCCTGGCACTGATCCAAAATGTGATAAATGTCACCTAGGACCATCTTATTTCACCCACATGTTTGGACTTGTCCCGCCTTATCTCTATTTTGGAAGTCTGTTATTGACCCGCTCTCAGCTGTCATATCTGCAAACATCCAGCCCCCACCCTCAGTTGGCCTATTAGGTGTCCTACCCACTGACCAATTCACTGCCATCCTCTTTTGATGAACTTCTCACGTTTAGACATTTCTCACATTCCTAGCGAGGCGTGTTATTCAGATGCACTGGCAGAGTCCCCACTTGTATAAAGGATGACATAACCTTTGTGAAATCACAAAGAAATTAAACACTCATTTTACATATTTCTTCAATTGTTTCTACAAAATGTCTTGTATATTGGATGTATCTTTACGTTCTATTTTTTTTTATTTATTAATTGTTTTCTTGTGGTTGTGTCATTGATTCTAGCCTCTTGTCTTAGTAATATTACTGCCTCTGCCAATGTGTACCTCATTCTCCAGAATGTGTTCTTGTATTTCATCTATTCAATCATACATGCAAAAGGTTAATGTATTGTTTTTGTTTGTGGTGATACAAATCTAACAAATAATCATATTTACAAACACAAAAACCCACACATACATACATACATACATACATACATACATATATATTAATACATACATACATACATACATACATACATACATACATACATACATACATACATACATACATACATACTAGATTTCTTTAGTTCCATCTACAATTTCTTTAGTCAAATATAGTGTTTGGCAGACAATCTCTGGTAGACACTATATTTTAGGTGGTGTTTTTGTGTCATTATTTGGGAGTGTTAGACAACTAAGAACTTCTTTGGTCGAGGACGGCCCTAATATAAATACAGTGCATATCTACACATGTTCACAGGAATGAACCAAGTTCAACAGTGTGGCTCATTGATGAGGAATAAGTTCTATCACATACTAACATACATATACTAATACGTTTGTAGGATTAACTCATTCATGGCTTTCATGGGCTTTGTTAACAACAACAAATACATGATATACCACCAGATTTATGCTTTAAAAAGGAGTAATTTTTGTTGTTTTCAGCTTTTTAGTTATACAGTTTAAATCTTAGTATAAAATTTTTAAAAATTGGCAAATACCTGATGAAGTTTTGACACTCTTGGAGGTGTTCGCACGCTTTCCTCACTTCTGTGTCATTTAACAGAGCCAGGGTGCCGATTGTCATGTGAAGCTTAGCAGGGTTCTGAAAGATGCTTCCGTCCACTCCATGATCCTACACATCAGGTGACAACAATTAGTGAATACAGAATTCATAATGTGCTGATATTAAACCACCATCCACGTTCCTTCTACAGTACCTGTGAGCACTGCTGCAACACCTCGTCTTTAAAGCTCAGGAATCCTTCTTGAATTTTGGGATCATTCAAAGGAAACGACAGGAAGTGCGTGAAAGGCTGCTTCTTCCGGAAACTCTCAACAAGGACATCAACTCGTGTGACCGCAGATGAGACTGCAGCTTTATGGGAACCTGTGATAACTGTTGGACAAAGGAAGACAGTTGAGTGGAGATCTTTTTGTTAAAGGAACTGATCTCTAACCTGTTTTACGAGGTTTCCTAATCCTCACCAATCTGTCCTTCCACTCCTGGTTTTGGGATGTTGATAGATGTCTTTGTGTCAGACTCCAGACGTTTGCGTGTCTCTCCTTTTTTCCCAATGATGTATCTGTAGAACAAACAAACAAAAGTGTGCTGCTTAGAAACAAAACCTCTTGTGCTTTTCAATGTGTGGGGGGAGGCGATACAGTACAATCAAAACATGCGCATTTTGTGGATTCACTCACTTGTAAAGAACACTTGGGACATCTATAGCACAGCGGTATCCCTTATCAGTCTGCTCAATGGAGGTGGTATCACAGGATTCATCTACTTCAAGGTCTTCACTCTCTAAACATGTTAAAACAGATGCATTATGGGTTTTTCTTCTTTTAAGAAAGCATGTCTAAAGCCTGGCAGCACTGTCTTCACACACACACACACACACACACACACACACACACACACACACACACACACACACACACACACACACTAACAGGACTCAAGTTAGTTACCTGGGGGTCCCATGTAGGACACATCTTCTTCTTCTTCTTCTTCATCATACTGTTCTTCTTTAATCATATTCCTTCTGTACATTCTCCCATTTATATTGACAATAGCTGGACGTAAAACATCCATAATGTCAACTCATAAATCAGCTTATATATAGTATTTTTCAAACACACACACAGGCACTAGTGACGTTCACGTTCCGGTTTCCCTGCTTTACGGCAGCCAGGAGCCTGGTTTGGGACTGGACTGCTCTAACGTAAAGTGCTGTCTTCTGTCGTAAACCATACAGTCGCTGTGGCAAGACCCAAGTAAACAACATAACAAAGTGCATGGATTCAAAGTCGTTATAGTTTTACTTCAACATCGACGGAAAGTTTACATTCAATTGTTAAAAAGGTAATGTATTGACATGTTTAGTTGAGATACATCGATGGTGAATGGCGCTACCAGGACTGTTAGCTTTCTTGTTAGCCACTTAGCATTTTTCAGAGAACATGTGTTCTTCTTCTGTGTGTTTGTTTTCAGAGCTATGGCAGCGTCTTCTTCGTCCTCCTCTGCGGGAGGTGTGAGTGGCAGCTCGGTGACCGGCTCTGGGTTCAGTGCTTCAGAGCTCATCCCCCCAAGGAAGGTCCTGTACACGTATCCTAAAGGGGCAGGAGAAATGATGGAGGGTAAGATAACACACAGCCACCTGTGTCTCAGCTGTCTCTGTCCTCACAACACATCATGAGACAACACACTGTGCCTTTATTTTAATGTAGGTCATATGTGAAAGACTTCTGGGCCAAATAGTCTCAGGAAGTGTGTGCCCCTAATGCAGTCATTGCATACTTCCTGAGATTTGACTCTTGTGCATTGAAGTCACATTACTATCCCTATTTTCATAACTATAATTCTACTGTTATAATTGCTGCTGTTATTATAAGTAGTCTTATTATATGAATCATTTATGTCATATACATTGAATGTGTTGTATCTCTGTTATGCTGTTCATTCTGTACACATGACATCTATTGCATTCTGTCCATCCTGGGAGAAGGATCCCTCCTCTGTCGTTCTCCCATAGGTTTCTTCCTTTTTTCTCCCTGTTAAAGGGGTTTTTTAGGGGAGTTTTTCCTGTGCCGATGTGAGGGAAGGACAGAGGATGTCGCATGTGCACAGATTGTAAAGCCCTCTGAGGCAAATTTGTAATTTGTGATTCTGGGCTATACAAAATAAACTGAATTGAATTGAATTGAAGTTTAGATTTAGGCCTCAGAGCAAAGCAATCTGCTTTCTGAATTAAACGTGCAAACCAAACAAAGTGTTGCTACTGTTTTGAGGACATTTTCAGAAAGTCTGAAATGTTTTTAATGGTGTCACTTGTATAAAAAAAACAATGAGTGACACCAACCTGGGTCTATAGTAAAGTCACATCACAAAGCTCAATAGTCATCTTTCTATGGACTGAATTCCAAGATGGACGTCTTTGGTATCATGCAATTTTCTGCTTCACCAGAAGCCACATAGAAATGTGTGTATTGGAGTTAAAGGCAATCTGGCTCAAGCTCAAAATACCTTGATTATTCTGGTTAGTTTGGCTTTTGTATGAAAGTGCACAAGGCAAACTAGAATAACTGCCTCACAGTTGTTTGCCTCCGCCAACCATTTAAATTGCTGTTTACCTCCATGTCTGTCCAAAATCTCATCACTTTATCATTATTCCTACGAAACATTTGTGGGAAATTTTCATGAATAGCATATGAATTATCGCCAGAAATGGGTTTTTTGAGGTCACAGTGACCCTGACCATTGAGGGTTTCCACCACTACATTTTTAGGGCTGGCCCCAATTATTCGCCTAATCCGATTTACGTTTTTTTTTTGGGGGGGGGTAGGTATTTGGTTTTTCAGTTTTGGGGATTTGAATAATTTGTATGATTTGTACGTTGTGATATATAGGCTTACAATTATATAGGCTGGAATTAAGAGACATTGATTACTTACGTCAGTTACTGTCAGTGTCAATTTTGACCATTAAACATAGATTGGAGGTGAAGCAGGTGCAGGAAACCAGCATTTATTCAAACAGTTGACATTTTACTTAAGATATTCGTTGACGCACGAAGAAGGTAAGGACAACTTAATTGGGAAAAACAGTAACAATTTGATGTTCCCTCGTTCGCATGGCATCAAGCTAGAAAGCGGTGTCACACAGCGATGAATAGAACTGCAGTAATGCCGGAGGTCTTAAGCTTTGTTATTTAAAAACTCTGAAGGCTGAAAATAACATAATATTGAACCTGAACTTCTCTTCTTGGAGTAGCATGAAAGCTTCATTTAGAGACACTAGTGAGCTAGTATCTGTGTGAATGCCAAGTCTTCAATTATGTCTTTACCAGCATTTAACTCCTTCTTTTCTTTTGTGTGTTTCTTTTTTAGATGGCTCTGACAGATTTTTATGCGAGTCTGTATTCAGCTACCAAGTTGCCTCCACGCTAAAACAGGTCAAACACGGTAAGTCAGTAACTATATATGCAAAATGTGTTTTGTTTTGGTCGATCCATGAAAAGTACTGTTTGGTCTTCCAGATCAACAAGTGTCTCGAATGGAGAAACTTGCGAGCTTGGTGGAGGAGCTGGAAGCAGACGAGTGGCGCTACAAACCGATTGAACAGCTATTGGGATTTACGCCGTCTTAAATAAAGAAACCCAGATGCCTTTTTTTAATAAATCAGTAAAAATAAAGGAGATGGTTTATTTCCGTTCATAAATGATATTCCTTCTATATGGTTTCATTTTATATCATGAGTGAGAAATATCTGGAGTTACTGAATGTGACATGTATTATTTAATCACTTGGACTATTGTATGAGTATGTTTTTTTTCTACTATTTAACTTTGCATACTAAAATAAACCAAGGTCAACAACAATCTCCTTGTTATATGTTAATGATTAAACAATTTAAAATGTTCTCATAGGTTTTTGTTTTCAACTGCTTGAGGCTAATAAAAGTGTTTTGCAATTACAATCTGTTCTTAGCCTCAGTGATTACAGAAATAATATCTTTAGTAACGTATTAAATCCCTGTGAAGTGAAGCATTTTGTTTCCCCATGACTGCACTGTAACTCATAAATCTGGAAACCTGCTACCTGCTCAGTCTCAACGCTGCTCGCTCCAACAGAACTTGGAGCAGAACAAAGAGAGCTTGTAAATAAAGTCATACTTGGACATTTTCCTTCTGTTTGTACGTGTGGTGTTTTATAGTTTGTTCCTAACCGACTTCCCTGAGTTAATTTCTAATATGTTAATATGCATCTAAATCTATGTGCCTCTGTTTTTTTGTATTACACCATTTTTTTTTGTATTATTTTTTTTACTTTTTCTGTCACTCAAGCGAGCTAAGGTCTGACATTCGCTGATGTGATTGTTTTCTGTGTCACTCCTGCTGTGTTGATGGCGAGGAAACGCGCTGGTCTTGGGTGTTTTGCTCAGCGAGTGACTGTTTTCAAACAAATGAGGGGTAGGAACGGACAGAGTGTACTGTTCTGAGTTTGAACGTCTTGAGGTTGGTGCTGGACATAACAAGACACACCTCCACCCGCTGCTTAGATTTCCTCTTTAAGAGTTCAGAGGTTCGTTTTACATCACACTTAAAGGAATTCACTTTAAAACTTGTTTGCTCATTGTTGTTGGAAGTCTATCTGTCTTTCCGTGCATTGCTTAAGCCTTTAACTTCAGTCCACATTAGTTATTTATGAAAAAGGAACAAACTTCTCCCCCCCTTCACAGCCTTCTGATGATGACCCCCAGAACATGTTGTTCTTTCACATGTTTATGTCTTTCACTTCCTCCATTTCTTCAAGTACAGTCCGTCCCACTCACGTGTAGAAACTGAGCACTTTTCTGGCAGCTTTCCAAATTTTTTTCTTTTTCTTTAATCAAACATTGTACATTACTTTGTCATGTACAGTAACGGGCCTTTCCAGAGTTTCCATCTGGTAGAATATACCAAATAACATTGGTATACCGACTAACGTTAACAAATGAACTCCTAACTTCATCACCATGCAGTGCTTTTTATGCCTTTAAAGCACTTTGCTGGCACCAGAGCATACTTTCTGACAGTCATGCTATCCTGTGTAAGCTATCATCCTTGTGCTTTTCTACTGCTCGGCCTGTTTTCATTGATGTTGCAATTTAGGGCAAATGTAGAAAACATGCACACATCTTTTTAATAGAAAACATATCAATATCACTAAATTCCCTCATGTGATTAGCATTCATATCATATTCTCAGTGTTGTGTTTTGCAGCAGACTGTGTGTTGTTTTCACCTCTGTGAGGCAGATGAAAAATAATGATGTAATGCTTGAGCAAAACAGGTGACGTAATGTGCACTGCAACACTCAACCTGCTGAGTCTTTTTTTCCTGCATGGACTTTAATCAATGCTGTTAATGCACTGCATGCACATACTTTATTATTATATTCCTTTATTGAGCAAAGACATGTATTCATGCATATGAAATATATCAAACAAAGAAACATGTATAGGATCCTTGCAAGCCCAGGCATGTCTCTGTATATTTCCACAACACCGTGGTCTGCTATTCATCACCCCCCCACCCCTTCTCCTCCTCCTTCTCCTCCTCCTGTTTGTCTTTCTTCTCTGCTGGCATGTTACCAGGCAAGATACAGCGCCGATGCCGTGCCTCTCTTTTTGATTGGCTGGCTGGATGCGAGTGGGCGTGGCCTAGCAGCCCTCTATATAAGCATTGTTGCAGGACGGTCCGCAGAGCTCGGCAGCTGGTGTTCAGATGAGGGAGTGTAGGTGAAGTTACCAGATGGTTGTTTTTGCAGACAATAACCCTTCAGATATCTATCCTATTCATCGACAACGGACTCCATCTGCACCGTTGTCACTTCAACTGTAAGTACTGTGTCACAAATGGTTGATTTTGCTGTCATGTTGGGTCATTTGAACAGTTTAACAAAGGTGTTCTTCCTGTAAACTTGTACTGTCAATAGATTCTGTGACAGTGTTAATTTAACATGCATGCTGCTTGTGTTTTAATTGTTAATTCGTTATGTTTAACTTGCAATGACAATGTCTTTTTATCTGGAGTTTGGAGTGCTTATCTATTTGTTTTTTTGTCTCTTCATAAACAGCTGATCCTGTGTAATAATCATAATAATAATAATACCACAAAAGAAGACAACCATGCCAGCTCTCTCTGCACCCACTGGTATCGGCAGCTCACCCCCTTCTCCAGTGGACAGCAGTCCAAGGAGGCTGTCCTGGGGTAAACTGGTCCAAAGGTTGGCTGACTTCAGCACATCTGCCAACAACAGCAGTATTGAGTCAGTGTCCAACAATGGCAGCAGGAGTGATCTCTCTGATGCAGGTAAACAATGCTGCAGATGTTTCTGACACTTTAATTCAGGGTGAATTAGCCTTTTTTTTCCTCTTTTTTTTTGTCATGCCTCCAATTGCTAACCCATTGCTTCTTGACAACAGGGTCAGATGTCTTCGGTGACCTGCCTCCCTGTAATGAAGACCTGTTTTATGATCCGATGGAGGAGACGATCCTGAAAGAAGTAGTGGACCTTATTGCAGGAAGCCTGCGAGATGCCAAAGACTCCTTACGATGTACCAAACTGCTCATCCCCGATAAACTCCTGGAGCACATCGGGCAGGAGCTCCTTCACCTGGCAGCCAGCGAGCCCTGCGGCCTGAGAGGGGCTCTCATTGACCTTTGTGTGGAGCAAGGGGCCGTCTGCGAGAGCATGGCACAGCTCTCTGTGGACCCCTACCTGGTCCCCACCTTTCAGCTAACTCTGGTGTTGAGGCTGGAGTCTGGTGGACTGTGGCCCAAGATCCAAGGACTTTTTAGCACAAAGTCTCCTTCCACTCCAGTAGTGAGACAAGCTATTAAACTTAGCACTGGTTTCCGAGTGATTAAGAAGAAACTTTATTGTTCAGAAGAACTGCTCATTGAGGAATGTTAAGAAATGTACAAGACTGTGGACATTTTATTGTCTGCGTTTTTACGTCGCCCAGTTAAGCTCACAGAAGGGCCTTATTACTGTAACTACATGTATATGATGCCTTCTGAAGTGTAAGGAGGGACTTTGACACTTGTCATTGTGTAGCCTATTGTTCCCACTGTAAGGGAGTTTATGGTACCTGGAGCAGGTTTCATGTTTCAAATTACAATATGTAACCATCATGGTACAAGTGATGAATAGGCATTTTTCTTTTTTCTTTTTTTTGCGAGTATCAAAGCGCGTACCTCAGTTTCTATTGAAACGCACAACGGCAGCTAGCTATATGATTATACTCATTGAAGACCATTGTGTTGTTTTTTTTTCTTTTTATACATGCCAATTAATTGTAATGTACGCCAAGTGATGAACTGTACACCAGACAAGTTATTAGGGACCCTAGTGACCGCTTGAATTCAAGAGCAAAGGCTTACCAGTGCTTACATTGTGCAGTTTGTGTGCAAGCTACGGCTAAGATTTCAAATGTAAGTTGATCTTGTATCTGTGTAGACCTTTACTGCTTTAAACTTTATTTATTTGACATTCAAATACTCATAACATTGCACTGTTTTTGTACCTCCATGACTGCAAATAAATTATTTTTTTTAACAATTCTCTTATCTGTTTTTTTAAACTCCGATATTGAGATCATTGATTTCTAGTTTTATATCCAGATTCTGTATGAGCAAGAAATGTAAGTGTGTTTGATTCTGCTAAATTTAAAGTTACATATATAAAGCTTTATACCTATCCTTTGATAAACAATAGCATTGATATTGCTGACATATGAGCCATCCATTATCATCCACATTCTGCACAACAATTACAAAGTTTCAAAACTGAAGAAAGTTACAGTAGTGGGAAGTTTAAATTAGAAAGTGGAGGTGCAACCTCTGCCCAAAACAGCTGAGTACATTTGCAGTGAAAGAATGTGACACTGTTGTTCCTGCCAGGCACATGCGGCACGTCCCCCAAAATGTGAACGTGCACAAAGCCATGTTTCCTATTCCCAGCCTGAGCCAGCAGACTTTACATGCTGACTGAGCCAACTGAGCTTTTGTCTCCCTGTTCTGTGCTTATTCTGCTCCGAGCAATGAGTCACGTCCAACACGTTTTAAGCATTCATATTTTATTTTAATCTGGGAGTAAAAACATGGTGGAAAAGGTGAGCAAGAACTGTTTTGTTATCTAAGTCTTAGAATCATTTTCTAAATAAATAATACAAACCATAAATAGCATACTATAAACATAAAAACTGATGACAAAAAAAAATTGCTTTTTCAAACAGATAATGGACATCAGAGACATTACGCTCAAAACTAGAACCTGTTAAAGTCCCACTTTGTGGGTAGGCACATCTCTGATTCTCTTGGCTTTTATTGTAAAGTGAAGCATTTCATTCTATCCTTAACACAATTAAAAGAGGCAAAGTGTAAAGGGACATTTCCTAGGTGTTACTTCACTAACGCACATAGAAGAAGAAAACAACTCTCAGGTGTTCAAGTGTCTGACAAACCCTAGACAGGAGTGTAAATTCATCAGAGGTTTCACATTAATCCTGCATAGTTTCAAAATGTGCATTTGAAATCAAATCAGCAAAACCTCTTCCGACTCCTTTCCTTTGCTGATTTGACTGTCTAAAATGAAAGAGGAAGCGCTCAGTGTGGTATCTTATAAACAGCTACATAAATAACATCTGTACGACTATATCTAACCTCACTATGTTCCTGTTTCAAACTGCGTTCTTGCAAAACCATAAAGTGACCTCTGCAAGCTTCATGGCTCCCAGTCAAACTAGGGCTTGGAGTTTTTCCAAACCCCAACCAATCTCGTCAGGGGAACAAGCTATTTTAAGTTGTTTTCCCCTATTTCAAAACATTATATTAACAATATATTTTAATTTCCCATACTAAAGTTCCACAGAAATGGCTTCAACCAGTTTGTGTGGTCAATTTGATGCATTTGGTGCTGGTTTGTTTGTGTTGCTTGTTGAGTCATCTTCAGTATCCAGAATGTTAAAGCATCTATTTACAGCCAATAATCTTTTATGTTGATTCTGGACCCCTGGAGACGAGAAGAAAAAAATAAAGAAAACAACTTTACTTAGTGAAATGAAACAAAATATGCAGCTATTCAGAATGAAATATGTTCAGAAATAAGAAACATGAGGAGAAATTGCTTTTACTTATGAAAGCAGCATCAACCATGTAGTGAAGCTGTGATCTCGGACAGCTTGGCGCAGCTTGGTGTGCGAGCCCTCTGTGCTCTTTGGTAGAGATCGTTGTCTCCAAAATAGCGAGCTCTGTAAAGCATGCCCTCCTCTGCAGGAAAGAGAAACAGTTAAAGAGAGATATATGAGGGGAAATAAAAATCTGAATATGTCTTTAATTGTTTTCCCAGAACTGACAGAAACAAAAATTTATATTCTTGGCTGGATAAATAAATAATTAATCACAGTTTGTGTTCTTGGCAAACATACTCTGTTGTTTCTCTTTCCAGCAATTGTTGCGAAGGCTAGAAACATAATCATCCTCCACCGTCCGCTCCAAGTTCTTCAAATTCAGTCCCGTGAACTCTCTGGAGAACTGATCCCCCACATAATATGGCACCTTCAGGTTCTGGGTCAGCCTCTTCTGTGTGTATCCTGCTGACCTGCGTGAAGATAGGACAAAGTGTGGGAGAGAGATCCAATAACCAACGACAGATGACAGATCTGGTACCGTCCGTCTCTGTGAACATGACTCATGGCTGATAACGGCCCACAGAAAGCGTATCTGGAACACAGAGGCAAACAAAATGGAGGGAGGCCAGGCAAATGGAGCCAGCAATGCTTGCAAACACATAACACATTTGGAATTAATTGAGGCCGCATCAAGATGTTCTTTCTAAAACCAAACAAGAAAGTCATTACAATGGATCTGTCTTAGGAAGCAATGTAACTAAAGGTAATATGAAAGTTAATCTACATTTGGGTTGGTTAATCTATAAATCAGTCACATTTCAAATATGGTAACCATTCTGGCTAGCAAGAAAATACATCAATTATTAATAACTTGGGTTTGCATTTGAAAGATCATTTTTTTGTTGATTGAAAATTTGTAGAACAGTTAGTCTTGTTTTTTAACATCCTTCTCGGGCAGGTGTTCAGAACACGGGATCAAACTCACGGCCTGAAGCTGAGGCTGTACGCGGGGTTGTTGACCATGATCTGACTGAGGGCCGACACAATAACAAGGATGAGGATGGGCATGACCTGCACGAAGAGAGCAAGGCCTCCCTGCAACAAAAAAATATTCCATGTCAAAACCCCACAGCTGAATCAATCACAATCACTATATTTTAAACCTCTGAAAGACTTGAATATTGCTGAATTTCCCCTCAAAAGGTAAAATGACAAACAACTCAACTTCTCCCCCTGCTGTTTAAAAAGAAAAGTACATTATTTGCACATCTGCAGTTTGCAGGAGCTCTAATAATAATAATAAAAACATCAAACTCACATCCCGCTGTCGCTCTCTCCTATCTCGCCTTTGGTAACGCATCCGCCCATTTGTGTACACATTAGCATTACCTAGATCAATGTAGCACATGTAGCATTTATTAGACAGATCATAACGAGAATGACAAAATGAAAACACTGTGTCTCACAAGCTTGGCATGGAAAAACACAAAGCAGCGCTACTTACTTGACGGGTAACCTCCTCCAAAGAACATGTTAAAGAGGTCTTCGGGTGAAATATCTGGCTCAAAGTTCCCATTGTCTGGGCTGTGTCTTGAAGGATGCCTCTTCTCTTCTCCGTATTGATCATACTGTCGCCTTTTGTTAGCATTACTCAGAACAGCATACGCATTTCCAATAGCTGTTGGAAAACAAAGTCAAATTATGTTTCATCATCATAAAGAAAGGCTGAAACACATCCTTATGTGATCATATTTATTGCCTCCATTTAGGCTTTCTGCATGAAACGAACGTCAGTGATGAATGAAAGTTCATGCTGGTCACCTTTAAACGCCTCTGTAGCACCAGGAGCGTGATTCTTGTCTGGATGGAACTTCAAGGCAAGTTTTCTGTATGATCTTTTGAGTTCGTCCTCGGAGACGTCTGCCTTGACCCCGAGTATTTCATAGAAGTCTTTACATTGTTTTATCCTGTGCAGAGAACACAGTGTTCTTAGTGTCAGGTGTCGTATCAAGGCTAAAAAAGAAAATATGTCAACCATGCCTTCAATAAACCCATTGAGTCTTTACACGATAATCAGCCTTACCTCCTCACAGCATCTAGCTGGTCTGGCGTGTAGGATTTTGAGGTGTCTGAAGACTTTTCTTCAGGCCTGGTATCCTCGCTGTTGCTCTGCCGCTGTCGAGGCCCTGAGCCCCCACTGGAGTCTGAGTGGCCGCCTTGTCGAGGTGTAAATCCATTCTTCTCTATTAGCTCCAGTAGTACTAGAAGGGATGCAATAAAGGTGTTGTGATCATTAAACGATATTCAAACATGCTTTCAACAGGACCCCCTTGTTAAAAGAGATTCAAAATCCCCATGGGAATATCCTGGATAAATAAAAGGTAAATAAATAAAATGAATTTTATTTGGATTTTGTTATTGTATTCGTATTAGTTTGTTTCTGCACTGTACTTTTGCTGTTAGATGTTTAAGAAAGGAGATGCACTTATGATTTCTGGTGACTATTAGTTCTCTTGAATATCTATGTTGAATAGTTTAGTTTTAGTTTAGTTTATTTGCACAATTAAAAAAATATATATAAAAAAACCAACATTGATAAATGATATTACAGTGCAGGAAGAGGCAGAAAGCCCACTGGGCTTATTTGAAGCCTCCACCTATATAATATATTTTTTAAAAATCACAATACAATACCGAATACAAAAAGAAAACACATATGGTATGAAATACTGTTGAAAAAGCATTTTTACAAGATATGATTTATAATAACAATACACTTATTGTAAGTCGCTTTGGATAAAAGCGTCTGCTAAATGACTGTAATGTAATGTTGTATTTGTGATTTGTGAGCTGGGAGGGGTGTATCTAGGGATATCAATATTGTAATTTGTGATAACACATAATAAACTAGTCCTCTGGGATCTCAACAGACCTTTTTACCTAGAAAGCAACTGAGAGCCTATCAATGGACAGCGGTTCACCCATAAAACATCTGTTCCATGTTGAGCAGGTGCACAGAATAACACACACACACACACACACACACACACACACACACACACACACACACACACACACACACACACACACACACACACACACACACACACACAACAGCTACAGCAGGAGTTTGATTTGTCTTGAAATGACAAAACCATTATGGCCCCAGCTAGCTCTTTAGCAATCAAAGGCCGCTGCAGAGGATGAGGATCATCCGGGATGCAGGGGGATGAGGAGGAGGAGGAGGAGGAGGAGGGAGGAGGAGGAGGAGAGGATGCTGCAGGTGCTGATGCTGCGGACCTCCCACGGCTCGGCCCATCTTCTTACTCACCCTTCGCCTTCTCCGTCGGGAAGAGCCTCTGCGCCTTCTCCAGGAACTTCTGCGCCTTCTCCGGCTGGTTGTCGGTCAGCGCCGCGGTGGCGATGTCGATGCAGCGCTCCGCTTCGTCCCTGTTTACTTCCATTGCAGCAGGGGGCCCGAAGCTTACTGGACCAGAAGTAAATACAGGCGCCCTCTGATGACGACACGGGGATGCTGCAAATATAGAAAAACGTTATTTATTTATTTTTGTAAGGTTTTTTTGTTTTTTTTGTGGAAACATGAAGTTGAAATAGGTTTACTCCTGTCTGCAAGCTTGGATGTATAAAGAGAGGTTTGCATGGTGTGATGGTCATGGTCATGGACTGTCCCTGGCTCTTCACCACCACTAGAGGGAGACATAACCTCTGTAAATGTGAACTCTTATATATGTGTTAATTAGGATTCCTGTAAAATATAGTTGTAACTGTTCATATGGTGTGACATTGATCTAAAAAATAGTCCCACATGTGTATAACGCCATTTACAAATGAGAAATAAGATTTAAAAATGCGGACAACAAGTTCCAATCTACACAAAAATACCAAAACCATGAACCAATGTTTAAACACGTAAAAGAGTAAAAGAGTAAATACACAAATTACTCCTGTCTGCAAGCTTGGATGTATAAAGAGAGGTTTGCATGGTGTGATGGTCATGGTCATGGACTGTCCCTGGCTCTTCACCACCACTAGAGGGAGACATAACCTCTGTAAATGTGAACTGTTATATATGTATTAATTAGGATTCCTGTAAAATATAGTTGTAACTGTCTGCTCAGTTCACATGGTGTGACATTGATCTAAAAATAGTCCCACATGTGTATAAGATTTAAAAATGCGGACAACAAGTTCCAATCTACACAAAAATACCAAAACCATGAACCAATATTTAAACACGTAAAAGAGTAAAAGAGTAAATACACAAATCACAACCCCAATGAATATTCATATTTACAAATGCATTGCAAATACACTGTGCAATTATAGTTGTAATAGTTTTCTGTCTGTGTATATATAATATTTCAGTTATTGTGGATTATTTACTGTTTTTATTGCTTATTTATAATACTATCTTGTTTTTCTTTTACGTCTCTTGTTTGCAGTATAACCAATGCTGCTGTAATCCTGTAAATTTGCCTAATAAAGGATGATCTTATCTTATCTATATTTACGCACACATTTCTTATCACTCAGGTCTGATAAGCTACCTGTGTATGCAAATGTTTGGAAATAATTGTTGATGTTCTTGTTGATGTATTTATTTACAGATGTTTGAATGAGACCAGAGCCATATGGGGAGACAGACTACTTTCACGGTCTGCAGCTTCACGCACAACCCACAAATGCATGCTGCGTTTAGGTGCTCGTGGAAAACTTGGTTTTATAGGCAATCGGGGAAATGTTGGGTCATTTCAAAGTGAGAAAGACGGTTTTTTTTATATATATAAATGAATGTCTGTAGATCCAAAACCCTGCTGCTACTTGTCAGATGTGTGATGTACAAACTGTCCCTGTATATCCAATGCAATGTCGTGTGAAACCATTGAGTAACAATCACGCTATTAGATTATGATTGTGTCATTTTATACCTACTATATCATCACCATTACTTCCATAGCGATCACTTCTACTTATCTTTAATGTTACCATTATTTCTCAATATATCACATGCCTCTTATTCTGACTGCTCGTGTTAGTTTGATACTAATCACGTGTATGAAAAGTAATGCATCCCCAAAACTAGTAAACACATTAAATTAAATCATATATTATATGATATAAAAATAAATGTGACCATTTTGGAGATGAATTTCACTCTATATGTCTAGACAGCAGAAGGTAAATATACATCTGGCAGAAGAATGAATAAAAGGTGAACAGCAGATAACCGGGCAGCCAATCAGAGCCCGAGTTTGAGGCGGCTTCCGAGCGCTGATTGGTCCGTCGCACCTCTCACTGCTCTTATTGATGCGTTTGCTGGCGAGGCGAGCATTCACTCTCTCTTTCCCCCCTTTACTGTACTTTTCTCCCTATTCTTTTTCCCTTTTTTTTTTTAGGCAGCCAGAATCTCTTTTCCCTCTCGTCTGCTTCATCTCTGGTGAGTTATTGATCTTGCATGAAGTTATTCTACAGGTGAAATATGATCGTTACGCAACGCAGCAAATGTCGTCAGCATCATCGCTACATTCACATCCTCTTCCTCTCCGGCGCAACATTGTCGCTTTTTATTCCGCCTGTATCACTCAGGCACGTTTACATTACCGATTTTCTCTCGTTGTTTCTTATTGTATATTCTTTTCTCTTTTCTTTTCTTTTCTTTTTAACCCGCCCAGAGCATCACCAAACCGCAGCCACAATGACAGAGACGGAGGCGTTGGTGAAGAAGCAGCACAAGTCGAGCAATGGAAATGTTCCAGAAGCCTCCAGAGAAGACGTGTTTGATCACACATACAAAGAAAAAGAGGGCCCCAAACCTCCCAACATCATCGTTTGGAGAAATGTGGTTTTGATGACTCTGTTGCATATAGGAGCCTTCTACGGACTGTCCCTCGTCCCTTCAGCATCTCCTTTGACCTTGCTTTGGTGTAAGTGCATTCCTACCTGTTACAGTATTTCGATGTGGGTGTTTTATTATTTGGGCTATTTTGTTTCAAATTTTCCAAAATTACAGCTGTTATGTCACCTCTGCTGTAGGAGGTGGCTGCACACAGATCTGTGCATGCTCCTCCCAGTGTTCTGCATGTAGTGGGATTAGAGATCAGGGCACATATATCACAAGAGATTTCATGTCACAGCTAGTCTTGTAAAGCTGAGAACTACACAGCATGGGGGTTGGCATGAAATGGACGTGCACTTTTACAAAAGAGACCACCTATCATGTTTGTTATATATATTTTTTTAGAATTAAGGAGCAGTGTCATAGGACAAAGAGTTATTACACAAGCTGCATGCTGCTTTTTATGTAAAAGATTTTCTTTGGTGGGAATGTGTATTTGTCCCAAATTGAAAAGCCCAGAGCCTGCTCTTTTGTATACATATCCTTGTGCCATTCATTTGATTGTATTGTGGAGATCATTTTGGAACAAATCCCCAACTATGTTGCCTTTGATAAAAAAAAAAAGAAAGGCCTTGTAAGCTATAATGATGTAAAAAGAATTGCAGAAGTGCATTCATGATTTCAGCTTTTTAAACGACTATTTTACAGTTCAGTGGGTGATCTCCCCTTTAGTTACATATATATAATTATGTAACATGGATGACTCACTTGCAAAATATCACTTGTTGCAGGATCAATCACTGACCTAGTTTACAAAAAAGATGTGCGTAGACATTGCAATGTGAAGTATTTGAAGTGCTAGTTCTAATTTGTTTCTGCATTTCTCCCCACAGCCTTACTTTGTTTTTTGATAAGTGCTTTAGGAGTAACTGCAGGAGCTCATCGCCTGTGGAGTCACAGATCCTACAAGGCCACATTACCTCTAAAGATCTTTCTTGGTATGGCCAACTCCATGTCATTTCAGGTACACACACTTGTGATAATAGCAGTTTTCATTACTGTGTAATGACCGTGTTGCCGCTACAGTGTGTGTAATCTCTGTCTTTCCTCGAACCGACAGAATGATATCTATGAGTGGGCTCGAGACCACAGGGTTCACCACAAGTATTCTGAGACAGATGCTGACCCACACAACGCCGTCCGGGGCTTCTTCTTCTCTCACATTGGCTGGCTGTTGGTGCGCAAACACCCTGACGTCATAGAGAAAGGAAAAAAGCTGGAACTCACTGACCTGCTGTCTGACAAAGTTGTAATGTTCCAAAGGAAGTAAGTGGCTTCAATCAATGATAGAAAAATGATGACCTTTCCTCATATGAGAGAATTGTGTTTGATTATTTTATTTTCTGATACGTCAAATACAAATATAGAGCAAAGAAAGTAAAATTAAACTAGTTAACCCATTGCTGCTGCAGAGTTTTGTCTGTGGTCATTCTGGTTTAACAAGGTAACTACTAACAAGTAGCATGAAGAATCCCACATCTGACAAGTAGTACATTTGTGTGTTTAGTGTGTTTGTTATGTTGAACTGAGTAAACATCTCGCTTCTTTCTGTTCTCCACCCACTTTGTCTCTTCAACAGGTACTACAAGCCGTCTGTGCTGGTCATGTGCTTCTTCGTCCCCATGGTCGTGCCTTGGTACATGTGGGGGGAGTCTCTGTGGATAGCGTACTTCGTCCCGGCTCTGCTGAGGTACACCTTGGTGCTGAACGCCACCTGGCTGGTCAACAGCGCGGCTCACATGTGGGGAAACAGGCCCTATGACAAGAACATCAACCCCCGGGAGAACAAGTTTGTCGCATTCAGCGCTATAGGTATGAAACACACATGAGCATCTGCTGTCAGTGAAACAAAAGAAAAGATACAGAAATGATTAAAACAGGAAAAACAACTACATTCATGACGGTCAGGAAAGTGCCAACTCTAGAAAAATACCATTTCAATTTTACATGATCACTTAAAGTTATATGTTGCACCTGTTGCCTACATTTGGCTGCAAGAGTTAGAGCAATGTATGTAAAAAAGTTATGCCTAAACCAGTTCGGCAACCAATTATAGTAAAACTATAAATTATCACAAAACAAATGGGCAACTCATAAATAGGCTCATTTAATTTTTTTTATTTATGCTTAAAATCGAAGTTATACCTTCTCAATCCACCTCCACCCCCAACAATGCCGACGCCTTGACCAACCAAAAGGACTAACTAGTCAAGCAACAATGGATATTTAAAAAGACCTGGATACGGAACTGGATGTTTTAAGATGGCACCCGGTTCATGAAAGTTGCTCACAAAAAAACATAATATATATTTTTTTGTATGCTTGAATGGTTTCAGGCTAAGCCAACTGACTCCTTTGGCACCATATTCAAGACTTTTTATTCCTAAATTGACCCAATGGCTCATCAAAACAAAACTCGATCCATTGACCTTTTGCTAAGGCCTATCGCCCTCTGAAACTCCGTTAAGCTGTCAGAGCTAGCATGGAGCCAACGCTGTTACTAACTGCACTTTCTGAACAAATATAATCTAATTAAGGGGAAAACAAAAAATCGTTTTTAAAGAGAAGCAGACTGCTTCTCTGAAAGCTAAAGCCTACAGGTCACAATGTAACAGTGAACCACCACATCACCTGGTGATCGTGACAGAAGACAATTAAATTAAGGGAAAACAATGTTACTGTCAAGCCGGGAATGTCTTTATTCACTGTTACGGTCATTTAAAAGATAAAGCTGCACGTGTACATTCAGAATACCTTCCGTAGCTAGCGTAGCACAGAAGTGTTCCCGCCAGTTAATCAGATTGCTATTGTACTCTGATAATGTTAGTTCAAATGGTTTTCTAGAAACGTTTTCACGGTATTTTCACCACTTTATTTCCTTGTAATTTACAGGTGAGGGATTTCACAACTATCACCACACGTTCCCCTTTGACTATGCAACCAGCGAGTTTGGCTGCAAGTGGAACATTACCACGTGTTTCATCGACACCATGTGCTTCTTGGGCCTGGCCACGGATCCCAAGAGAGTGACCCACGAGCTGGTCACGGCTCGATTACAGCGCACCGGAGACGGAAGTCACCGGAGTGGCTAAGATCGATGATTTGCGGTCAGCTTCGAAGGGAAAACAATCAAAAAGAAGAAGCTTCACAGTCCTTTGACAGCTATACATTTCTCATCCACTGAGGATAAAAGTCATCTTCATGAGGGCCTTGACCACATTCTGTAGCTGTAACTTAAATCATTTGTTCAGGATGGATAAAAAAAACAAAACACATTTTGCAAAGCTCTTTGCCTTGGTTCCTGTTGTTCAGTCATCTTGCAAAGATGCTCTAGATCTGAAGTAGATACATTTTTAGTCATGTATCTTCATTCTCTGCTGTTTTTGCATCCTTCATGCAAGGTCAGTCACGTGTAGCCGATCATTTTATGTAAGTATTACTCAATTATTAATCAAAATAGATAAGAAGTGGAGCTCTGAGAATTTCGAGTAACAATGTTCTGACTGATAAGATATGATACTTATAGGCGACTGTTGTCTTTGCTTGTTTACAGCCAGTTTTTACCGTTCTGATATAAAGACAATTAACTTTTTGAGCGCTTTAAGATCTAGAGAAAAAAAGAGATGAGAGTTTGAATGATTTTGTTAAAAAAAAGTTGTTTGGCTTTAATGAAATATGATGGAAGAGTGATGGAATCCAGACCATCTTCTTATAACCTGGCTTTACTGACAATAGATTCATGCAGTGTGTTGCAGTTTGTACCAAAATATATAGAAAAAACTAAGACTAACACATACTGCATTTAGTCTGCGTAGTAAATGGATTGGGTTTTCCCCAGAAAATATAGTTGAGGCATTTATCATAAAAAAATAATAAAAAAAATCCCTTTCAATTTCAACAGCAAGATAAATGTAATTTGAATTTAGAAACACGCCTTTTTCAATCACCTTTTTTGTGTTTTTAATGAATATATCATAGTGCCAAGAGCGTGCCAACTGTCAACATATTTATAAGCATCTCGATGGTCCACCAGAGCACACCTAAGTCGATATTGCTTCTTGACCCAACATCATTGTGGGAGTTTTTTAACATTGTGTCATCAGTGGCTTAGCTTCCTCTTTTTATCCAACATGTCCCCCTTTTGTCCAGAAACATCTGCAGCAGAGATCTCATTGGTCGATGTTGCAGCCAGTCATGTGACAGTTCTGGTGTTACAAAACAACATGCCACCCATGCATGATGATTTACTGTAGTAGGTGTTGTGGTGAGGTGCTTTATCGGTGACTCTAATGGCAGAGCTGTGTCTATTTTTGTAACGTACTGTGGAGCCGCATCGCTTTTGGATCATCAGAACTGTTGCCGTGGTGATTTCTGAGACGGGGTTAGGTTTCCCTTTGATGTCCTACAAAGCTGATTGTCATTGCTAAAATTCAGGTGCATCAATGTTAATGCTAATTTTTAATTCTGGTTTGCGGAATGATTATATTATCGTATTTATTTAGTTGTTTTTTTTTACCCCTTATTGACTAAAAAGAAGGATTGCTCTAACCTGAACCAATTTCCTACACTCCAACATTTGGCAGTAACATTTATCAAATTGGAGCTCCTGTTTATTTGTTAAGAGTCAGAATAGAACCTAATGCCTTATGACTTGCATCCATTCCTGATCTTCTTCGCGTCAAATCTGACCAAGGTCCATGTTTACAGGCTGAAGCACTGGATGGAACATTGTTTTTTATTCTGAAAAACACATTTATTTATAAAAAATTATAAAAGGCAAATTGACAACAGCAATTGACAAAAACAAAGTGCTTTAAATAGAGAATAGAATTTCATATTCCAAGAATACAAATTAAAACGCCTGGTGTAAATGTTCAATCAACAGATTTAACCTGCAAAATATGGGACCTTATGTGCCAACTAGTTCCAACCCATCAGGGGCTGTCATGAGGGATGTAAGAGCACCAACAGAACACTTAACAGAAACCCGACGATATCACAAGCCATTCAAACAACTCCTGCTGCCCAGACTGACCAGAATCAACATTTTCCTAATTACAGGATCAATTGGTTGTCGGTCTGAATGATAATGTCAAATCTCAACTGTATTCTATTCTGAAATAAAAATTCACAATATTTTCAATACACACAATTAACAGTTTCTGCTCTTCATTTTTCGATTTGTATTCATTGTGTCTCTCTGAAATAAATCTTCAATGCAAAGTCTTGGGATTTTCTGAACATTTACCTTTTTGTTTTTGTTATTTCACCAGAAGCCTTGGTTTACAAACAACCACATTGAATTTTCCCTGTAAAGCTGTTAAACGTGTTTCTTAAATTCAGATTGTGGTACAATTATAAATACATTTCTGACATGTGAACCTTATGACAATGTTTGGCTCTGTCAGAAGTAAAACAAATGCTACGGCTGCTGTTGCTGCAGGCCCAGTACAGTGTTCCAACAGCAAACCACCTGCAGGAAGCATTTAATCCTGGTTCTGTGAAGAAGAAAAGACAGTCAGGGTAGTATTCAGGTTTCATCATTACACTGTATTGAGGAAGAAGCCTGCTTTTCCTGCTTAATGGGATCTGTAGTTGTGAAAGAAGTACTCCTATACATAGGAAAGTACTTGTTATAGAGGCAGAATGGCTGCCGTTAATGTAATATATGTATATGACGTAGTATTTTCACATTGTGGTAGTGCTAAATTTATTCAACTAATTAGCTCGAATATGTCTACCAATGCTGTGTTTTGTGTGAAGACAGCAATCTGCAGTTTCCTGGTAACAAACCAACTGGGACTTGTCAGGATTTTCTGTTCCCTGGCTGCTTATCGTTCTTCCTCGGTGAAGAACTCAACACTTCCAGTTTGAGGCTGACATAACTGTGCAAGTCGAATATATCCCAAACTATTTAGTACTGCAATCTTTGGCTCTTGCCTGCAGACTGATGAAGCACTCAGATGTGTTAAATGGTTTACACAGAGCAGAGAGGAATGTAGAACCAGTGTGCTGATCAGAGACCTGTTTATAGTACGTCAGACTTTTTTCAGGTTGAGGAGCGTTCGGTTTGTGGATGTTATGTCATTTTTGTTGAGCAAAGGTCACCAATGCTGTAACAAATTGTCGATTCATCAATTAGTTGATGGTTTAAGTCATTTAAAAAGAAAAAAAAGAAAAACCTATACCATCTCAAAAGTGAGGATTTTATTAATTAGCTTATATCTTATATAATTATAAATTGAATATCTTGTTTTGCAGTGTTGCAGTTTGGGAATTTCCCACTTGTTTCTGAAATGTTATAGACTAAACAGATAATCGATTAATTTGAACATCTTAATCAATAGTTAAAATAATTTGTCACTTCCAGTAGTGGAAGAAATACTCAGATTCTTTACATAAATTAAAGAATCAATATCACAAACTACTCAGTTTATGTGAGAGGAAATACTCATACTTTTAAACTTTTTAGTAAAAGTAACAAAAATAGCAACAACACACTGTAACAATACTCCACTACTACTAAAATTGTATTAGCATGAAAATATACTTAGTACCTAAAGTACAATTTAGCAGTATTTATTTAAGTTTAATATATATCAAATTATCGGATTATAATTATTGATGCAACTGTGTAAGCATCACTTAAATATTGGTAAAGGTGGAGCTAATGCTGCTATTTAATCTATTATAATAATACTTCAGAATGCATTTGTTGAATTTGCAAAGTTACTACAGTTGTCAGATACATTTCCCACATAGCAGACACAAGTAGAAGAGTGAGGAGGGATAAAATGGAAGTGCTTCCCACTGCTTTGGCAGCATTATGAAATACTGTTCTGTATTAGCAGACTAAGTTACACTCAGCACATTGCAGCATTATTAAACTCCTCAGGCTACAGTGTCCTATTTCTTGGGCGGAGTAAGAGCATGACTCAGGAAGCTGCTGTGGTGTGATGTCTGGTGAGGTGACATTATGTTACCATCACCCCAGACGGAGATGACCTGGGGGTTACTGCCGTTCACAACTCCCCCCAAAAACATTCACGCCACCCGGCTAACTAGCGGCTGACTCCGACCGGCCAATCAGCAGCGAGGTCCTGACTTATGATCCTCCTGCGCCAATGGAGGAACGACTTTTACATGGGAAATTTACCAAAGGTAGACGTGCCTGAATGTGACATTTTGGCAAGGATTTTACTTTTTAAAAAAAAAAGCTGTAACAAATAAAAAAAAAACCCAGATATCTGCACACCACGCATGCCCAGTGAAGGGTTATTTAACAGACCCGCATCAGAGCATTGTGCATTTCAGTGCTGTGCATGCAGGTACACATCTCATTCCAGTCCCTGAATGCGACACACCTGTGCACACCCTGTTGGTAGCAAGTTCCACCTGGTGGGAGCTGCCGCCCTTTTTCAGTCCTGCATGAAGAACTGCAAATGGAAGAGACACGGAGAAAGTATCTCGTGACAGCCTTTCCATATTAGGCACTTATTATTATTATTATTATTATTATTATCTCCATTTCATTGTCATTGTTTTTGTGTCTTGTGTTCATACATATACTTTTTTTGCATTTTATACAGTACCAGTCAAAAGTTTGGACACACCTTCTCATTCAACTACTTTGAAGAATCTAAAAATATAAAACATATTCTGGTTTGTTGAGCATTTGTTTGTTTACTACATAATTCCATATGTGTTCCTTCATAGTTTGGATGTCTTCAATATTAATCTACAATGTAGAAAAAAATAAAGATAAAGAAAAACCAATTGAATGAGAAGGTGTGTCCAGACTTTTGACTGGTACTGTATTTATGTGTACATAGTAGTTAAATGTGTATCCTTACCTTTGCTCTACTTGTTTTTAGTTTATTTATGTATTCATGTGTATGTGGGTGTGTGAGTGGAACAAACCATGAGTCAAATTCCTTGTATGCATACGCATACATGGTCAATAAAGCTGATTCTGAATATAGAAAAAAAACAACAACAACCAGGAAGTACCCTATTGAAGTTATTTCGTCATATAGTAAATGGGGCTTTTATATAAGTCAGGTTTGAGTCATCATTAATCAGAGATTACAAGATCTGTAGCAAAACACAAACATCTCAAAACAAAAGTAGAACAGAGGACTGTGAACAATAGACCCCAAATTCTACTTTAGAAATGAAGAAAAGCAACTTCTTGGACTACAGCATGACACTCGTATCAGAAACACTCATATCAGAAACAGGCTATTACAAAAATAATTATTTTACTAATCATTCAAATCATTTAGTAATGCATATAGAGTAATAAACCATTTAGCAGCTTAAGGATTATTGTCAAAAAGTGTCATGGTCTACTCATTTTCTACTTAGACACCAATTTTGCATTAAATATATTACTAAAGTCTGTTTATAAAGAGATCACAGGCTGGTGACTTTCTAATAAAACAACCGGAAAAGGTAATTATAGACTTAACATGTGGCTAAGAAGAAATGTGACACTTTGTCATTGTATAATGCCTGGCATTAATGACTAATAACATTCCTTAACGATTAATAAAGCAATTAATTACCCTTCCTGAATAGTGCCTTATTAGTTACATGTATCAATAAACACGTTCAAAGAAATTGCTCAAGCCTCAAAACCTTTGAAGTGAAGTTTTATTTGAAAAAGATACCGACATGAGTAAAGTAAGCAACGTGGATTGTATAAATATCTGTGTAACCAAAATGAGCACACAGAGGCACTTTACTGCCTTCTGTCACCATGACTCACCAAACTATCCAGCTTTATGTCCAGCTGCAAACCTTCGATTATCACATGTTCTCATTTATCAGTTTATTTTAGTTGGTATCGTCGTATGTTCTAATCTAAAACAAATATGATTTAAAAAAAAAAAAGGATAAGACGTAATGTGGGTATAAAGATGAGTTAAAGCATCTTTAACAAAGGGTGAGGAACTGATGTCAATTCATTCGCAGGTCAACATAAATTAATGTAATTTTTGCTTATGAGCTGCCATGTGAACTCAGCAGGGGAAACATGCACGCTGAAGAAAGTCTGATGGTAAAGAGAGGAAAAAAAGATTCAGTCGTTCACACAACCTATCAGGAAATAACAGTGCTAAGAAATCAGAACAGCAATTTGACAATCAACGTATGGCATCCTTTCTGCAGTGCTTTGGCCCAAGAGACCCTCGTGGCAAAATCAACTCTGTTACAGCAGGTGAGAACAGTATTTATGTTACAGTGTTTCCTTGATGCTTGTTGTGATCGATACACAGTAAAGATAAACATAAGTATCGGTGTGTTTTCTCCCTAATAGAAACTACACCGACAGGATGGATAGTAAGTGCAACCCAATTTTTCAACCCCTTCTTTGGAAGTAGGAGCCGCTAGTCCCGGATGATTTGTTTAGAGCCCCGCATGTATTCAATCGAAACTTATTCGAGGGAAAAAAAATATGCAAAAGTGTAATGTAGACTATGACAATGCAACTACAAACACCGCCTTTGATTCAAACTTTGTACATTACACCAACCGTTGAATTTACACAGAATCACAACTTTCAGAATACATTCATTTTATCGTAAAATCACCACGGCAACATCGACAAATCTCTACGAAGAAATCCACCTCACTGCCCAGATTCAGCCACCAGGAAGAAATATATGTATGGGGTGATGAAGACCACAATCTGCACTCATCATCAGTAATTATTCTCATTATCAAAGCACGTCATCAGGTCAGAAAGAAATAAATACATATATAACAATATGATAACACTGAAGTCTGGTTGGTGGTGTCCCCACCCTCCCCCCCACCTCCTCTGGAGGGGTTAGACGCCCAGCTTGTTGGCGATGGTCATGAGCACTTTGAGGATGGGCATGAAGGCGGAGATCTCGCTGAAGTTGCTGCTGGTGACCACCTGGGTGTGGACCTCCAGACCCCGCTGGTAGTTCTGGCTCGCCACACAGCGGCTGATCTCGTGGAGCCCGTTCAGGATGTTGTGAGAGAGCTGAGAGGTCGCCGGGGAAACAACAGTACATGTTACTATGCGGTACCTGAAATCCAATTGTTTGGGGCCTTTTTTTGGATGAATTATTTAAATGATTATCAAAACTGTTAGCAAATCAGTGTTATATTTTGATAGCCTTGCAGTGAAGCTCACACTATTTGTGTTAGCACTTCTATGCTACGCTAGAAACTGAATGCATAGTGAATGTTTTCATGGTCTGCTTTAGTTTTTTTAATGATTGAAGCTGTGAATAAAGACCTACTTGAACAACTATGTTGTTCTTGAATTTTTTTGTCTTTGTCTCGATCACAGGGTGATGTGGTTGTTCACTTTTACACTCTGATCTGTTTGTTAGATTTTAGCTTCTATCTTTATCTTTTTTTTTGCTGCTAAATCAGTTTGAAACCCTGGATATATTCTCCACACGCCTTTTATAGACCTTTCTGTCTGCTTCTCTCTGAAATCGCTTTTTTGTTTTCCAAAGAATTGGATATTTGTCCGAGGGGGGCAGTTAGTGAGGGCTCCATGCTGGCTCTGACAGTTTGACAGAGTAGCAGCAGGGGGCGGGGCATAGCGAGCTCTTTGGTCTGGGTAGTTTTTCCACTTAACTGTTAACTTTAGCAGATTGCCAATTTATTTTCCTTGATAATAACCTTGTGCTCATGTAATCATTTCTTACCGACTGCTCTCGCAGCTTGTCATACAGGTATCCCAAACGTTTGCCTGCATCATCAAGTTTCCTTTTTGTTTGCTGAAAAAAAAGAAATACCTGTAGTCATTTTAAATCCAACAAAATCCCAACTTTCTCCAAGAATCAATCCAAGATGTATTGCTAAAGGCAAAATTTGGATGCAGCTGTACACACAAACACACACAGTGAGACTTACTGGGTCTCCCGCTGCGAGCTGGCAGCGCTGCACCAGGCTGTCAAAGGTGGATTTGAGGACCATGTGTTCAGCAGGGATTTCTTTCTGCTCCACCCTCTCTGCCGGCAGCTGCTGGAGAAGCTGAGGAAAAACACAAGGACACAAATACGAGGCGTTGACGGTGTTTGCAGAGTGATAAATCAGATAACAGCCTCTTGTCACACACCAACCTGAATGCTGGGCTCCTGGGGGGCTCCGGGGGGGACTTGGGCGTGGTCATGGGGTTGAGGGGCCTCCACGGGGAATCCCATCACAGGGGCAGTGATGGGGGTTGGTGGAGTATAGTTATCAGGGAGCTGAGAGCACACAAAGGTAAGATACATCCGGTCAGTGAGAAGAAACACTGAAATCAATACTTTGAGGAGGAGGTCTAACTCCACAACCATCTGACTAATGTTCAACTTTAGTTAGTTTGACTTTGTCTGTCTGGTTATTGGGCTTGAACAGGTAGCAGGTTTATCAGAGCTTGTTTGCTGAAAACATCCGCCCTCTGCTGCTGGAAATTAGGTTAATGAGAGCACAATCCTCTTTCTCTGAGGGTTTTTTCACTCTGCATGACCCCTTTCAAATTTCATCTAGTCATTAAATCCATTGTTATTAATCAAATGTTCATCAGTCCCGCTTTAGGAATGAACATCACATTATTGAACAGCTGTTGAATTATCTAACTTTGCCCATAACTACATATATCATGCCATGTAGATCAGTGATTCTCAACCAGTGGTACTTTTACCCCCAAGGATTATTCTGCTGTCAACAAAAGGGTAAGTAGGAAAATGGAAAAATAAATCAGGTTGCAAATGTGTTTCCTTCATTTATGGATGAAATGAAGCAAACACATTTGCAAGCATATTCTAAGAAAACACAGACTGGACAAAATTGAAATAAAAGACTATATTGATAGTGTTAAATACACACATACCTTCTTCTTTCTGGGTCCACCTCGTACTGCTGGTGGGTCATTCCAGCCTTCGTGGGGTCCTAAATCAGAAGACGAATGAGAATTTGAATATTGACCAGTGGCATTTTTTTTGCTCACACTCAAGCAATCAAAGATTGTCAGCACAAGACAACCTTTCTGAGGCAAGCTTAGTGTACATGGCAAAAACATGTCATTAAGCCTGCCTCTAGCAGCTTATGCGGAAACAACAGCAAATGTGGGCAAATGTTCAGGCAGCATCCTAATGATCAATCAACATAAAACAATATCCCAGAATAATAAAAAGCATCTCATAATTATCTCTTTGAGCTCAAACGTGTATCAATTGAAAATGTAAAAATGTCCAGACCGTTCATTTGCTAACTGCTCGACATCGGAGCTTTTTAAGCTAAAACTGTTAAAAACAGAATTTGACAAGTTCTCCATTAAACTAACAGAACAATTATTCTTCAAATCAAAACAAACGTCATTATGAAAATGAACAGAAAGCTGGAAAACCCCTATCCCATCAGATCCGAAAGCCCGCAGCCGTTAACACCATACCTGAACAACCGGGGGCAAAAACCATCAAATATGAAACTAGAAATAAATAATTCAGAACCAGAAAAGATCGGCGCACACCCTTACAAGATTAGACTTATTCTTTTTAACTGGAAGCCAAATAAAGCCCCATCATTTTGACGGTGTAAGTTTTCTGCCTAAAGAAAAACTCTGTTATAAAGTTAATAAAGGCCCTGTAAACTACGTTTTGACCTGGAGTCCTTTTATAGACTTTAAGCTGACATCCTTACAAAAAAAATTAAGTCACTACATTTCCCTCAAGCATATAGATGCACAAGCAAACACCACCAAAAATACACTGAGTGACCAGAAAAATAAAAGAAACCCTGTATAATGAAGTTCAATGTAATAAAAAAGTGTGTTTTTGTGTTGCACAGGTATTTCTCTGGTCACTCAAGTGTATATTTCGATGCACTCTTATTCCATATGCAACCCTAACATTGTCACCTTGATATTCAGACTGGGAATTCAGCCAGGGAAAGAATCCTGCAAGTCAAATGAGGTGGACAACTGAATATGATTCAATAACCACCGGCAACAGATTCCTGCTAACATCTGTTACACGTCTACTAGCATGAGATCTACCTGTAGGAGGAGGAGCAACAGGTGGGGCGGAGAAGGGCTTTACAGCTGGAGCTCCCGGGCCTCCCTGTGGGTACCCTGATCCGAGAGGGACATAGGGACCAGATGCCATGGGGGGTGCCGGCCCCTGGTTGTGGTGGCCCCCTGGGTACATGGGAACTGGGGCTCCGGGTTGGGAGCTGGGTGGCATGGGGCCTGTGGGTGAAGAGGTCGACGGCATGAAGCTCGTCGGTGGCAGCCCGGGGCTGGTCATGGAGTGCAGGACTCCAGGGGTCGATGACGGAGGTCGTAGTGGAGGTCCTGATAAGTTAGCAGCTGGCATGGAAGGACCTGGAGGAGGGAAGCCTGAGGGCCCCCCGATGGGCATCGGCTGAGGCTGGAATGGCTGATGAGGAAGGAAACCTGGGAAGGGAAAAGTGCCATTTAGTTTAACAATAAAGCTAGGAGGCAAGTCTGTCTGTCCTTCACACATCTCCAGAACCGCTCAGCCGATCTACTTCACATTAACGGGCGTATTGCTGAGGAACCATGGGAGTGCTTTTGTCGAATTAGGAGAAATTTAGTCACGTTCAATAGTAAACTTTGAATAAACAAGAGAACATCGCTCTGTAGCAGAGGGGGCGGAGCTTCAGGGCTCTGCAGAGTAAGACAAAGCATGTCGTCTGCAGCGGGCAGACCGCAGAACTGGAAGCAGAATCGAACCGCTGTGTATTTCCCAAGTGTAATACTTTATACTAACTTCAAACACTGCTAACGTTAGCACGAGCAAAATACCTTCGCTGCATTCACATTTTTACTTCAAGTGAAAGAGAGGCCTTATCAGAACAATGAACTAAATTTACTGAGCACGGTTCAAGGGGGGAGTTTTCGATTCTAAAAAAAAAAAAAAAAAAAAATCTCCCTAAAATAGAAAACAACATCAAACCTGGAGCCGGAGCAGGATGTTGAGGGTAGGAGGGCCTCATGGAAGGGCGGGTCGCATTGGGCGGCAGTACGTGAGAGTAAGGCGGCAGACCGGGCCCCGTGTTGGTTGGAGCTTGTGGGGTGAAAATCGACGGCATAGGAGGCTGCTGTTGGGCAGCCTGGGAAGGAGCAGAGGGCTGGTACTGACTCTAAAGAAGGGGGAAAAAATTCAAACATCAATAAGTACATAGGAAATATAATCTTGCAAATGATATGATTTAATGCTTTTGATTGCTAATTAATGAATACCATAATTTGTGCTTTTGGTGTAGGAGCCGGAGCAGCAGGAGCGGGCTTGGCTGTGTCCACATTGGCTCTGTTGATGGCGTTTGTAGGGTGCTGTTGAACGGCAGCCTCTTCCTGAGCGTGGAACAGTCTGTCTTTCAGCATTGTGATCCCAGACTGGAAAGACAAAGTTGTGTCAAATCAAAAGGGTTTTTAAAAGGTATTAGAAATGTGTTTGCTGCCATGCCTCTTACTTGGTCTGAGTTCTCAGGCAGGTAGGTCATGGCAATGGCCAGACTGCCCTCTGCAGCCAGTATGCCGGCGTAGCAGGTGAGCTTCTCGGCCAGGATGGGGCTCTGGATCTCAACCTCACTGTTGCGGAGGCGTTCGATGGACTTACGCAGCATCATTACTTTTTCAACCAGATCCTGAAAAAACACACAGAGACAAAAAAATAAAGATAAATAAAGCCTTGTCACTGTGATGCTACATCCTTCAGGGCTCTTACATTTCAGCTACAATGGTTCACTGTATGTGCAGCCCATAACATATTCTTAAAAGACCTTCTCAAACTTTGCGAATTAGCAAAAGCAACCATTCCTAATTTATTACGCAACAGTGGGATCCTTCTGGCAGGATGTCTTTGCAAAGTGCAATAATTATATCAGTTTATCCTCAGTTGATATATCCACTATATTACCAATTAGTGAATTCATCTAAATAACTCATTTTACTTGACTATTAAACAACTTTATTGTCAATAAGTGTATTTCCCAACTCCATGAACAAAAGATTAAAAAGAAAAAAGTTAAAATATTGATGTCGACGCACTTTTAATGCTTTGTGCAACAGTGTAGTTAAAACAGTATTTTGTTCATGCAAAACAGAGACAAAAGATTGTACCTCTAGACCAAGAGGGGAGGAGCAGTCTCTGTGCAAGGCCCAGCACTCCACTAGCTTCTCAATGTTCCCAGAGCAGATGTAGCACAGACAGGCCTGCAGGCAGCGCTTCTCTGTTCTCTCATGCTCCAACCGGCCTCCCAGGGTATCTACCGAGAAGAATTGCAGAATTAAACAACGTGAAGGACAGAGTTAAGGCTAACATTAGAGCCAGGACGCTGTGTACCAATAACAAAATGCTATTCAGCAAGTAAAGCAAGTATTCATGAAACGGTACAGTTTGCCTGGAAGCAAGGCAAGCTGCAGCATGACCAATTTAATGCCACTCTTGTGAGGAACTCACCACACAGACGAGCAAAGTCTTCAGGGTGAGCGTAAGTCAGCAGAGCAGCGAGAGCCTCCTTCCAGTTGTCTAACTCGCAGCTTTGCACTATGTCTCTCCAGTTCTGGGTCACCACTGATGATATGAGCTACAGTTGAGACGGACAAAATTAAGTTAAATGTTCTTCCTGTGAATGCACAAATTGAAAGAGAATGAATCAAACATACTCTTACCATTGAAATGCTGTTCTTTTGATTGCTTAGGTATTTTTGCTGCGTTTTCTTGAGCAGCTCCTCTCCTCCACTGATAGACAAGAGGATGGCTTCAGCGTATCGACCCTCGTTAAGACACAAATCCACAGCTCCCTCAAAGTTACCAACCAGCAGCGCCTGGCTTATCAAACCATCGGTGTCTTCAAAAGAACGACAGGATCATTCACCATTAACACAGAAGTTGCAGTTACATTTCGAATCATGACAACAAATGACAAAATATATAAATAAAGATAACATTTGTTACAATAACATCATTAATTGTGTGTGCAGATGAGGGATTTACCACATGACACAGGGATCTGGAAATTGGAGTTTTCCTTTGGAGTCTGACTAAAGAAGTCTGCCGGTGAAACAGAACCAGAAGTTCTGGCATCACCTAGAGCAGCTGCCACATCGGACCTCTGGAAATACAACAAAGGATGTTTTACAGTAAACACGGTGCTGCTAACTTGGTATGCAAATAAATAAAGACATTTGAATTTAAACATTTTGTGTGCAAATTTGCCGACCTCGGTGGAGAGCCGCTGCATCTTTTCTGCCAGATCTTTGGCATCCACTCCATGTCCATTGTGCTGAAAACTCTTCCCCAGGCACTTTGAAATCTGAATAAACATATATAGTTTTAGAGCTAACAGGATATGAATCACGGTAACATGCCTATATGTGACAGATATCAGCTAATGGCTACTTTTATAAATCAGAGGGCAGAATACCTTTTTCTCAAGTTCATCTTTGCTGAAACCCAAAAGTCTGAGGAATTTCACGCGGGCTTCATCCTCAAAGTTCACCTGTTAACAGAGAAAGTGAGTTAATTCAAAATAAAAATGATACTTCACTGACTCTGTCAATGTCAAGAGGAGGTGAGGGCCCACCAGAAGGAACTTCCATATGTCCTGCTCAGCGTCTGACTTGGCGCTTTGAATCTTGGCCTGGCAGTAGCTGTTGAAGGAGCCCGACTGCAGCGCTGCCTGCAGCTCCCTGGAGCGCTGGAGGAACTCTGTCTCCGTGGTAACCTGGCTCACAAACACTTGTCTGGGGACAGGCTGGGGGCTTTGCACTGGAAGCGGCTTGGGATTCTCAAAAGTTATCAGCTTTCCACCGAACTGGGGAAAGAAAGAAAAATACCACAACACCAGATCAGTCATAAAGACCTTTTCCATAAACATGCTTATAAAACATTTTAATGTTAAACTTACAGCAAAGGAAGCGCCCACAGGCCTGCGCACCCACTTGGGTGGCTTCTTCAGAGGGGAAACTATGGTGTCCTGCACTGCAGGCTGATGAACTTGCAGGGGGGGGAGCACCTGCCCTGTACCAAAGGGATCCATTGAATCAAATGAAGAGGATATCTGTTAAATAAAATGTTTAAAGTTAAAAACAAGCACAACTCTTTGGGGTAGAGCTGAAGTCGATTGACAGAAAATTCATCAGCAACTATTTTGAGAATTAATCAAGCAAAATGTTCAAATTTGACTGATTTAAGCTTCTTAAATCTAAACATCTGCTGCTCTAGGCTTAGTCGTCTTTGATTGCAAACTGAGAGTCTTTGAGTTTTGGACTGTAAAACTAAATATTTTTTAAAGACCAAACAATGATGATTAATCCAAGATCGATGAAGAAAACTGTCGTTATTTGCAGCCATAGTTTAGGTAACTGAATCTGATTTTCATTAGTCACTGTCAATCCTTTCACACCTGCGCCATCTTGTGGACAAACAAGGCACATACACACATAGCCTTTGGGATTAAATACATTACATTAAGAACAGCAACTACCTTATCAGCAGTGCTTTGCTGCTGAGTCTTCAAGCTTCCTCCCATAACAGAGTAGACAGTAATTCTGCCATCAAATGAAGCAGCTGAAAGGAGGGCTGGATTCCTGGGGCACCACTGGACGTCAAAACACCACTGGTTCGTTGTTGGAAGCTCATAGATGACCTAAAATGTACAAAATGACACAAGAAGATTCCACATCATCGTCACTAAGTTACAATAATGCTGCATGGTAATTCAGGCATAACAGAGAAGTAACAGTTAATGGTTTGTACCTCTCCAGTGTTTGGATTCCAGCAGAGGATCCTGTTGTCTTTAGCACTACTCAGTAGGAGCTCAGAGTCAGCCTGGCTCCAGGATATGGACAGAATCCCCCTGTAAGGAAAGAACAAACATAAGTATACACAGTATATTCTGCAACATGACAAGAAACCTGAAATGAGCACAAACTGTTCAAGCCTCACCTTGTGTGGTTCTCAAAGACTTTAAGGGGTGAAGTGGCAAAACGGAGGTCCCACATCTGGATGACTGGCATTCTGTCATCTTCAGAGGCCAACACCAACTGAGTGGCCACATCAGGGTGCCAGAGCATTCCTGAGCAGTGCATCTGAAATCACACAACAGATGAGATTTCGGGTGATAAGAGGCTTTTCTACAGGGTGGAAATATTTATTTTAATTTTGTCTAACCAGAAACGTCTGGGAAGATTAAAAATATTCTCAAAATAAAGGCTGCCCCCTTAATATTAATGATTTAACCATGAGTTGAGAAAACTGAGGTTTTAATTAAATAGATGACCAAAAACACTGATTCTTACAGGTTAAATCTGAGACTTGACATGAAAGCTGTAATAGGAGTTAAGTGTGGGGAGGCTGCTACCTAAGAGCACTGGACTGTCCTGAAAGTGTTCACAAGGTGTTGATAAAATAGTTCTCATTTTCAGAAGTAAAGGTGTATTGAGAAAACTTCAGTAATAATGCCCTGTATCTATCTAAACAAACGATTGATATTTCATTTTCAATTATATAAGTACCTATAATACTATATGCTGTATATACTCATTCATTTTTATGTGCTATGTGATATTAATCCAAACACAAGTTAGAGGGTATGGCTTAGTTATGACCATGGACAGCCAGTCTGTTCGCCTTTGTTTTTTTGTAATTTCACTGGCCAACGGTCCGACTCTACATCGCTTGCGGTGTATGTGTATGAACAGACAGAGCTCTACAATAACTGCTTTACAAATGTTTTATCTTCTGAAAATGTTGTAGCCAATGAGCCTTATTGATTCATGAAAGATAAACTTGCAGGTTTTTTTGGCAAAAGATAACTTAGGACTTAATGTAATTTGTATTAAAGCCACAAACCCTGTTGCTGTGGTCACTGATCTTGATGATGGGCTCGTTCTTTCTCAGATCCCACACGACTGCTTTCCCACTGGGGTTGGCAGAGGCCAGGATGTGCTGAACCTGCCTGTTCCAGGATATGACACTGATGTCTTCAGCTGGCTGAAAAAACGAGACAAAGGCTGTTACTGTCAAAACAAACCTGACTGAGTCTGAGACAAACAGATATTCAAATTATATGATATATGCAAAATAGTTTTCATGAAATTGATGAATGGCTTGCTGGGAACATGTCCATGTGACAGGGCATCATTAACCCCACTGTCTAAGGAAAAGATATACAACACGAAACATGAACAACATGAAATGGATAGCAAAAACTAAACTTTCTTGTGGCTTTAAGTATTAACTCACATACATGAAACTACAAAGGTGAAGAAACAAAAGGGAAGCTGCCAGTTGTGGTTTCTATTTAGTGCTTTGACTCACAACAGTAAATTAGGGCAGGATCAACACAAGAAGTCAACTCATACAGTCATGTGTAAACTTCACCAAACTCATGATATCTCAATCACACGCCCACCTGCGTCTTCGTTCCTGGTGTCATTGGACTGTTAAAGTTGTTCAGATCCCAGATATATATCTCTGAATCATTTGCTCCTGAAGCGAGGAGATTACTCTGGGAGAGGAAAAATAGAGAACGGTTAACAACGTGTATAGCAGCACCAGGAAAGTCTAGTCCTTCTGTGTAAACTGTCTCTTAGACATTTACCTGAAAAGGGTTGAAATCCAGTGCTCGGATGGGTCCTGTGTGTTTGTCAGACTGCCCCACTACTGCCTCTGCACCGGAGTTCATTATGACCTCTGGGTTATATACAGTTAATGTGCCATTTTCACTGCCACCAACCAGTCTCCCTCCAGTACCGTCTGCTCCCATTCCAAAATTCACCCATACGATACTGTGCAACCTTTGGAATATGAAAAGTACAGTGAGTTACAAATGGCAAAACTCTGAACTGAAATGCACTTGGTGTTTAAGTAAGAAGTCCTCTGCATACTACTTTAAAAGCTATCTTTAACAGTCTAACACTTTGCCTTTATAGCCAAAATAACACACAATGTATAAAAAAAAAAAAAAGAATGGGAAAATTATATCATGGATTTATTGATTTAATTTGGAATGAGCAATGAATTATTAAAGTGAACACTAGATCTACTTTTAAAAGATTGAGAGTAACAATACAGATTTATGGCTTTTGAGTCAACATAATTATTCAAAGTCAAATTTTCACATTTACAAAACATCAGCTACATAAGAAAGAGAAAGAGATTTTCTCCAACGCAAACTTTAAAGAATTTTTAATAACATGCCGATCTGAAAGTTTAAGTGTGCGTTTTATCTCTTGTTGATATAAGACACCCCCTAAAAATGTTTTGAGCTATCAGTATAGGAAATTAAAACCGATAACTACCAGAATACTTGAACTTCCAAATGTATACAGGCCCTACTTCTGTGACAGTTAATATATATGTGGCTAGTGGTAAAACTGAGATAGTAAAGCAGTAAGCAAAGTATTGTATCAAAGAAATACGCCACATCACTTCTCTACAGTAGCGGATATGTACAGATGTAGTATCTTGTATCTTATATGTGTACCACCTCCATAATGTACCTGTTTGAGGTGGGTAACGACCCTCTGAGCTGCATGTCCAGAGATGGATCTGAGAAATCCACCTCAAAGATCTCCAGGGCGGCTGTGGTGTTGAAAGAGGCATCGAGCTGCTGTGCTGATGTTCCTAAGGCCAGGTGGATGGGGTGGTGCTCGGCTGGACTCCACGCCTGGTGGGCAGTCCTCTGGATCTCCTTCAGCCTCATAGTCCTCAACAAGTTTCAGGTCCAGGACAGACGAACGGACTCCACTAGATCAAAGATAATACACACATATCTGTTTAACATTTGTTGTGGAGTAACAATACACTTAAGTACATGACACACCTGCCCTCCTACCTTACCTACAAGGTGGCACACTGCCTGTACAGCCAACTCCTATTGGTGTTACAATGTGTTTAATATACCCACAGTATAGCTCAACTACATCCCAGTGAATACAAAGTAGTGTAGGTAAGATAGTCCCCAAGACACTTAGAAATGGATTCAATGTAAACTAACCTGACATGTATGGCTAGTTAGCAAGCTAATGTTAGCATTTCGCAACTGCGGCTTCAAACACTGCAGGCAGAATATCTGATTGCGTTTAAATGGATTTGGATTTGTTAATTGATTATGCATGCCACTACATAACAAGTCCTATGAGCTAACACGTTAATAATAAGTCTAGCAACGTCAGCTCCAGTGCATAACCGGAACAGATGCTGCTTCTAGCTAGCATCCAATGCTACAGCCACCACCCTTGCTTTCATATTTCAACAGATTTACATTTATCAGACACAGTTAAAGCACAGCAAAGATTAAAGATAAAGCATAAGACTTTGAGAGTAACTCACATAAACTGTCTTTATCGCAGCCTGACTGTCAAAACCGGAGAGCTAGCTACTTCTCAGCAGAGCTAGCAGCTTAGCCGCAGGCGGATTTCGCTCAAAGTACTTTGCCGTGTTGTCACCGAGCTACGGTAGCCGAGACGGACATTTCTCATTTGGTACCTTAGGTAACCCCCAATGTCACCGTTGACCCAAGAAAAAACGCGTTTTGTAAATTGTATGTAGCTTATGTTCTTCTTTGTTACTTGTCAGTGGAAATTCAATCCTTTAAGTTGTGAACTATTTGGTAGGTTGAAATACACAAATCAACAGCACCACACTGAGGAAGGTAAGTTAATTGTCTTTATTGTTGAGGGAAATATATATATACACAAGTAGAGTCAGATTGTAGGCATTATATTTTATAGTTTTTGACTTCCTCTGGTTGTTTTTCTGGATCTCCTCCTTTCTCCAAGTACAGGTTGTTATAGGGATACTGCTTCGGTGCCTGGAAGAGAGTCATATGCTTTTATTAATAAGTGCATGTTATTAAATAGAGAACACAGTCGAAATCATCTTATCTACAGGTGTTACACTACTAAAAAGAAACAACATAAAATACTCAAAAAGTGCTAATCATATACTTAAATATTTTTACATAACATTACAAAAGTCTTGCTTACATTGATTAAAGTATTCACAAGTTTAAGGAAGTAATTTCAAAACTGATGATAGAGGCAGCCAGGAATGAATGAATAAAGTGAACTGGGTCATTCATTTAAATTCATATAAACAAGTTACCAGTTGGAAAATAATATACTGTGCATTATGGCTCTCATGGATTGACAATTGTAAAGCTGAGTGACACCTTAAAGGAACTTCACATGTAAAAAAACAACAACAACACGCTTTTCCTGTTTATTCTGACCCACAGTCCTCTGCACAGTGTATATATGAGCAAGAGGGTCAAATCAAGGTGCAATGTTATGAAAACAGTAATAACCAACTGAATGCATTAGGCATGCAACAGTACATACTTTTTAAGAGCAGCTGCAGTATGTACAAAAAGTAGAAAGAAAAAGTATGCGATTTGGCACGCTAGGTTCATTACTTAGGTGGACAACTTGTTATTTTGCTGTCTTTTTAAAGTTGTCCTGGGTGTTTATTTCAAAGTAAGTGGATTTATCCAACACCAGGGGCGATTAGGCAATATAAAGAAGTGAAAAACAAATAATAAATAACACCAGAGTAGTGAGTTACAGTAAAGAATCTTATCGCTTTGAAAACTATGGTTAATTGATCAGGTCATTTCACGTCCCTTTAAAATAGAATGTAGCACCAAGAAATAAACCCAAGCATTGTTCTGTACTTACAACAGGTTGATAAGCTGGAAATTTCTCCCCAACATAGAACATAAACAGCATGAACCCGATGAAACCAAACAGCTGTTTGCACATTGTGGACCAATCCACAGGGCTGGGAGATGTATCCACACGGTTCCTGATGAACATGTCAAAATTCCAATGCATCTAAAAAAATATACAGAGGACAAACAATGATTAATGGGAATTCTCATACTGTGTTGTTGACACTGGATTAACTACTATATGTTGTTATCTCAGTGAATTTACGATTGTACAGAGGCACTGCCTTGAGTTAGGTCTGTACAGTTAACTGATCTAAATACTGTCTAAATATCTAAAAGCAATTGTGCCTATAAAGAGGATGGATAAACTGTGCACTTAAGAAATATGTTTTTTATGTTGTCATCTATACAAATGTCAAAAACTAAAGCTACAATGGTGTTTCCACACATTTGAGACAAAATGATAAATGAAATGATAAATAAAATCTTCAGAAATTACAAAATATTATTTGTGTGGTGTCACTTTAGTGCAGTAGCAATATAAATACAAATTACATTAAACATTATTGATAGGGATATCTTAAAATGTTCCTTGCTTTTTTCCAACAATTGGAACCAAGATGTGTACCGAGTGGGACATTGTTTCCCAATTACAAAAAACATATATTTGGCCTTTCTGGGGCTCATTTTACACTAGCAATTTAAGAGCCCTGATTACATGCAGATAGCGTATAGTGGCAGCGTCAGGCTTCACTTGTGGCTGTCACTTAATAATTGCAATAAAATTTGTTACAAGGCCCTGGAATGCTCATTCATGGGTCACAAGTGTGGTGTTAGTTTTGATAAGCAAAACATAGCAGAATGAGCAATGATTTTATGTTGAAAGTCAAATTTGGTGGAACAATGCAATTTCTTGGTACTTGTAGCCTGATATGTACACCAATGCTGATATATATCGATGATAAGCTCTAGCCAATATATGGGTTGCACATGTGCACCTGATATCACAGCAAGTCATCATTATCTTACCGGCTCTCCCCAGTTCCTCCTCAGGTCAGGGTGGTCCCACTGGTACCAGGGGTCTCTCTCATGCTGAGATCTCTCTGGTAGGTTTGGATAATCACCAAAGCTACAAAAACACAAAGATGGCTAGTTAGTTAAACATGACATGTAGTGCATCTACCGCAGCTCGTCTGGTGTTCAATCGCCCCAAGTTCTCCCACACAACTTCCCTTCTCCGTTCTCTACACTGGCTCCCTGTAAGAGCTCGCATCCAGTTTAAGACTCTGGTGCTAGCCTACAGGGCAGTGAAAGGAACAGCTCCTTCCTATCTCCAGGCCATGCACTTATTGTATTCGTATTAGTTTGATGCACTTATTGTATTCGTATTAGTTTGTTTCTGTACTTTTGCTCTGGTTTATGCTTTTAGATGATTGTTTAAGAAAGGAGATGCACTTATGACTTCTGGTGACTAGTAGTTCTCTTGAATACCTATGTTGAATACACTTATTGTAAGTCGCTTTGGATAAAAGCGTCTGCTAAATGACTGTAATGTAATGTAATGTAGGCTGTGGCGTAGTGGAGAGCAAGGTAGTTCTCCAATCAGAGGGTCGGTGGTTCGATACCCGGCTTCGGCAGTCGATGTGTCCTTGGGCAAGACACTTAACCCCGAAGGCTTGCCATCGGTGTGGACTGGATGTTGCATGAATGTTAGTTAGAGTCTGATGGTGGCACCTTGCATGGTAGCCCTGTCATCAGTGTGTGAATGGGTGAATGATATGTAATATACTACTGATTGTAAGTCGCTTTGGATAAAAGCATCTGCTAAATGACTGTAATGTAATGTAATGTAATGTAGTGAATGTATTACTGGTGATCCACGCAGTGTTGATGTACCAGGGAAGCACAACAATACATGAGCTGGACATTACTTTTTACAACTGCAGAGAGACCCAGGGGCGGTTAAAGCCACTCAGAATAAGGCAAGACACTTAACCCCAAGTTGCTCCCAAAGGCTTGCCGTCGGTGTGGACTGGATGTTGCATGAATGTTAGTTAGAGTCTGATGGTGGCACCTTGCATGGTAGCCCTGTCATCAATGTGTGAATGGGTGAATGATATGTAATATACTACTGATTGTAAGTCGCTTTGGATAAAAGCGTCTGCTAAATGACTGCAATGTAATGTTATGTAACGGCTTACCCCTCGCCCTTGTCGGGATATGGTTCATAGTCATCCACCCTCATGTTGTACTTCTTTGCAGCTGCAGCTTTCTCCTCGGGGGTCGTCGGGCATGGACCAGGAAGACCCCCCTTTGACACACCAGAGGCTGAAACACACACAATGACATTGTTTTAAAAGGATGCATTTTGATATACAAGAAGAAATGAAATAAGAATGAAGAAATATAAACGTTATTCTGTCCACCTTCACCCCGTTAAACTGTGTTAGGAGCTTCACACTCATTCAAAGTAGCTGCGTGGCTAACGTTAGCATGTCAAGGTTACGTTCATTCAAGGCTTTAAACTTTAAACTCTGACTAGTATCTAAAGAGAAATTGATCAGATTGTATGTGAGAAAGCTATAACATTACTGACCTGCTCTACATCCCGACAAAAGGGCTGAAAAGCCAGGAGCTTTTCCTTTAGAGAGAGCCTGGGCCCACCGTCGGAAACCAACTCCAGCCATGTTTACTGTCTGCTGCCGTCCCGCAGACGAGGAACTGCGCATGCGCAAGATTGGAAGTAAGGGTCGCCGTAAGGGACAAACCGCACTAAACATATAAAGTGACAAATGTAACTGCTGAGTGAGCAAAAAAGCAATAATGTGAGAGACAAAAAAAGCGAACTAGGAAATGTCTTTTATTGTGTTTTTATTCATTTTTATTTAATTTTATTCATTTTTATTCATTTTTATTCATTTTTATTCATAATTTGAGTAGCAGACACCATCACATAAGAGCAAAATGTGATGGTGACATGCAGTTCAACCAGTAGCTGAAGGGAACTTGTCCTCAGAGTGAATGCACTGAAGCCCCCGAGGCCTGTTCCACTTCCCATCAGATCCAGCTCAGGTGCACGCGTGCATTTACTGGGGGATCGTCACTCTGCCACAGGTTACAAATTGAAGTAAATCCGTCAGACAAGATCTGCTATGTCCTTCTCCACATTCTCAATGGGGCAATGAAGTTCATACCTGCAGTAAAGGGAAACCGTTAGAGCCACTATTATGTCTGACCTAATGAAGGGCTGATTGGGTTTCTAACTTGCGGTCTACAATGTATTACTTCACCTTTTGAAGGGCATGCCATCTGCTGTAATCAGGAACTTCTCAAAATTCCACCGAATGTCATTGACATTGATTGTGGACCAGTAGAATTTCTTCATATCTCCAATAACAGGATTCACAAATGGCAACGATTCCTGTGACAGTACAAATATACTCTATAACTAAAAAAAAATCATTACCAATCGTATACATTCACATCATTTGTAAAAAAAACAACAACACTACCTTTAGATAGGTGAAAAGAGGCTCTTCATTTAATCCATTCACCTCAACCTTCCCAAAGACAGGAAACTTTGGCACAAACCCACCACCTGGTCTCACATACTTAAGAAGGTTGAGGGTTTCATGGTTCATCTCTGAAAAGATATAAGTTCAATATTTTATTACTAATGTATTTTCAACATATGCCTCAGAAAAACCTGTGTGTATTCACAACTTCTAAATAACGTTGCATATGTTTACCACATAGCAGGCGCATGTACCAATTATGTAAAAACCTCCATTACAAGTAAAAGTGCAGCATTCAAAATCCTCCTTCAAAGAAGTATCAGCAGCAAAATGTATCTAAAGCACCAAAAGTAAAAGTACTCTTTCAGCAGAATAACACATTCCTCTCTTTATATACAGTTGGGTAGTTTATTTCAGTGGTTCTTAGGTGCCGGGCCCTTCCACAGGGTCACACAATAAATCTGAGGGGTCATAAGATGATAAATGGGTTAAGAGGAAATCACTCTTTGACATCTGAAATGTGACAATGGGACCCAACCGTACACTGCTTTTTTGTAAGGGGTCACAAGCCAATGTGTTTTGAAATCAGCATGGTCATCTTTAAAAATGTATTGCATTTTATAAAATAGTTTTTTTCAATGTACAATCTAGTAAAATAAAGCTGAAAATGAAATGAAGTCAAGTAAAAGGTATAACATTTTTCACTCTGAAATGTAGCAGATGAAGTATAAAATAGCATGAATTATAAATCCTTTAATGTACACGTACCTCGAAATTCTTCTTAAGTACAGTACTTGAGTAAATCTACACAGTTACTTATGTGGAGTACAGTATTCCTCCGGCACACCAGGTAAATAGTATGTTATCTCTGTCACATTTCAAAAGCATCAGTGTACCCACCAGGTGACTGGAGGCCAAATTGGTTGCTTGGGAATCCTAGGACAGTGAAGTTGAGGTCGCCGAACATTTCCATCAGTGCATTCAGTCGGTGGTACTGAGGGAACAGGATACAAAATCAGATGGCTTTAATAAAAAATGACCGCACAGGATATGTGTTATGAGATAATGTGATCTGACTGCAATCAATCAGGGCTCTTTGTAGAATATTACCTCCTCTATTGTTGACCCTCAGAAGGTGGCAACGTTGATGATGAGAAGCACTTTACCCCTGTAGTTACAGAGCGGAACCGACTGTCCATCCAGGGTCTCAACAGAGAAATCATAGATTGATTTATACGCCATGCTTGTACTTTGGCTTGTATATGGGATTGTAGTCAGTCAAGAGTGAGTATTCACTCGGCTATCCTGTTGGCTCATCTCATTCACTGAATAATAACTCATGGGTCAGCAGTTGTTCAGCATGACTGACTTCATTGTTCTCCTGGGCAGAGGTGAGCTGGCAGGATGGTCATTTGTTCATCACACGTGTTCCAGGGAAACAGGCTGCTAATGTGGTGACAGCTAATTGGCATTGGGAAATTAAAGAATCTAAATAAACATATATATGGGTCATGCTCATTTTGGTTGAATCCTTTCCTCTTTAAGACTCACACTTTCAGAAATAAGTTTAACATTAAGAATAACATTCAAGAATTATTACACTGATTTTCTATTTTTGTTTTGTTTGTGACAACAGCTGTATAACTTTGAGATTGACTGTATTTTTTGTTCCATAGTCTGAAATCACAGTATAAAGTTACTGCACAGAACAATAGGCACAGTATTTTGAACAGAAAAATATTTACTAGTATATTCATAACAATAACATAACATCTTTGTAACTAGTTAATTTTTGATTAATGCACAGCTTATATTGTTTTTATATTGTAAATAAAAGGAGTTTTTAAATATCAAAATGAAATCAGCAAATACTGGAAACTGCATGTTTATAGGGGTATATCAAGTATCAATAAAACATTTCAGTTATTTTATAATCTTAAAGCAAATATGTAAATTGCTTTATCATGATCATTGACGTAAACCCGGAAAATTGCATATGATGCGTTCAATTTACTCGTAAAACGCGAAAGTCCGTGATTATATTAGACCCAAGTCACCTAAACACCACTTCTCTGTCATTTAAGAAGCATAGTTTTGATCGTAAACGAAAACAAATGTACTTTCTAAAAATGTGGTGGTAGGGTTGCTGTTGTTTTATGGTTAAAAAGGCCAGGGGGGGCCATAATTGGGCAACTTTGTGGTTTACAAATAGATTAAATAGGGATATAAGCATACAAGGCAGCGATAAGAGAATACATTTGTGAGTTCATCTATTTTATCATGAATTCTTGGCTTTATTCTTCCCTTAATGCCAAATTTTGCAGAGTTTATTACATTTTTGGAAAATTAATGTGCCATTCCGATCTTGAATGGAAGTCTCCTGATGGTCCCTGAATGCAGCATTGGGTTTGGGTTCCACCTTAAGCGCTTGCAAGATGCTAAAAGAAAACACGTTATTTTGGCACCTATGTGAAGAAAAACACGTCCTTAAAAACTCAGTATAGCAAAAGTTAAGTCAGAATGGACGAAGAGGACAAGATGCGAACGTAAGTGCCTTTTAAAACGGGAGTTTTGTGGCCCCGGCAGGCTAGCTCCTCGGCTAACAGATGTAGCAACAACAGCCTGGAGGATGTAGCTGGTTATTGTTACACATGTTCATGTATGAACCACTATCTTGAATTACACATTACTGTGACAAGCCTGATATGGAATCATTTTTGCCATATAATATTAAACATATCATCTTTATATTCTTTTTTTTCATAAGACATGTAGTGTTTCTGATTGTTTTGAGCTTTGCATGCAGGGTCAAAGTTCATCAGCCAAACAAGGTTGCATTTCTCTCAGCAGATGCCATCTTCTGGACTTGCCCTGGGAGGATGTCCTGGTTCCACATATTTTATGCCATTTGCCTCTGCAGCACCTTGTCAGCATGCAGAGGGTGAGCAAGCAGTTCCACAGCCTCATCCAGGTGTATCTAGCCAACTGCAGGACTTTTGATCTGTCCTCGGTAAGTCCTGATAAGCGAGAGTTTGAATACTGTGTAAATATATGTAGAGATGTACGGTGATTGAAGTCTGCTGTCTGCTCTGTTGTCATATTTACAGATCGGACAATCCATTTCCAAGGAGGCGTTTTGCTCCATGTTGAAGGACAACAAAGTTCTCCACAGCCTGTCTCTCCAGAGCTGTTCGGACTGGGTGACCGACAAGGAGCTGCTGCCAGTGATCGGCCAGAACCAGCACCTGCAGAGAGTGGACATGAGCGGGTGTGCTTGGCTCACACGCCACTCCCTGGTGGCGGTGTCCTTGAGCTGCATGCACCTCCAGCGCCTCGGCCTGGCGCACTGCGAGTGGGTGGACAGTCTGTCCTTGCGCAGCCTGGCCGACCACTGCGGGGGGCTGCAGTCGATCGACCTCACCGCCTGCCGCCAGCTCAAGGACGACGCCATCTGCTACCTATCCAAGAAGTGTTTGAAGTTGAGGTCTCTATCTCTGGCAGTCAACGCTAACATCACTGACGAGTCGGTGGAAGAGGTGGCCAAGAACTGCAGGGGCCTGGAGCAGCTGGACCTGACCGGTTGCCTGCGGGTCAGGAACCAGTCCATCAGGTATATCATATCTTATTTTCAAGTGTAATCCAGCTAAGTTTGTGCCACCCCTGCCCACACTTTTACATGCACCACCTCGCTTGTGCACCCATCCATAAGATTATCTGCATGCTGTGCTCACAGGACTCTTGCAGAGTACTGCCCGAAGCTGCAGTCCCTGAAGGTGAATCACTGCCACAATGTGACAGAGTCGAGTCTGGATCCTCTACGCAAGCGCAATGTAGTGATAGATGTTGAGCCACCTTTACAGAGGGCTCTGGTGCTTCTTCAGGACGTGCTGGGTTTTGCTCCCTTTATCAATCTGCAGATATAGCCAAAAGGCTATCTATCACAACAATGCACACAGGTAGGCAACAAGAACAGTATATATTAGCTTCTGACATGTTTATATCAAAATTCAACCCAGATGAGTTAAGTCTATTTGCAGCAAATAAAGGTTGTGTCAATTATTTGTAATCTACAATTTATTTACTTTTTTACAGGTGTCCTCATCAAAGCAGTCACTCTCGGCTGCATCACATGTGCATGTGAGTTGCTCTAAGAAACATCAAAACAATCCAAGAAGAACTGGATGTTTTACACTCAAGTTTAAGAATAATGTGGGCAAAAAAACTGTGGTTAAAGATGAAAATATCGTTTACGTCTGAAAATGACTGAAGAAAGCCATTTACTTTTAATAAGTGTTGCCTCATGTCTGAAAGATGTCACTGCACTATTAGTTAATCATTAAGTGTTGTAATAATGTGGCTTTTTTTAGAAAATAAGTTCCAACTAAAGTAGAGTCAATTGTTTTGTTGTCTTTTATAACAAAGTAAATGCTTTACTTTGTGTATGGGACATTTTAAGAAAACATCGATCTTATGTTTCATTTAGAAACATTAAAAATAATGTTTGAGTTTAATTAAACATTTTATTTTGCATGTATGTCCCAGTTTAAAGGATTCATTCACTCAAATCATGTAAAAAAACTTGTTCTCACTTTTGGTTTTATGTTTCCAGGATTTAATAATCGTCACTCGTGAGTCCTTCATACAATGAAGATGAATGCAATTTTGTTCGTGGTGCTGACTATTTGTCTTCCAGAAACAGAGTCCTGGTTCCTCAGAATTATCCACCGTCCTTATGATCTACAGTTTTTAATTGCTTTCAAATAAAAACTGTTAACCAGCTCTGTTGATCACAGTCACACCAAAACTATCTGCATGGCTAGAAGCCACCAGAGATTAGTGGGGAAATGTTTACACATTTACTTGTGACTTTGGTGAAGCTATCACTTCATTGATATTGTTAATAAATGCCATCTTGTATAGCGTAGTATTTGTTTGAAATAGGAATTTATTATGACCCTTGACATGAATAAATTGCAAAATACCATCAAAAATGATTGTTGTCATTTTTCCTCTTTATAAATCTGCTGCGATTTAACATTAGGATGCACAATCACACTTTTTGTCTCCTAAAGCCGATTCCAGTACTTACATTTATCTGAAAGTACCCATCTGATACCAGCACTCTCTTTTTTTTCCAAGTTTGACATTTTAAAATTGTTTTTATTTAAGTAACATAAGGCCAGAGATTTCTGTAGTGCAAAAAAAAAAAATCAACCCACATTACTGAATTAACTAATAGCAAAAGACACTGAATTTTATAAAGACATTGAAGAAGACATTTTATTTAATCTGGATTGGTGGATGTCACTTTATCCCCAAAAGTTTTAAATATGGAGCTTGAAGACAAAAAAAAAAAATCTTTTCAAATACATGTAACATGGTTTTTGTCAAATAATATAGCAAAGTACAAATTTCCTTTTATATTTGACAAATTTGATATATAAAAATATTCAAAATAATGACCCAGGCCTCCTGTTTATTTCAGTTTCTTAATCAATGAAAACGAGAATAATTTGTAACCAAATCTGTAACCTGGCGTGAATAACAGGATTTATTTTAGTTTCCTACACATCCCTTGATTGTTAAGCTTAAGATGATACTGTCAAAGCATTGCAGTGGTTAAAGTGGTTGAAGTTAAAGACAGGGTTTGTCTCTTCAATGCACAGCTGTTTTGTGACTCAAACTGACACAAGGTGGCAGCAATGAGTCAGGATATGTGTTTGTTCTAATTCTGTTGTTTGAGAGGCTGCATGACGTCCATTCAGGAACAGTGATAGTCTACAAATGTTAGATATTTCAGGTCACAGTGTCAAGTGTATATAAAAAAGGCCCGGAAGCTTTTCTCTAAAATGTAATCTAATGTCTGACTGCTTAGGCAGATTGTGAAAATAAACAGCTTTATGATGTTAACACTTGATGCAGTGAATGCACAATAAGAGTTAATGCTTACCCTTGTTGCGATGTGTTTTAAAATCCCTCTTACAGTTTCCTCTGGTGGTCCGATTGGCAGACTATATTGTAACTTGCCTCTGTGACAACACAACAGGTCTATTTTCCACTTGATGGCTCGGTTTAGCCCATCTGCTGCGTGCTGTCCACAAAGCTGAATGTGCACCAACAGAGAGTTGTGTTTGGGGGGCTTCAGGGATCGACCAGCATCCTTCTGTTAGCTGTGCTGATCATCATATTGTACCGCTGCGCCTCCGAGGAGACATCATCTCATTAGTTGTAAGGTAAATCTTGAAATTTGAATTCGTAAAGCAACTCCGCTGCATATCATGCAATAGAAACCCATATTTTACTTACTTACCAATACAAAATGTAGCACATTTAAAGAAAGAATTAAAGAGTGAAGAGTTTGGTTAAGATGACTTTTCCTCCTCAAAATAACAAATAATGCTCGAAAGATATTGATTTTTTATCACAATATGAGGAGGGGGAATACAGATCTACTGTAAGACACTCACTGAAATAGAAATCTAACTTATCTTATCTGTATAATAGTTAGTATAAATAACATTTTCAGTGGTCCAACAGTGGCTCGGCCTTGTTGCTGCTCAGCAGTCAGCGGGTTAAAAACGTTTCAGACCACATTCATCATGTAGGACCTCAATTAGCATTGATCTGCAGAGGGGGGAAAGAAACATAGCTGCGTTATTATATACCATGGAGCAATTTCTGTTCCAGTGATTGAGTGTATGAGGGGATTTCTCAAACATAACCGGCCTAACATATTTTGTCTTCCTGTCAATAATCTGGCACTTGTCTAAACTATTGATCAATAGCAACTGATCATTTTATACCACGGCACAACAATGAAGTTGGTCCATTTTATTCAGTATGCAGTTTTTAGCCCCCGGCAGCGGAGTAATATACTGTACTTGTTAAAAGTATGAATAAATCTAAGTTTAATCTCTGGCTGCTTTTTAAAGTCCTCTCTGACAGAGTAACTTACTGATGCTGTTCAGGAGCTTGTGAGGTTCATTCATGTGTGTTGGGGCGACTAGTTGACAGAACAAGGGCTTTGTAGTCCTTCTAAAAACAGGTCTTTTTCACGGCAGACATGTTGAATTGACATAGTAGAAAAAGCACAGGTGTAACTAATAACATTAACTGTACTATACAAGTGGGACTGTATGGAAGTTGTTAGGGTGGGGATGGGGGCTGGATCTTATATTTCTTTCATAAAAAGCCTTGCCCTCCCAAGCATTATTAACATTTTATATGAAGCATGTTATGCTTTGTTTTGGCAAACAAAACTGTAAAAAAAATTGTTTTGATTATGCTAGCTGCTTTATGGTAATAAAGCCACTAAATGAGTAGCAGCTGCTAGATGGACTTGAGTAAAATATCTGTTTAGGCCTTTTTAAATTAATAGTAACATAAAATTATGGCAACATATTGTTTCTAAACCTTCTAATCAGCAGTTGACCTTATATCCACAGGTCAACTGCCATTTGTCTTCTGTCACAAAACATCAGAGTCAAACAAGAGACTTGAATGTCACTTTTACTTCAGGCAACCTGTAAATAAGAGACTGTATTTTAGGAAAACAAACAGAAATAATAAATATACCTGGAGGTAGTTTTTCCATGTGTTATTCATATAAATGCAAAAATATTCTTTTTTTAAATACAGATCCTGCTCCAAAAAATAATCAGAAATTGGTTTAGGGCACTGTTAATTAAATGATGTTCATAGAAGGTGGAGAGAGAATTACTGTAGCTGTTCAGATGGGCCCAAAACTGTCTCAATGATTTTGTTCATTTTCATATTTTTAATTAACAGACTTTTCCTCCCGTCTTCCATCAGTGAATGAGTCTTTCTTTCGTTTATTTGATGTAGTTTATCTCCTCCAACCATTCATATACAACCTTATTGGATCCTGCGACTTAGGGATCCATCCTTTGGCCACCAGAGAAGCATAACTAATGACAACATTAAAGTGGCTTTGTGAGCGTGGCCATCAAAATGTTGATCAACCAAGCAAGAAATAATGTTGGATTTTAACATCGGCATGAATAAACATGTGTGGTAACAATCTGGTGAACTAAACTGTGAGGGTCTCAATTTAGGAGGATTTTGAAGGTGTTGATGAACCGATGAAATAAAAATACCTCTTCAGGGGTTCATATGTGTGTCATGGATGTGAGGCTTTAATGAAAAAAAAAAAGTCTATTATTTGAAGATTCAGGCCAAGTGCAGTTGTTTTTTTCTTGAGAGGAATGAATGATGATGCCACACAAGACGTCTTCAGGTTGCCGTCTAATTGAAGTGACATTTGAAACTTTCCTAGGACTCATAGCTGTCGGAACCATTAGCATCTTTGTAATTACTGCCCTCCTAACCCGAGACTGGACAGGAAACACACGGTCAGCCAGTTGCTCACATAGTTTATGAATGAATAGAGCATCATGTGACTCGCAATGATTCAATGCTTTGGTGAAGAATGTGTTGGCACAGTTCTTGTTTGGAAAAAGGATAGTTTTACTTTTGAGGGTCATTTTGTAAGTTTGATAATGACAATTTACAGATTGTCCACAAAAAAGTATGAAAGTAATCACTAAATTACTTTTTGTGGTAGTATTGTTGGGTAGCAATCTCCCTTGTGATAAAAAAATGTGTTGATCATATGACATTTGGTCAACAGAATATTAAATAATACAATCATGATTAAAAATATATTCCAGCTTCTCAAATGTGAAGATTTGTGGCCTTTTTTTTTTTATTTTAAGTCATTGTTAATTGAATATATTTTGGTTTTTGACCTGTAAATTGTACAAAACTATCTATTTGAAAATGTGACTTTGAGCACTGGGAACTTGTGAAGGGACGTTTTAAACATATTAATCATAAATAGCAGATAATGTGAATAATCATCAGATAAAGCCCTAATAGCGTTGTAAATATGAGAATGAAAGTGACACTTGAGTGATTCTTTTTATGCCATCGATTAAGTTTTGTAAAACTCACAATGGACAGTTTGAAAAAAAAAAGAAATCCATATAGCTTCAACAGAACCAGAACACATTCTTTTTAATTCCAAGCATTCTTTCTCATTGTCAAATCTGGCACCTACATCACTCACAATGCAAATCTAGATTTTGGTGTGTTATGCTAGTAGCTGCCTATGTAGCCTCAAGCTGCTAGCCTCAAGCAGCGATAAGAAGCTACAGAAGTCAGGATGCTCACATATGTCTAACCCCATGACCTCAGATTTCTTTAATTTTCCAACTTCTGGTCTTCAGCCACAACTAACTCAAATTACATCATAATTATCATCATCATCATCATCATCATCATCATCATCATCACCACCACCACCACCACCACCCGTAAACTGTATTGAACTGTGATTTTACAATCAACCACCTATCAGATTATTATAGCATTAAGCTTTTGTAGAATTACAGTATATTTCCCCAAATTCTTTGCGATCAAATTTAAACCCAAATTAACTGTGTAATTGTCCCACCTGCATTTCTTTTTCCCCAAAAAATTCGGAGTACAGTATAGTATTGTGAAATTTCACAGTTAAAGCCTCTGTAGTGATAATAGTGTAATCTATTGTGAAATATTAAAGTTGTTGTGAAATTCAGGAAATAATCAAAAGCTCTCAAATTTGCTTTCTTGAACTTGCTGATCAGTTAATGATTCACTTCATTTTCAAGCCATGGTTCTTCTGTTACTCTGTTACTCTTTTAAAAAGGCAACCCGCTCTGACCTTAAGCTTTCTGCCACCCAGGTTCCAGTCTCCACTGTTTCTGAGCGCCCAGAGGCCACGTTTCTGTAGCTATACGCTCAATTTGCCTGCAATATAAACAGACTAATTTACCTAAAGGAGAGTATGTATACCATAAGCATGACGAGGATTCATCTTGGCAGGAGCATTTTGCCCTCAGACTAATCTGGGCTGCTAAATTCTCAGTAACTGTGTTGAACTTGTGTCCTCCAACCAGCAGAGATCAGAGTTCAACGTTCTGCCGTAATCACAGATCACATCTTGTTACGCGTAGTGGACACTGAGAGATGCTAGAGCCTATCTCATCATTTACTCTGTATGGAGACTAAGATCTGACAATGAAGGACAACTCTGAATTCACTGCACAGCGGTTAGAGGCTTGCATTGTGTTCCTCACTTGTGTAATTTAAACTATAGACCATCGATGTCTGTGGATGGGGATATCTATCCAATGTAGTTAATATGAGCATTTGTGGTGAGATATAGTCTCCATGTTTGAAGCCATAATTAGATTATGGTCACCTGAACTATTCAAAAAATCTAAACCTCTAAAGTATTTGACAATAGTTACCTCATCTGTCTCATTTCTTGTGTGCTGCTATACTGTCTAGAAACTCTTAGTATTATTTGACAAATGGGGAACAAATAGCAAAATATGTGTTTAGTACATGTCTCAGCACGTAGATTAATGACATTAACGAAGTTTCCATTAGCACAGCGATCGGGGTAGACAGAGGCGTCCATGCGTAAATCCACATGACTGAATCACTGATAAGAGAAAATGAAACACATCTCTGTGGGCCAAGAGGGGCCAGGAAAACGCCACTCCAAATTAGCCCGCGGCCCAATTTGTTGTTACTTCATTAACCGACCAGCATCAGTAGAGCAGGGGAGGGAAGTTGTGACCCATCTATTTCCTAAAAAAAAAGAAAAATCCTCTTCTGCCTTCACTGGGGCCTCTTAGAAAAAGAGGTCCTGCGTGCAAAAAGGCAGCTGGGGGAGATGATCAGCATGGCACAAAGTAACAGGAGCTCCACCAGGCAGAATTGTGCACAAGAGTCTATCTGGTGTTGAATCCCCACAATAAAAACAATATGGAGTAAGTTATATTGTGAGCAGTGATAGTTTAATTCAGTTCAGGTCAGACATGTGAGCAAAAGTCTCCTTTCATTCCTCTGATTATTTGTTGCACTAGCTCAATGTGAATACTTTCTCTGTGTGATTCATTGTTTCATGGCTTACTTATCAGATGACCTCTAGTTTTCACATCTTTGTCCTTTTCAGAGTATTTTCAGAGTCCTTGGAGTATAACCTTCCAGATCACAGAAGGAGAGTGTTGCTCCTTCCAAAAAGTATTAAAAAAAAATGGCTAAAGAAAATGTACATGTGTTTGCTGCTAAAGATTTGCATTTGAAACATATGGAATAGCTGAATGATTGAAACATTTTAAGTTGTAGTACAAAGAATACAAATATTGAAAGCAGTTGAAATAGCAGTTTAAGTTGACATGTCAGTGAAGAAAGCCGTTGAAGTGTCGTTTAAAGATAAAGTTAATGAAACAATTTTGTGTGATGATGTCACTGACTCTATTTCTGAACATTCCAAGCAATACACAACAATGTAAAAATCTGAGGGAGGTCTGGCAAGAGCATGAAACCTCAACTGTGATTACAAAAAACACTAAAAGCTGAGAAAAAGCTGAACTAATACAATAAAGTGAACTGATAAACTGATGCCCATTGCTTACACCAAAAACAATGCCTTATAGAAGTGTTGTAGCGTCGTTGTACACAGTATTTACACTTTTAGATTCAAGCCTGAATGTATGCCTTGTATGTGTGATATTTATTTACGAAGAATTAATCGATAATTTAATCTTTTTCAGTCTTAATTGTTCCATATGTTTATGTATAAAACAGTATGTATGTACATATTATGTGTAAAAAAAAAAAAATGCTCAGAATGTCCTTAACAACACCTTGTGAAGCACATAAGAAAATATATGACAAAAATACTGATATATGAGGCAAAAATAAATGATAAGCTAAAACTTTGGAATTGGATGAATGCCGTAAAGCTGCAGCACATCAGGCCTGAAGTGGATCAGTGGAGTTTCAGGTGTAGCTGAGGGGCCTTTTCTGCTCTTATCTGCTGATGGAACTGGCTGTCTAGGATGGCTAGTTTCTTATCTTCCATGGCCCACTAATATCCACAGGGGACCAACACCGTTTGGCACCCTGAAATCCTTTTCCTCCACCGGATGGGAAATCAGCCTGGGTGGATCACAGGGGGCTTGAGACATGGATGCCATATGGCCCCCTTTCTTATTCCCTGTGGAGTTTGTGCCTTTGGGATGCCCAGCTTCTGAATGTACACAAGAGATTTGACAATTTGTGCTTTGACAAAGGCATTTTGGCAGTTATTTTTTTTTCAGCACCCAAGAGGTGACTATTTGTAGAACGTAATGCATTAAACTGAGCTTTTTAATATCCAAATGGAATAGTATTATCAGTGTATGTTTTCAGTGTTTCTTCTGACTTTTTAAATATGGTACTCTTATTAAGATTTAGAAGACGATATCATTTCAAGAGAGATCTGAAAACAAAGAAAGACATTTATGGTTAGACCTTTCATACAACAACACAACTTGATACAATAAATGAAGACCACAGCTGATAAAATATCAAGCCAAATAACCAACAATTCATAGAAATAAAATACTCTCCAAAGGGAATGAGATAATCTAGTTTGAGAGTGATATAATCCACAGTTCAAAGGTGGGATGCAACTGAGTTAAGTCCTGCTGTAATAGTTATAGTACATCGAGTGTGATTTCCAAGTTAGGCAGAGTTAAACAGAAATTTGATAATAAAATTATGAGTAAATGGAATCTGATCAAAGTTTTTATGTTAAAAAAAACCAAAAGCTGTAAAAAAACAACAACATAGAAATATATAAAAATATAATCAAAAACAATATCTTAATCAGAGTAACACATTAATATTCTAAAACAACAGCAGTCACAAACTTTGAATTTTAGTGGAAATTACATTAAATGTCTAAACAAAGATAAAGTAAGGTTACTTCTCTCAGTGTTGATGGACAAGGTTATAATAAAAAAAAAGAAGGGTGCACTACTGTATCTGGCCAGCTGAGGACATGCTTTCCTCAGACTGGGAAAAGGGAACATATAGCTTTATGAAGCCTAGACTACAAACTGTAACCCAACAATAAGATTAGACTCAACTTTATTGTCATTACACATAGCAAGTTCCAGTACAACAAAATATATTTCAGCATCTAACCAGAATATGGAGAAAAACAAATGTAAAAAATGAACAGTAAATAGATGGGATGCTGCAAAATAAACAAATGTATAGTCTGAAAGAAACCAGCGATAATGTATCATTAATGTCATTATAATATGTGTGAACAGAAACCAATTAAATACTCAGTAGAATTAGTTGGGTTGTATTATAAACAGCAAACAGGTATGTAATATAATAGTGTACAGCGTAAAAGAGGACGAGAAAAGGTCAGAGTTAATATAGTTAGGTTGAGTTACATTCAGTTATATATAGAATAAATAAGCACCTCTTGTTAAATACAAGTGTTTCACTTGATAATTAGACCACCTGCAACACAAATATTTGACTCTGTGGAATAAAAGTTTTGGCTTTTTGATGTTTTCCAAGTAGTTTTTGTGAAATAATTGCCACCAGGCTCATCAGTGGGTGTAGACGAGGGCTTTGGAAAGTTGACCCCACACTCTGAAATGACCAACTTTTCCCACGCAGGTGTAATCCACACTGAGCTGAAGCCCACCGCGGCACAATATGTTTATGACGCAGACTGCGGGACCTCCATCGAACTTTCTTTATGAACTAGATTGAGGACAATTTTCCTGCTGAAAGGTGGTCTACTTGGAAGGCCAGGGCTCGCTGCCAGCTGCATGTCATTTCTATCAAATGTGGCCGGGGTCTGTCAATTAAGAAAACACAGGGCAATCTGTGGCTGCTGAAAGAGATCCCCTTGGCCTGCTCCCAGGCTGAGAGACGGCCTTTTGTTCCCAGGCATGTCTCACATACTTTCAGAGCCCAGATAAGCTCAGGCTTCATGAAGCCCTGCTTTATATTTGCCCACTGTAATGTCTCTGTGGGGTCAGGGAATATGGGGAAGCACTGTCGGAGAAAAGGTAATATCCCCCCCTCCCTCACACACATTATGGGGTCAGGAATAGAAGCCACAGGTTAGGTGGTCCTGAGGCCTGGCCAGGGGACTTTTTTTTTTCCACTGAATGATCCCCTCCTCCCGCGTGCCCACCCTCGATCCTTTTTATACCTCTTTCATACCCGTAAAACTGCAAAGCAAGCAGGCAGCTTTAGCCGTTTCCTGAAAGCGCATGAACAGGTATACTCTATTCCTGGATCTGCAAGTGTGGGGGGGATGGGAATTTGCTTTAGTACCAGCCGGACCACCCACAGACAAGTAAACAGGTACATCAAGGTGGGTTGAAATTGAAGTAGAGGGGGAAGGTGGGGGTTTGAAGCTGGCAGGTAGGGGGATCAGAGGGGACTTGGACCTCTCCATGACTTGGAGTCATGGTATATGATAAAATATGTCTTGTAAGAGAACAAGGCTGAAAAGGCAAATACCAGGCATTCTTTTTACAGGCTACTCTTACCTGTATCAAATTTATGTCTAACTCAGAGTGTAAAGAACCAATGTATGGAATGTGTAAGTATATTAAGATGATGCATTTACGTTATTATTTGTTCCTGTTTCATATCTCTGGGATTCATGTGTTTGTATGTATGTTATTTCTTATCATGACATCTCAATAAGATATCAAGTAATGTGATGTTGTAAAAATATGTTTTTTACTAAATCGAATATGCAGGAGTAAGGTTTAATGTCCAATTTGTGGGCTTGGTTCAGTCGGATAAGATATATGAAGTACATTATATGGGCAAAAGTATGTGGAGACATAACTTGTCCAACTTTTCTGTGCAAAATACTAATAATATATAATATATAGTAAATTCAATATTTTTTGGTTAAAAAATGTCCCTTTTGTCCCTGTGATGGGTGTTTTTCCCAACTTAAAAGAACACATTTTGTAGACAAACTAACATTAATTGCTCTTGTGGCTGAATGCAGCCACTTTCCAAAATCTTGTGAAAACCTTCCCACAATAATGGAGGTTGTTATGGCAGCATATTAATGCCTGTAGTTTTAGGGATTGGATGTTCAACAAAACAATATCAATATGCTTTGGCTGGCTGGTGCGTGCCAGGTAAGTGCCTTTTTATTTTGATCTTTTTCTTATATTCCTTGCAGATGACAAAGCATTGAATGTTGAACTTCTTATTCTTGTCTTAAATGTTAGTAGCCTACGTAGTCATTTCCATCGTCATTGTCAGCAAATTGCCCATGCAGGAGTGAGGTATTTAACGTCCAGTCTGGGTGTGGTTCCATTAGATAGCTTTAAGACCATGCTGAGTGCTCTTGAAAATTAGTTTTTTGCCAACTTCCTTGGATGCACAGTCTCCCAGCAAGCCACCAAGGCTTTGTCAAGACTGCGCTGGTTTAAGCTCGCAGCTTTTCAAGCCTCCCATTATGCCTGACTCAGTCGGGCAGAAAGGAAAAGAGCCTTTTCTGCAGTCATGTGGGCATACTGGCATTATACACAGTTCAGTATTAGATATTTGTGAGTCATATAAACAGAAGGGAGGGCGCTGAGGCTTCTTGAAGAAAAAAAAAACTTTATAATTGGCGAGTTATATAAGTGTCTAAATCCTCCTCCAGGGATTTAATTTTTCCCCCATTGTGTGTTTTGAAATGCAGGAAGACCTCACAGCGGAGGTGACAAATCCTCTGACACAGAAATCACCATGGTACAGTTTAAGGACTGTAAATTAAGTCTTTAAGTCGTCAGGTGTAGTTAACTGCCTCCTACTGTGATTCTTTATTTAACATTTCCCACTATTTACCTACAACCAGCCAATTATATATGCTGCCAGATTTTTTTTTCAATGTGTATGCCAATATACGGTAATGTGAATGTTTTAAAGCAGAAGCTACTATTAAAATCTTTACCCCAAATAGACCAGAATTAACAAAAATAAAAATAAAATCTTACTGGAAAAACTGGAAAATTATTATATTTAAATACAATATGCTGGTTATTTAGATCTTTGGCTGTTAGCATGGGTAGTACAGCTCCAAAAGTGTCTATCACACCTCTTCCCCTGAAATCGTCCCAATTTTTCGAGTCTCCTTTTAGACATTCAGGTCTATTTAGCCTCATACACCCTTGTGTAGATTTGTTATGGTTCTGTTCTTCCTTCTGTAGCCTCCCCCAATTATAAACTGTATAGATTTCCCCATGGTGAGTCCCTGTCCTCTCTTCACGCCTACAGTGTGTGCATGTGTGTGTATCTGTAAGCTGGTTGTGTGTGTGTGTGTGCATGCGTGTGTGGCTCCCTGTTGGCCCAGATGCTGGGGTGTGTACAGTGTGTAAATCTGGGGCTAGTCAGGTCGCTCAGGCATGACCTGGACTATGTCGGGCCTTGTCTTCTGAGCGCCTCCAGCAGTGTTCCCCTCCTCAGCTCTGACCAGCCAGCCTCACAAACAAGGATTTAGGTCATCTTTACCCCCCCCCCCCCTGCATCAACCAAGGATGATCTGTTGATGTGGAGTTTAAGATGTTTACCAGTTTTATTTCTATACCACAGCCTGTAAACATACTGATTGCACTTGTTAGTATCATGTGAGTAAATAAGAATCCTGAGCACGGTAATCAGAAATTTGGTTCTTCTAGGATTGTGAAATGTTGGCTGGAGCAGGCTGGCCCATACTTTTTGAGGAGGTAAGCAGGATTTCATAGGACAGTAAAAACAAAAACAATTAATGACACTAACTAGTTTTCTTGTAACAATGTGATGAAACATTTGCTCGTAATATTAAGGACGACACAGATCCGACATTGTGACATTGATGAGAACAATACATTGACTTATTTTACTGGGCTCATCTTAGTTCTCTATAAACAACATTGTTTACAAGGAGAACAACAATCACATAAATAAATCTGCAAACACACTGCAAATATTCCAATTACACCAGAAAAAACTAATAGAAAGGTGCACTCAGAGTGCAGACCTTGTGTCCTTGAAGACACAAGGTGTGTCTTCAAGGACCACTATTGTGTGATTAAATTAATTTAACCCACAATTGGCTAACTTCCCGTCTAGACACCAATGGGCGTAAAACACACTTTCTTCAAACAAAAAAAAATAACAAGCAGTTATATATGTTGGCAATCAGTTCAATGTCGTCTTATTTTTCTTACCATGCAGCAATAACTGACCAACCAAAATATTATGCATTTTGCTTCGGCAGAATGGTACATTAGCTGTGGACAGACACAGAGGTGCACACTCACTCACGGACGCACACACACACACACACACACACACACACACACACACACACACACACACACACACACACACACACACACACACACACACACACACACACATCACCAATCGCATGGTCTTTCTGGCAAAGAAAATGAACAGAGTAAACCAAACAGATTTCTTATTATTTATTAACAAATTGAATGTCTCTTTCTTTGTTAATGATACGTGAAACTTGAACCATAAGCAATATACCCTTGACCTTAACATACCATCGTTAGCAAATGGTAAAAAGCGAGAACTCCACCCACGTTAGCATTGAATGTAAAAAACTAAAACCATTTTAATTGAACATATTCCAGGATTTTTGCAGAATCATTCAGTATCAATGTTCTTCTGAAGCGAAACAGTTGATTGTACATATATTTCTTATTTTAATGAACAGCTGACATCACTTCTTATTGGTCCTTATGATGTACAAAGTCAGTCCAGCTTTCACAAATGATAAATTCAAGAGAAAGCAGCATGTTTTATATGCTGTTCCTGATCCAGCCGTAGTGATGTTAGCAGTGCAGTCACACAATCCTTCCTGCATCCTCAGTGACAGGTAACAGAATAAAAGAAAGTTCTTGCTTTTCATCACCTTTGTGCTGCTTGGCAGAGGCAACTCACGAAGTGTCTCAAGTTCAGCTGGTTTTCTTGTGATATTGTGTTGGAAGAATAGGAATTGTATCAGGGTTAGGGATATGGTATTGTTTTCGCCTTGTGAGACTGTGTGTGTGACATCATGGAACTACCACAAAAGCGGTTTTGAGGGCTTTGCCAGGTGTTTGTATGCAGACGGCAACCTCCAGGTCTTAAAAGTGAAGTCAATGCTGAACTGTCTTAAACTTGCAGTCTCTATAATGGCCATCAGGGGGCGACTCCTCTGGATGCATGATAAATTGATTAATTACCTCAGTACACATTGTGAACATTTAGCTCTCATTTTATCGTTTAAAGTCTTCTTCAATACAGCATGATGTTCATTTTGTAAATGATGGTCCTATTTAGAATAAAAATAAAGACCATAAAGAGGGTATGCTTTAAGGTGTGGCTACTTTGTGATTGCTTACACAGCATTGTCCGGTTTGGGTGTGGTCCGTGTTATCGTCTTACAACTTTAACCGTTTCACAGTGTGTTTTTAGTCCTGGAACGTTTATTGTTACCATTTAAGGTTGTCTAAAATGTTTTGTTCTATTTAGTTCCACCCTCTTGTGTCACATCTTGTTGCAAAAATCCAGGTTTGCGACGGCCAAAATGCTGAACTCGAGGCTTCAAAACAACTGTCCACTAACCAATGGGTCACGTCACGGTGACTACGCCCACTTCTTATATACAATCCTGTTATTTATCTATTTAACCTCTTTACTGGCTTACAGGCGCTCCCTCACTTCTACACATACCACCACACCACTTGCACTTAAGGGAGTGCAAAGGCCTGTCCTAGAACAGGCGTCTCAGTACATTTACATGGTGCCTCTGAAATCAGATTATGTATGGGTTCAATTGACTTAATGGATTTGAAGAGACTGGATCCTATTAATGAATAGGCTGCCCTAAGGCGCTGCCCCAGCCAATAGCAAGCTAATCTGGCATGCAAATTAAATCCTGCCTCAATATGCCTGCCCGTTTAATGCGATCCATTACACAGTTTCACTTATTTATATATACTATTATAAAAGAATAGGCTTATAAACAAACAGAGGGAGGGGGTTTGTTCTACAAATCTACAAATGATGCTGTGCTGGCTTGTTTCCCTGTGAAGTGGCCCCGGGGCCAGTGGAGGTATAGTGATATTCACTGACAGTCACTCACTTCATTTCATTTTACCATACAGTTTTCCTACAAACGTGTTCTTTATGATATAGTTTCTGTGTTTTAAATTGCAGGGAATGGAGCTTTTTCTTGTGAGGTTGTATAATGCATCATGAGAATATGTTGAGTTTTGACCTGATTGTATTTGAAACATTAAATATATTTTTTTCCCTCCAGATTCCCCACCGTGCTGCAGGGAGATAAATGATTTGTGTGCGGAGTGTCTTCGAAAGTCATAATCTGGCCCATGATCACACTGAAGGCCGAGCAGGATGTCTACTGAGGAGCTCCGCCGCTTCCAGCCCCTTCACTTCTGCCAGGCTCTTCATGCCTGGTTACCTTAGAGGCTGCTTTGTTAGTGTCAGAGGGAATAGGGGTCAGGGAGAGGCCAGATTTCACCTGACCCCTCCTGAAATATTACAGCCGGCGTCTACCTTCGTCTCCAGCTTGGGAAGGAGCTGGGAAGGAGCTGGGAAGCCCTGGGAGGAATCAGGCGGCGGTTAGTGAGAATATTGTCACAATCTGATGAGGTGTTTTCCCCACTGATGAGGTTAAATCATTGCTCTACAAGTATAATTCAGTCAGTAGCCTGCATCGTGTTGTTCCCTTGTAGCCTGTAGTCTCATGTAGCACCATCCTTACTGAGGATCAAAGTCTGATTCAATCTGGTTCAACCACTTTCACAGAATACGTCAGCAGAACTGGCTTTTTGAGCAAAATTGAATAAGACGTGAATTGAATATTTTCTGTTTATCTGACACGGGTTCCCTGACAAATATAAATAAATAAAGCCTTCCCAATGCAGGTATGCTTGAGTGTTTGCACCTCATTTCAAGCACAATTAACTTGAAATGGAGTGCTGCAGGATCAATAGTCCCCATTTGATCCAAGGGGGGGGGGGTTCTGTCACTCCATGGAAATGGCACACATATGGTAATACAGCCAGCTTAACAACAATTTAGAGGATTTACTGTTGCCGTTTTCAGGCCAACATGAATAACAAACAGTGGGGCCACTCTTGGGAGCCATCTTCTTTTATCTCACCTTCAATTAATCTTAAAGAGAGATACCATTTAAAGCTAATGAACAGGGGGTAAAACTAATGCATATTGATACCAAGAGGTGAAAGCATCAGAATGAGATTGTCTGTAATATTCAGAGGCACGGGAGGGGAGTTGTGTTGCAGGATTCGTCGCTATAGGCAGCCTGGCTATAGTAGCTTGCCTGAGAACACAACATAAAAAGATAAATGAACACTGAATGACCCTGATGTAGCCCTGTTCCTTCATCATATAAATAACAAAAAGCAGAGCGAATAAAGCAGACTGTGCCGGGGCCAATTCCCCAATGGGTGCTTATAAGAAATTCAACTTTCAGGCGTTCTCCCTGCTCAGAATGTGGCATTTATTTTCAGGACTCTGTTTCAATTTAAAGGGAATGGCAGCTGAAGGAGGCACAGGGGACAGTGTCTCATCACCGCCACTTACCACTCTTATAGGCCTGCTGCTGGGGAGGAAAACCTCAGCAGGCAGCTCCACTTTAACAGTGAAGACCTCCACCAGTCAATGTAATGTGCAAGGCTCTGATAGCCTCATATTCTCAATCCTGTTTGAGTGTGTGGGTGTTTGTGGCAAAGTGCTGCAAATGGAAAGGTTTGTTGGGTTTTGAGGAACACATGTTTTTGTAACGTTTGATTTGTTATTTTTAGGTTTTCCATTTATGGTCTTTAACCACAACTAAGAAGAATCAGACACCAACAAGGTTTCATCTTGTTCCATTAAATATAAAGAAATACTTATGCTAGTTAAATCCCAATGTCCTAAGTAAATTAAATTATTATTGCAAAATCCTTTTACCTTTTCATGCTATAGTGGTTTATTTAGCATGTGTCCAGCCAATGCTAACCCTTAAAGGAACAGTTTGACATTCGGGTAAACACGTTTATTCGCTTCATCGCCGCAAGTAAGGCAAGAAGATCAATACCACTCTCATACCTGTCTGTGGAATATAATGCTACAGCCTGCGGGGGGTTAGCTTAGCTTAGCACAAAGACTGGTAACAGTGGGAAACAGCTAGCCTTCCTCTGTCAAGCAGTAACAAAACCTTTCTTTCAGCACCCTCAAAGCCCCCAAATAAAAGTTATATCTTGTTGTTACCTTTGGACACATGATTTCAAACACACATACTCGTTCTTATCATACGGCTCATTACGAAAAGAATATCTCATCGCTTTCCACTTTTAAATATCTCCCACTAATATCCTATTTAAAAAAGGAAAGTATGTATGATGGGTTTTAGGGATAAGTTTTCAAAAAAAAAATAAGATAAGTGCTTAAAGATCATTTAGGTCACATGTTCTGATGCTGAAAAAACAAGATTAATTATCTTGTATTTTCACTCCAGGAGTCGCTGAGAAACCAGACTAACTAAAACAGTGGGACTTCCTGCCCAAGGACGTTCCAGGGACCGTTCTTGAAAAGACGGCATACGGACGTTCCTCGCCCAAAGGGTTAATGCTGATGAAAAACAAACAAACATGTCCATAAATAGGTGCTCTCCCTGGAAGAAAGACTTTATATGCTACTAGCTCATTTGAAATTCAGCTGAATGTCTCACACAATGGTCGAACATACAGGGCTGACGACGGGGGGTAAATTAGAGCTTGGAGATGAATTATCAAACAATTAAAAAAAAAAAAAAAAAAATCGAGGCTGAGCCAAAAGGAAACAGAGCACAGATGATATTGGCAATGGTCTTGTTGATGCTCTTGTCTTTCTGGGTTCATTCAGTCTGTCTTCTGATTTGTTTTATTCTCTTGTTTTCATGCGTTTGACTACTGTAATGCAGCATGTCATGGGGTGTTCAAAGTCCAAACAGTACTAAAACGAATGGTTTATTTCAAAAATCTATTTCTCAGCAATCAACAAATCAAACACGAAGTCACATGAGCCGCCAGTGAGACCGCTGAAATGGCAAAGGATGTGTCCATCCCCACCCCCCCAACTCTCGCTCCACCCTGCTCTCTGTGTTCCAGCGATATTCATTTTGATTTCAATTAAAGATCCTGAGTGTGACTCTCGGAGAGAAATTGCCTGCCTTTAATTAGGTAGTCTAAGTTCATGGAAGCAATTGTTGTTTCCCCAGCACTTTCAATTTGATGAGCCAAGGACTCCCACTTTATAGCTGTGAATGAATATGGTTTCATACGCCTCAGGTTCCTTGTCCTGATAACTGTCTTGCAACCAAACGGAGGATATTACTCGTGTGTTTCTCATTAGTCATTGGGGTTATGCTGCTGTGTTTGTGGACTGCAGGTGGGCTCCTGCTCCGGTGATGAAGAGGTCAGTAGCTGGCTAGGACCACATGGTGTGGTGCAGGCCGCTGCCCGCTGGTCAATAATCTATTACAGGACATCCCTCCTCCTCCTCCATGTGACTAATGCACTGCACAGAGATGGTCTCCCAGAGGTTAATGCGGCTCGGCTGACCCCGGTCCCCTCTGACAAACACTGTCAATGCTCGATTCGGAAAAGCTCTTCCTCAGCCAAATGTGAGGACGATCCACTCTGGAGGTTGCTCGAGGGGTGTTCAGGGATTCACATGTGAGTCCGAAAGGCCAATTATACGTCAGTGCAGCTAATTTGCCAAGTACAGTGCCTTCATGGTAAAGAGATTATCCAGTAATTGTCTTTAAAGTGCACAATTTATTCTTTAATTCTGAATAAGATTCAACAAGATGAAGCCATTTCTCACCAGTGCGATTTGAAGTTGCACAAATTGGTTCGGTTGCATATTATGCACATCTGCGTTGCCATGTTCCATTTTTGTCAATGAGGCCCCATTAGTTTCCTCCTAAATAGTGCCCTTGTCAACTCCAAACAACAAAAACCTATCCAGACAGAGAACTTCTAATGGGGTTAACAATAACTACACAATGCACAAAATAATCACACACTCAGAAAAACGAATAAAAACACAGTTTTTACTCATTTCTGTGCAATATTTTTCGGGCGAACATTCAATGTTTTTTAGACACAACTTTCAATCCAACAGATTAATTAAAAGTCAACAAATCCTTTATCTTAAGAAAAGATAGAAGTTATTAAGAAAAACTGCTTTTGGTTTACAAGGTTGTGGCTTGTGTTTGTCCTCCTTTCTGTATAGCGCTTTATTTTTATGATGGGTTCTCCAATAGACCATCTGTCAGATTGGACAGAAACAAAGGGTTGGCCTGATTGGAGGAAAAAACAAAGGTGGACTCTAACAAGTATTTAGTGTTCACTGACTTTTGGTTTTTACCTCTAAATATAATTGCTGAGATAATCTGGCTACTAAACTGTTGGCTTGTTCACAACTTGTCCTATCATTTAAATTTAGATCTTAGCATGCATGTTGGTGAGTGCAATGTGATCATCACAAATAGACATTATAAAATATTAGAATATTGTTTACATCCACATTTGTTCAGCTGTGTAGGAATTGTAGCCCTTTTTATACATAAAGTAGTCCATCAATTTTAGGGCACATATAATAATACACATTTTACTTGATATGGATGTAAAGAGCCCCAATTTAAAGCTAAGTATCAGCACTTTAACCTCACAGTCATTGCTTTACTGCAATCCAATGTGCTGGAGTATAGAGCCAACAAAAGGAAAACCACATCACTGTCCAGACTGCACTGTACCTGTCAGGTATTACGGGACTACATTCTGCTGTGATTGTGTTTGTGTTTCGGGATCTGAGGTTTTTAAAGTGCCTCACTTGGTGCTGCTTTGATAAACAGATCTCTGATTGGTAGAACATCATGTTATTCTGACAACCCTCACTTCCAATCAATTTATGCCACAAATTCTGACTCACATTCACTCAAGCATTGCCTGTGGCCTTGTTCCTCCATTTCCTTTTCCCTTGTCGGCTTCTCCAGTCTCTCTCTCTTTCCCCGTCAGTTCAATAAGCAGCACTTATTTACCACATCCTCACAAAAATCCATCCAAATTAGTTTTTTTTAAAACATAAGCAAAGAAATGTGTGTTATTCTATGTCATTTGCATTCAGGGGTATTTGCATTGTAGTTATAAACCTCATAAATGAATCAGATCATGGTTGGTGCACATCACACACTGTATTCATTCTGAATATAATCCACCACATAAAGGCGATGTCCCTTTGTTTCACTGTTCTGTTATAATATATCACCTGCTGCCTCTGCAAGAAGCTGTCATTTGAAATTCTAGCAGCGGGTCTCGTCTGAGTTGCGATGAGGACCATGGGCAGGCCTCATGTCTGCGTGTGGAGCAGAAGGAAATTAGCCGCACCTGAATGACAAGGCAAAGGCTCCCACCCCCAGAGGGACTGTGATCTACACACAAACTCCCTTTTAATAGACTTACACCTCATTTGGCCTCTAAAGCTTGTTGAAGGGTCCCAGAGGACGGGGAAGGGGGAGGGGGCCCCTCAGAGGTCAGCCCCGCTGCTCGCTGTAAACCAGCTGCAGTGAAAGGGAGAGCTTGATTAGATGGCCATTCACACCCAGAAGGGGACCGAAGTGGAGGGACAATGCCACATTTTCCCCTCGCAAAACAACAGGGACATTTTGTCTGGCCTGTCGCAAGCAATATCTGTTATGTTGTGGAAAGCTGTTTGAAGGAGAAGATCGGGTGATCATGTGACCGTGTATCGTTGTGGGTTTGGAAGAGGCCACATTTACATAATTCCTTGTTTAGTTTAATAATATAATTTGATACACTGATGGGTATTAGTATATCGATGCAGTATGGTTCCATGAAGAAGATGCCAAAGATAACATGAAAATAAACGTACTGGTTCTACAGTCTGTTATGAAACAGATTATTAGCTTGATACCCTTAACTCTCTACTATACTATAGTGTTAGGATAATCCTTGTTTTAACAAATTAACAATTTTTTTTTGTTGAGAAATACATTCTTTATCTTGCGAACGTTAGAAAAGAAGATTTACACCATTCTCATGTATGAAGCTCCCTATAGCAGGCAGTTGCCTTAGCTTAGTAGACTGGAAAGCTGCTTAGCCCTGCCATCGGTAACTCTTTTTATTTCTCTCTTGGCAAAGAAAGCTAAAAAAGCATATTTCATAACATGTTGAACTATTCCTCCCATCTCCCAAAGGGTGAACTATGTTTTGTTTTATATTACAGCTGTATTTTGGGGGGCTATTTAGGAACACTATCGCCAAATTTATTTGAAATCCAGACAGATCCAATGCATTCAACCTTGAAGCATTTTACAAAATACAAATTAAATGTATGAAAAACATTTAAAATGTGTTAATGTTTAGTTTGAGATAGTAAAATAAATGCTGTAAAGTGCTGTTTATTGAAAACATACCAGTTGAAATTCCCTCATTCCACACTTTATCCATTTCACCCTCCTTTTCAGGGCTTTTCATGCTTGTGCTATAACAGTGGTCTGCAGCGTATTTCACACTGTAATAATACCATGTTATCTGTCTAAGCTTCAGATATAATGTGAATTCATTTTGGCTCATTTGAACATCAAGGGTTCTCAGTTGCATGTAATTGGAGAAATGAACTCTGTGATCTGGACAATGGCAGAGACTAAAAGCAAGGTGAGAGTATATGTGAATATATATATATATATATAAATATGCCTTGTCATGTATATATATATTTTTACAATAGTGCATTTTGACATTCCATTGTAATACACCAGGGTTGAATTACTCAATGTTAAAGCAGTCATTTGAAAGGTTTGATTTGGTATCCATGGATGTATATAAAGTGGATTTTTACAAATAACGGATTTTAGGAAATAAAAATAAATATAAACTCTCTGAAAAATTCACCTCATGGTATTACTACAGCTACAATAATTGTCAAACGGTGAATTTGTTTCAAGTGACACATGACAATAAACTGGGAATTCATTGTGTTTGTGTGCCTGGCTCGATGCTCTCACTGTCTGTTTTTTTTTTTTTTTTTTTACACTTCATTCAATGACATCCAAAAAACATTGATGGTTAATTATTTCTGAGGAGGCTTTTTGCATAGCTCCTGTATCCCCGGGTTAATTCAGAAGCATTCCCTTGTCTTCCCAGGGGCATAGAGTTTGCATTTTAAGTGAGGCACAGCACAGACACGGAGCAGCATCTTAACTTCCTAAGTTGAAGTGTGGCTGGGGTTAAGTGGTCCCTATGCTCACAGCACCTATCTCAGCCCAAACATGACAGCTGGGGACTTGACTGTTGCTATGGAAATCCAACCCTCCTCCTCCCCGCCCGTCCACCCCCACGGGTGCATGAAAATGCCCCAGACTGCTCATTTGAGACCATACAAGTCCTCCTCCTTCTCCCTGTGTTAACAAGTCAACTTTTCTGTTGTTCTGCCCTGTTTCAAACGGGGTTTATTGCAAATGGAAAATGGCTCGGGGTGCACTCGGGTGCTTAACGGTGCTCAGCTCGGCTTTGCAGCTGGAAAATTTCCTAGAATGGGCTCCAGCTAGCTGACTAGAGATGGAGACTGAGAAATTAATCGCTTAACAACAGTCTTCCTCAATTTTAAATAACCCTGTTAGGAATGTAATGCAAGTGCTGTTTATTGGTAAGATGGATTCCAGATCATTAATGTGATGAATAAAGTTGTTGTTATATAGAAAGTATTAATCCTCATGATTTTATTTTGCACACATTTCTTTTAATGAAATTTATGTTCAGCAATAGCGATTCAGTGTATCTGTATGTTAATATAAAAGTGGCTTTACTGGTAGGTTACATTGTTTCTGTTTGAATCCATCTTTCCAGTAAAAGATTCAATCAAGGTAACAATGCATTTCCACATTTTTTAAACAGGATGCCCAAGACAAAAGCCGATTTCATATAATGCAGAAGACAATAGCTTGCGTAGGCAGACATGATACATTTTATTTTAGTTTAAAGAAAGCACACAGTATATTCATACATACACAATTATAGCAACCAACCAAACACAAAAGACCAACCGAACAAACTTGTATGCATCCATCTTTTCTAAATAGATCATAACTGGTTGCCAACTGGGATGCGTTGACCCCGCTGTTGCAAATCAGATTTTGTGTGTCAGTGATACCTTTCATTTTGAAGGGAGCTGAACTCTATTGACAGTCACACTGATTTCCCCTAAAGAGTATTAGATAAATTATTTATTATTTTCATGTACTCAGTTGCTGTCTTCACATCATGTCTCTCTCTTGTTCTGTAAATATGAACTGCTGACTGGGAAAGAAATCTTCATCCAACTCCCGTTGGTAGCTGCAGGAGGGATATGTATAATTTGACATCTTCCACCTGCATGGTGTCAGTAACTTTTTCTTCAGATGTTGTAAACATAGCATGAAGTCTAATAATAATAAAATAATAAAAAAGTGTATGAGGTGAAAGAGTTTTGTTAATGCACCTATTTCAGGTTATTCCCACAGGATGACATGAATTAAATACACACAGTCTCTCCAATTCTGACATTTGATTTCACATGACTTTAATTTTACACAGACCTTTTCAAATCGCTTTAAATTTAGGAAAATCTCATGATTGGGCTTAACATGACTATGTACAGTTAGATTAAGCAACACAACCACTACGTTAAGTTTAGGAAAACCTTCACAAACGTTTGGACAACAAAAGCACAACAACACCTTAGGAGACGCAGTGGCGAACGGCAGTCTCGTGGTTGAATATCCTGTGCTTGTTGGACCCATCAACCTCCTCTTCTGCCCACTTTACGTGGTCTTTCTTGTTATTTTATACAACATCAGTAGCTCTGACTGTTGCCTAGTCAAAGGATGCATGTAATGTGTGTGTCCACCACGACAAAGGATCCAAATTGACTTTTCTTTGGCATTATGTTTGTCCTGAGCAACACAAAACAAACCAAACAATTCATGTCAACCACACAAAACCATTAGATTGCCTTCCATTACTTTTTCACAACATGCCATGGTTCTGGGCTGGTTATTAGGAATTCATATTAAAGCAGACTATTCAAAGTTTTAACACTCAAACTATAAACACTGTTCATTCTCCTAGAAGCTGCCTGAAAAAAGTGCTGGAGGAGCTCCGTAGCCTCGCCACCATAAATAATTATGTGGTATACATTTCATCACTCCCACTCCTTTCCTGTCTCGATCAATCCTGAGCCGAGGAGCCTTGCATGCTGCTGTAAAATGACTGGAAGCTGATGGATACAGTCCCCAGCAGAGCACGTGCCCTGTCTCCATCGACGCTTATGGCACCACATTTAATCTAAATGTAGTCCTTGACAACGGGAGGATCCTCACTTGGCTGTGTGGGATCCTTTGAGTTGGAAATGTATTATACAGGGAGTTCTTACTTGTGCTTTTTATTCAAAATAATTGACAGTTTACGCCATCTGTTTTCTGTCACCTTGGTTAAAGTGGTTTAATTTGAGCATCCAGGGAGGAAGAAAACAAAACATCAGTTCTCAGACTAATAATGACATGCTTTAAAGTTGAAGTTGTGTTGGCTGTGAGGATGCAGGTGGGAGCTGACCAATCCCGTGCCAGCTCTTCTCCACTCAGCTCCTTTCTCCAGGGCAAAGCGCTGGCCTGCTGAGAGCACACATGAGCGGTCCACGGAAGGGCCGGGATCCCGACAGCTTTAACCCCCCCCGCCGACATCTCATCCGTCTTGCAGTGTGTTGGCACTGTGAAGGGTAAACTGGGCTGATCTGTGGGACAGGCGGGGAGGGCACAGGAGAGCAGCCTTCCCACCGGAGCCCCCGGACCAGCACGCTCAGATTAGAGGAAATTTGTTCCACAATATTGTGGCCTCCTGCTTTCAAAGGCTGGGCCCGCACAGACGGCAGAGGCAGAGATTTGGGCGGTGGCCAAGCCTTTTCGTCAGGCTCCTCGTTCGCGCCACATGTGCCGAGCTCGACTCCCTGCTGATCCTTCTAGCTTTATAGCCTCCCTGCCTGATGGAACAAATGCTACAATGCAGAAAATAAACTTATCTCATTTGGATGACAACACATTCCCCCAGGTTATAATGTTGCACCATTTTGAAAAGGCAGACAGGGTCAATTGTACATTTCCAGCTCAACCAGGGAGTCTTTTACTGTGAAAGTGTTTGTCTCACCACATGCCTGACAGTGAATTTGGAACAATTTGCCTTATTGACTCCCTTAGTGTTTTGTGTAAAGTATTCCCTTTGTATGGTGCTAAACATATATATTCTTTACAGATATTTCACATCTTCTTTTAGTCCACAATAGAAGAAGGGAGAGCTTTTTAAAATGTATGTTTCAATCCATTACATCAGCCAGTGTTGTTCTTTTTTCAGTGTGGAGGAGGCATGACATGATTGATGACCTGAGCAGATTATCTCCAATACAAAAGCCATCATTGAACAGCAGGGTTGCCATTGTGTGTGGGATGTCTCCCATTGATTTAAGTAGTATATTTTCATGATCTATAAAGAGGCCAGCTGGAGAGAAAATTGTTTGCTCTCAAACATTTAGTGTCTATAAGCCATCACATTCTTGATTAGAAAATGATTATCACACTTTGATCTCCTATTTGTGTCTTTTTCTTTTTCTGGAATATAGTTACATCCGTGTGCATATAATTGGTTACAACCAACTGAATTAAGTTAAATGAACCCATATTACAAAAACAAAAAACCAGGGGTAATTATCCATGTAGATAGTTTTGGTTTTATTTGCTGGGGTTTTGAGATATCTCTTAGATTACCTCAACCCCAATACAATGGAGATGAACAGGATTTCATTCGTGGCATTCCAACATCTCCTTAAAATCATCTTATATCACAATTGGATGATGTGATTTGAATGTAAGTAAAAAAGGAACCTGCAGAGGAGCAGCCGTTTATCCCCTGTTATATCAGTGTCTACATCCTTTCTTCTGGTCTCTTCAGCCAGTCCTCCCATTCGTTTCTAAACAACTCTCTAATAGACCTCTTCTGTCCACGGCAGACCTATTAGCCACAGATTTGTTTTCATCTCTCTGACAAGCCAAGAGAGGGGAGTGCTTACCACACAAAAGAGCCCAAAAACAGCCATGAAACAAAAATGTGAATAAAAAGACCAGAGAATATCATTATACACAAATGAATTCTCTCCTGAGCTTTAGCGGCCCCGTCCTTTGGCTAAGAATTGGACTGTCTTAATTGCTTTATCGCTTAGCCGTGTGCTTCCCAGCAATCAAGTGGCTTCCATTTAATTCAAGTGCCACCAAGATGGGGAGAAAGTGGCCTCTCCCTGGCCCTGGAGCATAATAGACAGCGGAGAGTGCGGGTACACCCTCCAAATTGGAAAACACTGGACCATAGATTAACAGAAATGAACACCATTAGCCTGGCGATGAGGAAATCATTTTTCCCCCCTCAGGTGTTTTGGATGGCACAGTCACACTGTGGCTACGGTGGCAACTCTGGGTTATCCGAACCTTTTTTTAGTCGACGATTCAAGAGACGAGGGATTTGAGACAATGTTCTAGTATCAATTTACAGTTTTAATAAAAAAAAGGAGGAGGATTTGTAAAAACATGATCCTGATTAAAGAAAACATATTAATTAAAGGAGGTATCTCATCAACAGTTGTGTTTTAAATGCCTGTCTACTGGGAAATACAATTTATCTTGTAAAGAAGAAAAAACACTTTCCTCTTTTTAATTATCCTCATTATCCTAGTTTATACTGAGAGTTTTATACAGGTTTATTACTAAGAGAGTGCATTTTTATATGAACAGAAGAGTAATGTCTAGTAGTGTAGCAGTTTGTGATAACAAGCTCCAGAAAATACAGGACAACACGATGTAAATGAAACAAAATGGCGGTACATGTACCTGGTAACAACATGTTGAAGATTTGGTATAAAGCTAACATTACAATCAATTTGAAAAGTTATTGATATTGTGGTGGGCGTTAAACAATTATTCTACAACAAATAACAGCAAACCAATAGGTCACAAAAGCATTTGCAGAAATTGGAAGCCATTTTTTTCAGAAAATAAACTTTGTTCAGAAAATAAACTTTGCCGACAAAAAAAATGAATTTTAATGGCGCTAATTCAGCAGAATGACAGAGTTTGGTGCTGCTGGGGCGAACAATATTACAAAAAGTAGAATAGTAAATGTTAAAACATGTTAGACATAGAAAAGTGACTAATTATATTTCATTTACAGGTAATAAAAACAAGTAATGGGAAGTGGAATCATTGTTAAAGTAGGAAGAAGTGCTATGTTAGCAAGCTAACATAAATAGCTTCCACTTTTCATCTGGAAGCTAGTTAGCCTAGCCTGCTAGCCTCCCCTTTCTGAGTGGGATAAAAACTTATCTACATGATGGGTCCCTCCTAAATGTTGAGGGTTCAAAAGGTCAGTCCTAAATCACTGTTGGTTTAACAGATATTGTTATGTTTGATGGTTGAAAAGGGCATAAATGCTTTCTATAAACATTTGCATAGCAACACTGGCCCTCAGTCAACCAGGAAAAAACATGCACAATAGCGGCAGTATCAATATAGTTTTTATTCCATTACAGTAAAAAGTAAAGTAATATAAAAATTTCAGTTTGACTGAATCAAACCTCTCTAGGATGAATGTTTCATGGCAGCAGTCTGATGTGTAGCTGTTTTCTGATTATAACACAGCAGACATCTGCAGACATGAGACTGTTCACTGATCTTGATCAGCAAGGGCTGTTCTCACACTTCTGCAGCGCCTGAGATGGAAGTGAATGACAGGTGCATGAAATAAAATCCCCCACCGAGAGCTTGCCTTTTATTTTCAATTGGGCAACTGTATATGTTTTAACATGAATTCTATTTTTTTCTAAACCTTTAGGGGTTTTTTGGTCCTCAGGAAAATTGACCGGTACTTGTCCTCATGTTTCTTTATAGCTTGTCCAAGTCCACCAAACTCTTCCTCCACTTCCCTTCAGGTTAATCAGGTTTAATTTAAAATCCAAAATTCCTGACAGTACATTTTCTGATGGTATTGCCTGATATGTTCTGCATGGCTGTTTGGATCAAAGACTGGTTATCTCTTCTATTGAGCTGTTCTAACCTCTGTCCACTCTCATTACAGGCAGGCAGCGGTGAATTTCCTAAGCAATCAGGACTAACGTTCCCAGGCAGGTATAGACTACGACACTTTAACGAGTTAAAATGCAAAGCCAAGTAGAACATTAAATCAGAGTGAATGAGACAAGCAATACCCCGAGTCATCAGGCTTCTAGAAAAAACAAGAGTCAGTGGGTGACATGTCGGTACATAAATACAAAGCAGATGCAGTGGGCAGTATTAGATTGTACATGAACACATTATACATTTTATTTTCGAGACTTTTCCAATATATTGGACTTTTTTGACAGTTTTCTTGAGCAGAAAGTAGTGTGATGTTGTTACAAAGCCACAATTCTCTCAGGAAGAAGGCCGAGTTAATGAATTAACAGAATAGTTATATTGGCCATGATCATTTCCTAATCTAACAAGTTTATAGTTATGATATAAATTATAATAATTTACCACATCAAACACAATTTCTTGATGCTATCGATGCTGCTGCTGCCATTAAAAGTATTCACACTCTCTAGTTACGTCTCTAGTTATCGTCAGTGTCTGCCATTCCCATGCACAAGGGATTCACAGGTGATGCGTGCACGATCTGGACATCCTCAAAAAAGAATAGTCGTAGCATGCGTGCATCAATCGTATTCTGAGCGTATGTGCAAATATATAGTTTGTTGGATAATGCTGTTATTCGAAAGTGCGGAACATTTTGAAGAGGAAACATAATTTTGTATGTAAAAGTAAAGCCAGAGTACTTAAGGAAGAGATTAACTTTTTTATCATGGTCATAATTAAAAACATTTAATTTCCAACAAAATTGTGTTGCTTAATCAGTGTTGCTTAATCAGTACTTACATTTTAAGGATTATACTTTTAATTGCCTTAACTTTACCAAACCTCAACCATAGAGGCGGATCAAGAAGACTCATACAAAAAAATGTTTTAATGCTCATATGGATAATTTTTACTTAACATAATACAACATTAATTGACATTAAGTTATCAAGACCTGTTGACCAATTTTGATGTTGAAGATTAAAGCAGAACTCATTCAACCAGATACATATTTCTTTTTTTAAATAACTAATTCTTTATAGCTTCATCTAACATTTGGGAAAGACACATGATTTTGATGGTGGTCTTGAAACTAACTCTGTGTCAGTTTCGAAACCCCTTTTACACAGAACTCGAATTTTAATCCACCAGATGCGGTCTTGGACTTGACTTTTGCAGTCTTTATGTAGAACAACATTCCTTTACTGTATGACTTTATATATATATATGAAATTTTCCAATTATCAAACACTGATATCAGCCTTATCAGTGTCAGTCATGGACAATAATATGTAGGTTTGTCCCTAAACACTGACACACAGTAGCAGTATAAAATGTTTTCTATCAAAGTTTGTTGCTCGTTGGAATAATTTCTCCAGATGTTTGTTTGTGCTTTGTAAATGTATCTGTTGCTTAAATTATAATGTATCATTTCCCTCACACGTGAATATATATGTAACATTGCTTTAAAAAGGTGCAAACCAGAGAGGAATTTCATTAATTATAGTGTCCCATAATGGTCTATAAGCTGTTTGAGTGGCTTTTCCACCCTGACAGATTTCTAAAACTCCTGACTGAAACACTGAGTACTTGTAATTAGTTGACATGAACTCTTGTCTTGCCTGCAGCCCTGATAAAAGAATCAGCCAGCATCATGAATCTGGGTTATGCATGGTATTCAGGGCTAAACTGTGGGTTTTTCGGTGGGGTGAGGTGCGAGGTGAGGGTAGATCTGAGGGTTTCGACGCTGAGACGCACCAGCTGTGTTTATAGATTCCCACTGCACCTGCTGGGGTTACGGAGCAAGTGCACTGGGGGATTAAACACTGGGGCACTGGGAGTAGAACAAGGAACAACAGATTCATGTTAGGGAAGCATGTCAACACGTCCCTGGTGTCTGTACTTAAGCTATTCATTGTTGCCGGTTGCTACGTAGTTTTCAAACTAATCTCTGCTCCTTTATTTCTTAGCTGTTAATCAAATATGCCCAGCTGAGGAGGGAATGTGCCAACACGCTAACAGAGGAATCTCTGCAGAAAGACACTGAGATGGAGATAGGAGAGATAAAAGCCGTTGACAGTTAAATTTAGCATCCATAGGCATTTACGTTTTGCTGGAGTGTGCTAGTTCTTGATTACAATGTTGACATTTTACTTGGAATTAACCTGATTAATGTCATTGAGCGTAAAAGCCCATAGCTCAGCATTTCTCATGATCACAGGAGATGGATTAAGAAAGAAGGCTTTCAAATTGAATATACCTCTCCCTGCTCAGCCTGCTAATTGTGCCATTTACCACTACTTGAGTCACTGACCGACGCTATTTAGTCAAACTAATGATGATGCACAGTCCTAGCCATCCCTTGATAATTAAAAGAAAGCTCCATCTCTTTTTCTGTATTAGCTTCTTTTTTTGGGGGGGGTTGAATTAACAGGTGCACGCAAAAACATATCGAGCTGCGGTCACTTTGTCCCTTTAAATCACTTGTGGCATTGTTAGCTGGGAAATGACTTTTTTTTCTGAATCCATTCTCTGTCACTTGTTATTGATTAAGCAAAGTAAGAACTGTTAACATTTTAGTTTTGAACACTTAGTCAGGTGAGCCTGTTTATTGAGCATGCACCATCACCTCAAAAGAATCTCTCACTTAACAAGACTTTCATTTACAAAGTTTTGGCTGTTAATATTTTGGGAAATATTAATAAATGCGCTACGCTAATTCTTATTGATCTTATTTTGTGGTTTTAGACTGCTCTTAAAGTTTGCCTCTAATCAATTACATATTTCTGTTTCATTCTGATCTTGTGAGATATTTTGTGTTATCTGTTTATAATCTTCTTCATATAGGTTTTTCTCATTAGTTTCTTTTCATCATGATATTTCACTATCCTTAACCAAGTTTTAGTTGCCAAAACTTAACAGAACAAACTAAAACAAAGCTTACGAAAGAGGTGACAGCTCAGAAAACATCCACATGACTAAAGGTCACATGGGTCATTTTGGACTAATAACCTGATATTGGTTTGGTTTTATTCTGTCATAAAATAATACACATCTCCAAATAAATGTTGTCATTAAGATATGCAGACTTGTAAATAAATATATATTTTTCAAAAGATCTGTGAGAGAATTCTTATCATCATTTCTGCCACATCTCATGAAGGACTTTTTTTTTGGCCCATGGTGGACATGCAGTCTATACTTGCAAGTTTATTTACAATTCATGGTTATTAAGAAATTCATGCTCCATCCTGAAAGGGAGAAGAAAAAAAATCATCTTTACTGTAATACTTTCCCTTTTCTGGCCTGATTGACTCTGATACCAGCAGTGCCGCTAAAATAAAATGCCCATGTGTCCCTGTAAACACACAGCATTTGTTCTGAGGCAGAGTGGCTCTGCAGAGCTTCTCTCCGGCAGCACTGAGCCTGACCGAGCCAGGGAATAAGTAAATGAATAAATAGGCTGATGTTGAATTTTCCCCTCACTTGCCTCCACTGACACAAATAGGATCTACAGTAATTTATAATGCTGTTAGAGAGGCGGCTCTCTCTCTCTCTCTCTAACCGCCGTGTCTGTCACCTCGCATGCAGGAGGCCTCTCAGTGCCAGAGTGGAGGACCTGCAGCACCCTGACATCCTGCTTTGCTATTCCACACACACACGGCCCAAAGGCTAAGTGACATCAAGCCTCATTATTGTCATCACATGCCACATTTGTAACTGGTTAGCGAGCAAATTGTGATAAAATAGGCTGATGCCCCTTCTGAGCGTCTCTGGCTGCACAAGCTGGACTTCTCCATAATGTTGGAAAACCACATTGGTGTGGCAGGGAAAGAGGAAGAGAGGTGCTTTTTGTGGCAGAAACACACGTTTTCTTCTGTCTTGCACTATAAATGATACAGAATGCTTTATATCAACAGATGTGACGTTAGGGGGGCTTGATATCACTCTTGAACACAAACTAGCGGGCTAAAATACTTGTATTGGCAAAAAATAACATTGAGTTCTGTAGGATCCATAATGCTGGAATTCTTTATTACACCAGAGGCTGTGATAGAGACCTGGGGTTTCCATTTAAATGCATAGTATTTCAAAATGCATGACATCTCTATGCTGTCTCTGGTGAGCTACTGCACATGTTCATAAACTCGTCCCTCAGTCGTACAATTTTTTATTTTTTTTTCAATCCACGAGCGGAAATAATGAGGAGGAAAATCTCTTGCTTACATCAACCTCAAATTGGCGAAATGAAAATCTGTCTTAAACAAAGGGAAAGACCCCCATGGCGTCTGGGTCTACGGTTTCTGTCACATATATATTCCTTAGAGGTTTCATGTGACAAAACACAGAAAGTTGCTTTGTCCCTCCTCTTGTCACGTTACACCCCTTACCCGTAGTTTTTTTTCCCCTTCCTGTTGTCTGGCTGTCTGTGCTGTCAGCCCATAGCCTGGCACCTGCTCTCATGTTCCTAATTAGTCTCATTTAATTAATTATATACTGCAGCACTTCTCCTTATTTCTGGCTTCTTCTGGATTTCCTCGCCTTTGTTTCAAACTTGCAGAGACGATCGGCTCTCCGAGAGGTGCTGCTGCTCATTTAAGGGTTGTGACTACTTTTGTGATGATCAACTTACTACAAGGTGTTTATTCACAGTATTGTGACTCCCATGACGAAGGGGGGACTGGATGTGAAATCATTTAACATTAAGAGGAAGTTTCTTTGTACATTAAAGTTGCAATGGTGTTAGGGCAGGTTAAGTTGTTGTTCTGCTGTGGGTTGTTGTGTTTTCTTGGTAAGGAATACCTGATGGCATAAGCAGCTACCCAGCTGCCACTTCGTCCTCCTGTTACACCAGGATGCTTGACGTGCTAAAGAAAAGGTTTCATCAAATATTTACCACCTGTTCGACACGACACAATAGGAAAAGATCAAACCTTTGACTGAATAGGTCAACTACAGACTCGTTGAGTTACCAGCAGAGCAAACAGAACCGTATGGGCCGGAGAAGTTGCACTGTTACCTTCGGTGGAAATCCTTAATGGGTTGTTATTTTTTATTCTTTTGCAAAAGTGTGTTTTTGTATATCGAAAAATCTTGCCAACTTTCTTGTTTAAGCACCTTTGTACCTTGAGCTGACATTATCCCTTAATTCAGCTTTCTTTCAGATCAACCCTGCATGGGTTCCACATTTAGAAAGGAAACACTGTCCTGTAACAGCTTGGTCAGTCATTCATTTCACAGATTATCGTTCATACAAAGTGACTTACATTTGATGCAAGAGTACAATAAGCCACAGTTCACATATCATAAGAATCAGCTTGTAGTTAAGAAGTCAATGGCTTGTGAGAAAGGAGATCAAAAAAGTAAAGCTGAAAATGAACATTGAGGTGCAGGAGAATATTAATGAGTCCCTTTGTTGAGGTCAAAATACAGAATATTGTAAAAACTAAAGTACAAGATGCATACATGATGGAGAATGATGTGATTTTTGCCATCTTTAATCCATTCAAACTTAAAGTACCTACAATTAGTTAACTATTTAACATTGTTTTAATGTTGTCCAAATAGATCAGTAGTTTCACATGGCCTCTACTTTACAAAACTATTAGTTAGCCCTCACTGCATTGTTGGGCTGTTACGATATGGACATTAATGACCCTTTAATGAAAGGCTGGGGTGGAAGTGAAGAATTACATTAACTCTTTTTCTTAGTACTTTAACTTTTTGAGTAATGTTGTTTTGAGTCATTTTACTTATACATTAGTATTATTTTTTTTATACGAAAGTACTGCTGCATTTCAAGTCACATCAGTTACAGAGTAAAAAGTACAACAATATAATAAAATCAGGAATTAGTTTATTGAGAGTAAAAGTTAGCAACATTGCACCTCGGAATAGTTCAAAAAAGTTGCATCTACCTCACAGAGAATCTACCTTAATCAAGCAGTGTGCCACCCTGCAAGCACTAAGTGACCTACATCAAACGCACCCTTTACGTTGCGTGAACAGGTGCATGCTGGGTGTAGCAAACATGCCTGTGGTTGATTGGTCCAGGTGAGTTCTGCGTTTAACTGTGCGTGGGTTCATTCAAGTCAACATGTTTGGAAACTTTTAAAGAGTGCACGTCAGAGGCCAAGTGGACTGGTGAGTGGACTGGTGAGTGGACTGGTGAGTGGACTGGTTGTACTGGGACAGAGACGCCGAGTGGACTGGTTATATAATGCTTTGAGGACGAGCAGAGAAGTCGGACCTGCAGCAGACTGGAGGACAGGTTAGTAAACTACAACAACAAAACAGTCGCGCGCCCATATGTGCACTACACGCCTTTTAATTGATGATCAGTTTTACGCACAGACTGTAAAGTACCTTCTACAGGAAATAAATGAATTGTTTGTTTGGAAATTATGACTTTTGTTTGGCTTTTTTTGTGTGTCAACACCAATGCACTGTATTTTGTAGCCTTAATGGGTTCTTTACTTTAATAGGTTTATTATGTAAAACATCATATCATTTGCTTTCTAAACAGTCCCTCCAAACACTTTTCCTTTTGATAATTATTTAAAGTAGCAATATATTTAATATAAGCATACTATTCTAGTACTTCTACCAACCCTGCTTTATAAGTTACATGTAAATTATCACACAGTAGTGAATGTTTTAACTTCAAAATCCAAACTAGTATGTTTGCTAACTTATTTTGATAGTACTTCATAAATCTGAAAAAAGTATATTGGATAATTGGTTTCCAACTTATGGGGTCACAAGATGAATCTAAAGGATCACAGTGGCAGAAATTAAGAAAGTAACTAAATTCCGCCTCATAAAACTATTTGTATTTGTCTGACTTTTCTCCAATCTTTTTATTTTTTAATTGTGAAATATCGTACACTACTTGCATCTCCAGACCTCACACTTTGATTGAACTGCTCACGACTTATACTAATGCAAGAACCACAAGAATATATAAAAAACACTGCGTTAGATACATTGCTCGTCACATTGGTGTTTATGTTTGTGTTGTTTTCGTGTCAAGAAGTCGTTGAAGTTACCTGAATCCCCTTTCACTGCTGACGTAACACAAGGCCAGATATTGTTTTCTCCAAGGCAATCCGGTGTTTGAATTTCCACAGTGGGATCACACTTCTCAACAACCCTGAGCGTGATAATTGATTTTTATTTATTTATTTTTTTTTCAAAATGCAACAGCCGTCACAACACAAATATTTGTCTGCTCTGCCAATAATTACATTTTATCCTGCTTTGATTCGGGTGTGTTTTCAAAGGACCTGTTTATGGAGAGGAAATGACAAGAAGTCGAGTTGACAGGCCTGGAGTGAGACAGTTAAATGCCCCTTGCTGCTCTGGATAATTAATAAATAAAGTACCAGGGGAGTCCTGTCATGGCTTCCTCTATGACAGGGGCTGTCTCCAGTGCGCTAAAGCATTAAATGACCAATTCCTGTCAGGCTAACTTCCACTGCACTCCCTTGGCGCCCTCTCTCTCGGTCTCCCTCTCTCTCTCCCTCACGCACACACACTGTCTCTCTTTCTTCCAAAGAGAGCTACTTTGCTCTCTTTGCTCTGAGTTTTTCAGCGACTGATGGCTCTAGTTCATTTCTGCTGAATTAATTGGTCCCTGAATGAATTCTGTTGACAGGGCAATTCATCATGTGTTTGGCCTGACAGTGACTGGGGTGTTGGGAGTGTGGTGGTGGTGGTGGTGGGGGAGGCGAGGGGGAGCTGCAGGAGAAGCTGGGGTTATATGGGGGGGAGAGAGGATGGGGGGTTGATGAATCTGCCCTCTCTTCCACCCGCTTCTATTATTCCCTCTTCTGCTAACAGGAATAGCGCGCATCAAAATTCTGCTTCGCCCTCCTCGCTTCTCTCTGAATATTTCCCAGCTTCCCCCTGGTTGCAAACAAACACGCCTTGGCTGACGGATCCGGCTGATTAGGGAGCTCCTCTGTCCGCTTTGGAGGATATCCTCATTACTGGCCAGTCAGGTAGCAAGCCCCGTTTAGCCCGGGACCACCGGCGCCTGTTATTCGGGACCTGACACGTCCACTAAGAGAGGTGCATTGCATTAGGCTTTAATTGCATCATGTATCACACAATAGCCATTAGGGTAATTATTTACTGGTGAAGGGTAAATGAGGTTTGGCGCTGGGCTGAGCCAGCGAGGCAGCTAGCCCCGTTTTGGCAGAGGTGTTGCGCTCACCTATACGCTAACCAATCTAATCGCTCGGTCATTTGCGTCATTTGGAAATATCATGTCACCCAAACCCCACTGTCCCACCCCCCCCCCACCATCTTTTTTCTCACACTCACTTTCAGTCAAGCAGCGCACTTATTAGGTCCAATCAATCAATGCTCACTCATTAGGAACCTCCCCTCAAGTATCCTCTGGATGGCCTCACACAGCAAGAGTCAAAAATTACCTCATAATTGCTGCTCAGGCATCATAACAAGCTAGGCTGCCCCGGTGACACGGCCATACAAACAGGTCTAACACAGGAATTGATGGATGCTGGAGAATCGTATTATATATTGCCATATCCAATTAGATACAGCACATAAAGCAGCAGATCCATTCCCTCTTTTCATAACGTCCAAACCACCACTCGGATATAAAGACGTGAAATGCATTTTCATATTTTCTCCACCCCCCCCCCCCCCTCCCCCTCGTCTTGGTGTGTCACTGCAAATGATAACATCCTGAGGATTTATTGTACATTTGACACACCAGTAACCAAATTATAATTCAGTTGCTGCGGCATATTCATAGAACCACTGCACAAATCGCACACAGAGAGTGTTCAGTCAGCATGTATTAGTGCGGAGCCGCTCGGAAAGGTCAACAGTTGGATCCGACACTGTGGTTTGAAGTTCTACATGATGAGGTTCACTGTTATACCTGAAAGAGGAGTGGTTTCCTAATGCTGTCAGAGCTTTATTTCAATACACATCCTACCACATGTGGAGCTCTAACACGTTGTCTTTTGTTTCTTTTTAAATATTCATGATGAACAGTAACGGATCATAAATCGTTCCATATGTACATTTTTCTTTCATGTTGTGCAACTGTTGAGGCATAATTATTAAACTTCACCATTAGCAATCTACAGAAGGAGGTCTAGACATTAAGATAATTAGTGCTTATCCAATGAGGAGTAATACCATTAATCTAACAGTTCGATATGGAGCAAAAAGTTGAGATTAAAAAGAAGGAAAATCAAAGCTGTAGAGCGCCATTTTTAGTGGATAAAATGTGCAGTAAATCAAGATTTCAGCACTTGTGCATTAACTTGATTGCTGAACTAGTTTTTCATCTGAATGAGTCTTTATGTAATACTTTAAGTTTATTTACAGTCAATGAGCTCAAACTTAAATTCAGTCATTCTGGGACAAACTAATATCTTTTTGTGATTTTATTGTTGTTTTTTTAAATATACTGAATGTTTGATGAGCAAAGAAAGTGAGACGTGCTGATAGGAACCAATCAGATCATCCCACCACTCTTATATTTATATAGTAAATAATATATATATTTATATTCCAGAGGATGCTGTTGTCATCTGGCATGCTGCAGTCGATTTGAGCTTGATTGACAGATACATCCAGGTTCACAGTTTATTGGTTTCAGAGGAGAGAGCCAGATATGCCAATTTAGACAGGAAAGTGACAAAAAAGTTTCCATCTAAATAAAATAATTCTGCTTCTGGGAATTCTCAGCTGGGGAGAGGAAAGAGTCAAGCTCCTTTTTTTTTTCCCGCCCCCTCCTCCTATAACAAGGGCTGTGAATGACAAACATATACGACGGTTAGGGCCTGACAGAACATCCGCTTTTGATGCTTCACAGGGGAGCTATGAAATAAACAACAGGCAGAGAAATTGAATTACAAAGCAAAAAGGGGGTCTCTCCTTGTGGACCCAGAGGCACCAGAGTGCACAAAAAACAGCTCAGCATTGGATGTTTTAGAGGAGCTTAGTTTTTTATTTTTACATTGTTAAAATTTGGGGGAAATTACAGGATAGAATGTTGGAAACTTCATAATATTTTAATTTAATATCATATCACTGCTATCCATGCGGGACCGAAAAGTCAAACTCACTTTTTTTCCCCCCCATTAAAACAAGATTGAAAATAGTGTTTGGGCCAAGAAATCCATGTCTGAATTAACAACTGAAAAGCTCAACAACTGTATTATATATTCCCATTCTGTCTGACATCATTTCAGACCTACATGCAGCTTTATCGCGCGCTCCCGCAGCCCAAATCCTTTGCAAATCGCACGGTGCTAATCAGGACAGTGTCCACTTGTTGTAAATCAATAATGATATAACTAAGTCATACAAGGCGGCAGCGGCGGAGGGATTACGGAGCGAAGAAAGAGTGAAATAAGCTCTAAGAGGGATTTCATGCATAAATCTCTCCCTGCAACTTAGCACAAATTGAATTCAGGCACACTGCTAGAAAAATTAATTCAGCTTTACAAAGCGAGGAGAGGTTAAACACTTTATGTGCTGCTCAGTGATCCGAGTCATGGAGAAAACATTTAGAGGCATTCTCACTGTAGCCCCCTCTGTGCACTGTGTGATCTTTATACTTGAAAAATAAATACATTTAACTCACAATAGTCTCATTAAGTTCCTGAAATCATCCCGCCCTTGTTTATTTCAACTTTTTTTCTTTTTTGTTATTTTGAAGTTATTTCATCTCAAGCAACATTTGTAGAATCAAATGTATATTTGATAAGGTAACACTTCATTTTAACCCATTGTTTAGCATTTACAAGCTGTATATAAACGCTCTGCACACTGTAATGTAGAAGTAAGCACTAATAAGGACATTTAAAGTGTTTGTCTACATGTATAACTTATAACTAACTGAAAGCAGGATCTTTCCTTGTATATGAGATGAACATTCTTGGTCAAATGTTCTTTAAGAATCCTGTTTTTTGGGGAAATGATGTCAAATACAAAACATATCATAATGGGCATTTTAAGTTATTATGAGAAACATTTTGAGGCATTGGATGACAGCTAAAGCTCCAGATTTGAAAGATTGGTTGAATGTTAGAGATAGTGTCCTGTCAGTATATGCTCAATAACATAATAATGAAAAGGTAGTTTAGAAGATGGGACTTCATCCTGTAGCAACCTTTTTGGACCTTTTTATAAAAATCACTATGACGATCTTTTGTAAAATCCTATTTTTTGTGTTTTTATTTTTGTAATAGTAACTCCACCTGAAATGAGGCTCTCTTTATGCCATGTACCCCCTCACCCTTTCTAACCCCCCATAAAAACGTCTCTTTTCAAGCATTTGTAACTGGTTCATAAACAGTTAATGAATGACAATAATAATTTAAAGCAGCTAGAATCATTTGAGCATTGTTAATATAATTTCTATGATGCTTTTTTGGGGATAAGCAGCATTTTGACGTTGCATCATGCACCATATTCTTTAAACTGTTTTTTTATGTGAAATGTTTAACTACAAAGTAACTGAATAAAAACTATATTCTTTCCCTCTGGAAATTAAACTTAAGTAGAGTACATGATTAAATGTACTTAGTTACCTTCCGCACTGGGTTTTAAAAGTTTATATACTAGAGTTTTGAATAAAAGTCTTTCCCTTATCTTTGCTATATTGAGATTAATGAAAGTCAATCTTATGCTAGACACATTTTGCTTTAAAAGTTTTTAGACCAAATTACATTAGATTTATTATTTTCATCTGTTGATGATCACAATTTCCCAAAGTCTATGCTGACGTCTTCAAGTTGATATTTGTTCCCGCCAACGGTCCAAAACTCAAAGATATTCGATCTCCAATCATAAGCAGCAAATCCTCACACTTGAGAAGCTGAAACCAGCAAATATCCCTTAATGAATAAGGTATGTAATTATTAATTATCAGAAATGTATAATCAATCAGTTCTACTGTAGATGGTCAGAAACACCATGCAGCCCCTTTTGCATAAAAGATTTCAGACACTTTTATTATTGTACAAGTGAGACCAGCATAATGAAAGTGATAATACCCATGAACATGAAAGACATTTTTTCTTACTGTATTTACAGAGAAGTGTCTTCACATCACACACAAAAAATCCTTCTACAAAATGAACAATTTGTAAATAACATAACAATTAAATAAACTCCACCTACCTTTAGGTTTACAGCTGAATATGCATATGATGACCATCTCTGCACTGCATAGAATTTATACATATACTTTTCCTCATGAACAACGTGGTTTTTTTTCCTAGTAATAATAATAATAATAACAATAATAATAATAATACTGCTCTCATGATGCATATAGGCGGCCTGTAAATAAACATGAACAAGAACTAAGTCTTTGGCAAATGCAAATACATTCACTTGACAGATGAAGAAACCATCATTCCAGCTGGATTCAGAGAAACAACTTGGCCTGAAACATGTGATGGAGCTGACGTTCGGAGGGAACATGTTTAAGGCATTTATCTGAAATCGTCGCCCTGGTTTTTTGATGTTATTGGAGTTGTCAGAAACAAATGCTTCTGGCATCAAACTTGACAAATGATACTGGTTTGACTTGGGATGGCTGTTGTATCCTTGTCTGTGGTTGAATGCCAAAGACTTAATCAACTTAAATAGAAATGTAAGCTGTGAGAATATAGTAGTGCACGTCAAGGCAGTGACATGATGGGCCTTGAAATTACAGGAAAAACTGTGAAACTGTAAGTGCCTTTTCAGACTGAGACTCAATAGACTTACAGTCAGTTTCATGAAATAAAGCAAATATGCATCATCATTTTTCTGCATAATAACGCTCCAGTGTTGCAAACCTCCAACATAGTGCAAAATTAACAAAAAACACAAAAAAAGGTTTTGCCTGATGACCTCTTGTATCCTGACAAATAAGAAATAGTAAAACACTAGCCAAGCAGTCAGCAGTTTAGTCGTTACGAATTATCAAAAATGAAATAAAAAAATCATTTTAAGAATATATTTACTAGTTTCTTGAAATCTTGCAAATAGCGGACCATGGTGATATATTGTCATGGCTCCCTCTATCGTCAAACGGATGTTTCTTTTATTTATTTCATTTTTCATTTTTTTTACATCTTGATTGTGTATCACAGAGAACATGTCCTAATCTTCTCATGGCATCAAAAGCGTTCGATTTACTCATGCTGGATGTTTGGTCGGTGACTGTTCAGATGGATAAAAACAACGTTAGCCTGCCACAGCCGGCGTGTGCCTGCTGCTAATCTCCTCTGATCTCACTGCGCTGCCATCTGAATCGGAGTGGGAGACGAATGGAAACGGGTGGGGTTGGGGTGGAGGGGGAAGAGGCTGCTGCTACATTTTAAGCTCCGGACAGCGTCCCTGCTGAGAGCCGTCAAGGAAAGGAATGTACAGTATTGATCCACGATGGGATGAGACTGTGACACTGTCACAGGGGGAAGATAAATTCTGTTATTGTTTTTAGTCTTTTTCTTTTTAATTTTTTTTACTGCAGTGAGCAGTTTTCACTGTGTGGTGTTTGTATGTTGGTGTAGGGACTTTCAGTGTCTCTGATGATCTTCTTGTATGTTTTTTTTTTTTTAATTTTCTTTTTTTTTTTTTTTGGCTTTGAGTGTCCAAAAAAAGCTGTGAGTGAAGAAGTCCTCTGGAGTCCCCTCCCAAAAAAACAACAACTTCTCATTGTGTGAGCCAGGAACATTTTATGCGCAGTTGCTCAGTGTCCAGTGGACCATGCCGCTCACACCGGGGCAATATGGAGGCTAAGGCCATGGTCCTGCAGGTTGATTTGGTTTCCATGGTAACTAGTGACGGTCATAGGCAGTGGCAGCAGTGGGAGGGGCGGAGCCTCTCGATGCAGCACTATAATAATAAGGGGAACCTGAAAGTTAAGAGAAGAACAAACCATTTGTAAAATCAACAGAATGCCATTTACCAAATGTACAATCATTATGAGTAGTTTAATTGATAATAAGCTGTTGTTTTACACATTATTCCATACTGAAAAGCTCTTTTGCTAAACACGTTAATAGTTAATTGACCATTGCCAAGCCCTATTCCCTTAGTTACTGTTGCTATGCATGTCAAACTATGCTATTTTGGGAATGAATTCGAAACAGCCGGGATAGGAAGAAGAAAATCTAAAGTAGTGGCAAAAAATGCATATTTTATCATTCATCAGAATCAGATCATTTATGTCATATATCATTTATTTTGTTTGTATATGCTGAATATAAGTGTGTGTTTTCTGAAAACAGCGGTGCTTCTTTGTCTGGTGTGAACCCTGCGCTAATAGTAGGTTAGTTTGCAGGGCATGCTAATGATTGCTGCTCAGGATAGAGTGGATAAATACACTGTTTTAATCCATTCCCTATACTTTTGCTCTTGTTGTCTTGATGCTGTGCCCAGTTACAGTTGCTAAGGCTACAATCACTGTTTAGCAAACGGTCAATTAATCCACTTTCTCTCTCTTTACTCACTTAGTAATGCTGGGTTGCTGAATCGCCAGGCGTCATTGTAGGTTGTGTACTGTGGGTGACTGTAGGGGTTCCCCGAAAACTCACTCCCTGCGAAACAAAACAACAAATCAATTAGCATTTCAATGCATCAAACCATTACCCCGTTCACATGCAGTCATTTCTCGTCATTCAAAACAGGATGCAATTTGAGGGGGAAAATGATAGTCATCGATGTGCGACCAGTCAAGCAAGTAATTTATTTCTTTTTCATTTCACTTAAGTTATGCAACACTGAACAATACAGGATGTGACACTGAAGGCGGCTTTCCCTGTCCCATTTATGGATATCTACCCATTCTTCTTCCTCCACTATATTCCAAACCAGTCTAATAAATACAGAGTGGTAATAAACAGTTTCATGCATACATTTTTTGATATGCTGCCATAAATCCTGCAGCCCTTCTTGGAGGAATTTTTTTTAACATCTCCAATCTGAACCCTCTCCAGTCTGAGCTTTGGTGTTTGGTGCGACAGAATTTCATTGCAGGGGAACTAACTTGGAGCATGTCAGTGAGCACTGGTGTTGGTTCAACACGTTTCTTTCTTTTACGAGACAATAAAGGCTAGATTTTTATACGAAGCTGGTGAGAAATGGCTTTGCTTTAACAGTGTTTTGTGCCCGTCACTAAATCTTAGTAGTTGTGTATAGGACGAATGGGTTGTAACACAAAACCACAAGCCATGGGAATAAGGCCCTCATCTTTTGCTTTGTGCCCCATGAGAACAAATGGAAAGTAAAAGTATGTTTGACTTGACACTTTTCCACCGACATGATTTAACAGTTTTAAAAGTCAAAATCCAAAAGTAAATTCAGACTGCACTGCCACAGGGTGCTACCACATCTCCCTCTGTTTTTACTGGAAGCTGTAAAATAGACTCAACTGTTTACAGAAGCATTTCAAAGAATGTAAAGTCTCTATTTTTAAAACAGCATTTTATAAAAGAGGCAGAGAGCAAAACTAGAGTCCACTCAAAGAGCACATGCCTATTGTGTGCCAAAGTTTATTAAGACTGAAAGGCCAATCGAAATTAATAATTTAATGATATTAAATATCTAGAAAACATATCTGCATCAAAAGACACCTACTAACAAAGCATCATGGGATACAAATCTGCCATTTGTATCACTAAGTGTCGGGAAATGGCAAAAAGGAGGTAAAGGATCAGTTAACCCAAATCACAAAAATACAACTTTTTCAATGCTTTGAACTCAATTCACCTTAATTTTATTGAAGTAGCAGGAAAATAAGCTATCATTAAAACCGGACAAATAAAACCAGTCCTGGAAGATGCCACTAAAGGTAAAAAAGAAATGTGTACCTTTTTGTAATTTCGGTTAACTGACGCTAAGAAATCCTTACTCCGTGACCTCAATTTCAAGTTTCAATGATATCAAATAAGGTTTTGTTGAGATTACCTGCTTACTAAGCGAATAAAACAAATGGCGCAGTTAATAAAAACCCTCTTGGCCAAGGTGATAACCACAGCGTCATGGCAGCCCTTCATAAAAGAGAAAAGAGGAACAGCCAGAGCCCCGTGATGGGTTGTGTGATTGCTAAATGATATGCAAACACAGGACACACTCCACTGGTTTCCCCATCCATGTGGTTTAATCACATCAAAGCAAAATGCCGGCTGTGGTTTGGCTGAAATGTGCGTGGTGATGCTGGAGCTGAAAAAGCATACAAGCTCAGCACCAAAACTGCATCCCTGGCAGTGAAACTCCAGCCTGACCTCCTCAGAGAGACAGCGATTTGAATATTTACTGGGCTCCCATGCCTCTGCCTTTTGACCCTTAACTGTTTGCTGTGAACCTGAACTGCAGGTTAAGTAGAGGAGGGGAAAGGGGATATGCTCTGGAGCACAGAGGCTGGGGAGGGCCGGTAGTGCTGTTTATCGACGGCGGGCGTGAAACGGCCACGCAGGGAGATAATGAGCCAAAAAGTCAGAGAGGAAATCAGGAAGGAAGGCAAGAGCGACTGTCCTCTCCCCTGTATCGGACCACTTATTCAGGCTGTCTAATCCAATCGTACACACAGAGCTAATATAACAATGTGTGTGCGTCTTGCTCTGCAGGTCAATATTTATCGGCTCTTTGTAATTTGGCACTAAACTCTCTGCACTCTCTTTTTTTGGGGGCCGTGTTACCTGTTAAAATAGACCCCTAAAGACAATGTGAAGCGGTGACGTGGTCTCTCACTTACCAGGAACCATTCCAGCGAGTGTTGAAGTCGGGTAGCTGCCCTGACCTGTGGGGGGAACGTGAGGGGGGTATCCAGGTAAAGTTGTGTTGGCCATATCCCGACCTGAAGAGAAAAAATAGAACACAACAAAAAAACAAACACTTCATCAGTGCTTTCTAGTTTAAATGAACTTTTGGATCCAATGTTATTGTTGAAGTCTTCAGATGAGAAATATAGTATTGTAAAAGTAAAGTTCCTCATTCAGAATTCTGATAAATTAAGTATCATGAAAATGTACATGGAACAATATTTATTGATCTGTTTTACCCCTTTTGAGTGTATTATTAGATTTATTAAATTACTGGATATAATTACTAATACATTTAATGATGTAGCATGCAGAGATGGAACTAATTTCACCTACATTTATACTGTTGGTTAGTTAAATCCATACAAATTATTTTTTTATTTTAAAAGTAGCTGTAGTCAAGTAAAAAGTACCACTGTTTCTCTCTGAAATGTCATGGAGATGAAGAATAAGTACAATCCCTCAAAACTGTACTTAAATACAGTCCTTGAGTAAATGTGCTTTGTCTCTTTTTATCCCTGCTTTGACAAAGCCACTTCACCACTAACATATTTTACTATAGACATCATGACTCATCACCACCACCGCAAGTCAGTCAGCACAACAACTCCATTTTCACTGTAGTTCAGAGATACTTTCAAAGTATCTCTGAACCATTTTTTTTTTTTTCAACCTGTTACTGAACCCCAGAATGCATCAGTCCGCTTCCCATACAGTGGAACTAAAAAAAAAACCAAGATAACAGCTGCAGTTTTGAGCCAACTGAGAACTGGTCACATAAATATGTCTCCTCATTACACGGCTCTAACTTGTCTAAATATGGCAGCCTCTGTCTTCCTCTGTGAGTCCGAGCACAGTGGCCCCTCTGCAGAGCGTCACCCGTCCGGCTGCAGATATTCAGCTCCGTAATTGAGAGTGACGGTTGGGTTGTCCTCGCTGGCCACGGGGACGTTTGGACAAAACAGCACGTAACCCCAATCTGCACAGGGGCCGGGGTAAGAGAGGCCCCTGTTTTTATTGTCAGCTGTGAGGGCCACTTGGACTCAAAGGGGGAAAAAAAATCATCTCCCAATGGAGCTTTAATGAGGAACTATAGTGGACGAAATGCACAATAACGCCACAAGGAAAATGTTGTCCATGTTGTTGCCTTTACAAACTCTTGACTATCTAAAGGTACATTTATTATCATGATAATCCCAATTAATTCATCTTTTCTCTTGATCTTTATGGAAAAGTGCCTCATTAAGTCACTTCAGACTATCGATACTTTTTGCATCCTTTAACATCACTGTAGAACAAAGTATTTTACATTTTTAGTCCTATTCTATAGGCCTATATTCTGTTTGTATTTTTTGTTGTAACAACGTTTTTATGCTGTCTTCTCGGCAAAGTGTCCCTCAATTTTACCTTAAAATAATAATGAAGATGTAGCATATATGCACCTGGTAGAGAAAACCCCAAGTTGTTTGGTTTAGTACACTGTACCACAACTGAAAGGTCTGACCTTAATGTAAAGATAAATAACAGGTGATAGAACAAAATCCATCTGAAAAAATGAACCACAAACAAATTCCATGCCTCATTCTGAGAACACAACTCTTTCGCAACACTTTATCTCCCAAGTACAAAACACATTTCTCTGTCCAGATATAAAAAACTGTCTCTTGCTGCCAATTAGCATTGGTAATGAGAGCATAAACCACAGGCACATTTAGATATTGACTTCAAAATCCGATTCATACATGTGCAATATCATAAGCAACTTATTTGTTTAATTGAGGGTGAGCGAATGGGCCCTCTGGGTATTTTAGTACCTGCTACTACAGGCTGGCATGCATACTGGCTACAGTGGGGGGGGGGGTCGAGGGGTGAAACGGCTGGTGAATCTGGTGAAAAGGGAGGGGGGGGCAGACCTGGAGGTCCACGGGACTCAGGCCCGCTGAGGAGGAGGAGGAGGAGGACAGTGGGGGTGGAAGGAACCATGGAAGCCTTGTATGGCTAATCTTTGACAATAAAATGATCTAAAAATGTGTGCTAAAATACTCACATTATTAGCAACATAACTTGTTTTCAAGGACGTTGAACACTTTTTAGCTGTTAGTTTTAGATATTTTTTCAAGTACAGTACTAGTTTTGAGGTAGTTTTAATGTACTACTTCTTTTTCCAACACATTTCAAAAAATGTTTTACTTTATATTACAGATACATTTACTAGTTACTTTGCAGATAAAGATTTTACATATAAAACATATATGACCTGCTACTGGAATATGATGCATTGCTGTAATGTGTTTAAACTACTAAACAGTATTAAAAGTTCTTAAAGTGATCTCCACCCTTGCATGCAACTTCATTAAAAAGCTGCTGGAATTCACATCAATAATTAACTATACACTGTATATATAATAATATACTCTGCATCATGAGTGACTTTTGATGCCTCATAAGACTATAATATATATATATATATTTTTTAATGCAGGACTTGTAATGAGTTTTTCATTGCTACATTTACTTAAATTAACAATCTAAATACTATTCTACCATTGGTAATGCTGTGCCAGAAAGTCTGAACTTTTACTTTCACTGAATTAGAAAATGAACCTGCATCTAAATGAAAACACCATACTGTTGTCAGAGAGTCCTTGGAGTTGTTATTGGTTTGTGTGGAGCAGCTTAAACTGTCAGTTTGTTGCTAAACCAAAGAGAAATGTATTCAAGGTCACTGTATTACACAATATTACAGAAACTACACATTGGAAAGTGGATTATCAGGTAAAACACATGGCAAAAAAATGATATAATTTTACATTTGTGATCATGAATCGTACAATAAACAAACGATTCAGTCTTCCTGCACTCTATTATTTGCAGATTTCAGCACTGATCGCTGTTTTGTATGAGGCCTGCTGAGATGTAACTTTTGGTTAGAGGGGCAAAACTGGAGGGCTGCAGAGTTAAAGAGCTTTACAGAGAAGAGTGAGGTCATGCCGGACCTTTCCTTTTATAATAAGAATTAGTTAGCCACAAGCCAGTGCACATAAGTCAAAGGGAGCCGTGGGAGTACTGCAGGTGGGGGGTCCAGCAGGGGTGAGGCCATTGTGTGTGTGTGTAGACATTGGTAACTATTGTCTAACTGTCTCGGCAAACACTGAACCAATCTTTTCTTCATTATTATTGCAGCCGCTACAGTAGTCGATCATGTTTTAATAAAAGTAAATACTCCTATCTCTTCATTACCTCGCTTCAAAGAGAAGAAATACATAATGAGCAATGGATCTCAGCCAAGTTTAATCTCTTTAAGCAAAACTGCAATGCCAGAAATCTGCTTTTTACCTAAAAGTTTATTTTATTGTTCCTAGAGATGCCAATTGCTCTTGTTCCTTTTACTTTTCCCGGTTCAGATACTGATTCTGAGACTCCCATACGTCCAAATTCCCAAATATTGTTCTAGATGGCTAATAAAATTGCGTTTTTACAATTTTATAACTTCAGTAAATAGCTAGGGAACAAATTTAATGTGGGTCGGTCACTTCTAGCCTACACTTGATCAATATTACCCCTGATACCGATCCAGTGCACCGATCCAAGGCCATCAATACTTTCAACTTAAACCTCATTGGAGACTTAAATCTTAATTCTAGCCAAAAGAAAGTGAAAATCACCTTGTATTTTGGCAAAAACACGAGTTATTATTTTAATTTGCACATAAAGTAAAAGATGGAGATGTGGAGAATGTTTTCTAAAAGGTTTCTATTACCCAATAAGAAATCAGTGAATATCAGTCTATTGCCATCAACTCCAGTCTTTCCCCATCACATGTTGACTCTGATGATAATAATAAAAATAATACAACTAATAATAATAATAATAATAATAATCACAGTCTCTGTTGGATTCTGTTTTTGTGTATTCCAGCATACAGTTGGCAGTGACTGCCAGCAGCTCTGTGAGTGTTGCTTTATGTCCCCTTTAAAGCCCTCTTTCTGAGAGGCGCCAGTTCGGAGAACTCTCTGTACAGCAATGATAGCCTCATTAGCTGCTTCCTAGCTTTTGTTGTTTTTTACAACAGAGATGTGTGTCCAGATTCTCATTAAAAGACGGGCTTCTTTATATTGTCTGCTTCATCTGACAGTCCCCTTAGATTGAACGCCAGCAAATCAAGCTATTTATTTTTCCCTCTGCCCTCTTTTTTTTCTTCCCCTGCGAAAATCAATTCAAAGATTTTTTTGGTGTGCTGTTACAAAAGCTTGTTGATTTCTGTCTTAATTTGAGAAGTGGCTTGTAGTTGTCGCTGCTGAGCTGGGAATACGCTATTTGAGTATTTCTTGCTTTTAGTGTTCCTTGAAATATCAGATTTTCACAGACACGATTGTTTGAGTCTTATGCTTTTGAAAGGTATTTGACAAACAGAACAAATGACAGCAAACTACCAGTACTACTGGTTATTTCCTTGATTCAAACTACACAGAGTGACCGAAAACATCATACAGACTAAACTATTTTGTCAATACTTGATACTGTTAAAGGACAAAGATTATTGAGTTTTATCCCAACAAAGAAACAGCCAAGAAATTATAATGCACGTTTGTTTCACATTAACATCAACTCAGTGTCTTAAAACACAAACAGGAAAGCAAGATGACCTTCTCTTTATTTGGCACAGAAACAAAGTCATTTGTGAATGACTCTTTTGCTTGCAAGAGTATTAAATTTAGCATGACAGGGACACCTTCATGTTTGCTACAACAACAACCAAAAATCTTTGACCTCGGTTTTTTTCTAGGCTATATGCAGAATGGGGCAATTTATCACAAGCCAAAAAATCTCAGCACCCTAATTAATTACAACTAAGTAAAGAATGTTTGGAGAGCCAAATTGCTTTAATTCCCCAAACACCGGCTGAAAGTCATTCATTATCAAATGTGTGCTCAAAGGTTAGTTTGCTTTTGTGAAGACGAAATGAGCATTAATTTCGGAGCTCGGGCCCGAGTTTCCCCCCGTGGGGAGACGGGCGAGCAGTTTGTCATGAGGCCACACGTCACTTACGGCAGGTTCGCCGTCTGATCTTTGCTCGCTGCTCAGTGGACAACGGCAGGTCCTGATACTTCCTGTGTAGTTCGCCCTTAGAGGACTCGCTCATCTTAATTGTACGTTAAGTGTGGATGGTTATATTTGCCGGATGAAGTTTTGTTTAGAGAATTGACAGGATGAGGCAGCTCGAGGAGGAGGAGGAGGAGTGTCATTGACACGGGAGCTTTGGAGGCCTCCATTAACAGGCCCAGCAGGGAATATGTTTAAAGAGTCTTCAGTATGCAGTCACTGAGTGGAGATGTGTAAAACTCCCACTGAGTGCTCAGGGGAATCCGCCAAGCGCTCGAAAGATGGCACTTTGGCCTGAAGCACCATCAATAAAACAGGTGGGCTCCGACTAATTTAAGGAAATACAGAAACTCTCTATAGAAATAGTGGACAATTGGCCGTATCAAGGCCATCTCTCCATTTATTTCTCAAAATACACAAAAAAAAGTTCAGAGCTCCTCCTTCCGCTTATTCATAAATTCACCCACGGCTCACACTATTTGAATTTTAAGCAGTTGGAATGAACAAGAATAAGAATCACTTGAGATGAAATCCATCTCTCGGAGGGAATTCATCAAAGAAATGACTTCCCATATCAACAATAGAAATTACCTCACAATATCCAATTGTCCTATCCACATATTCATGGAACCCTTTGGTGTTTTTATGGGGTAAGAGGGACTATTTAGCAGGTAATACAGCATTAATGTGGAGGAGAGAGAGAGAGAGAGAGAGAGAGAGAGAGAGAGAGAGAGAGAGAGAGAGAAAACTGTTTTAATGGAAGTGGCTTCCTGCCTCTGAATTTCGATGATGTGCACAATGCCCTTAAATCCCTTTCTTATTTGAGCCTGCCTTTGCAGGTACTTTTGAGCCTTAATAGGATAAGCAGAGGACACAAAAGATTTCTATCTCTCAAGTCTTTCACTTCACTGAGAATCCCGATCTCTGGCAATGAGCACTTCATGAATCATTCATTTTTAATAGATTATGCAAATTCCAGGACATAAAATCAACAAGATCAATAACTGCAGGCGTTTTAATTGGTGTTGGAAAACATTTTAAGGATGAACATAATCTCCAGTTCTTTCCCCCGTAAAGACACAATTAATTTCAAATTGGATCTGAGCCTAAATGCCGCAGATAATTTACTACTTTTTGCATGGCTTAAAATTCCTCTGGTAGGCTTATCGCTGGCAAGTAAACTGTAATGCTCAGCCATTAGAGAGACCACACACCTGAATATCACCTAATATGCACACAGGCAGCCACTGAGGGAAAACCAAGCAGAGGAGCCACTAACCAAATACTAATTACCAAGTGGAAGTCGGAGTGATGTTTGTTCCATTAGTTTGACCTCTGAGTGCTTTATTTCTCTGCCACCAGAAAAAGGGCATGGAATAAAGTTATTGACTAACTCAAAAACAAGTAATGTGCTTTTCATATGCAGACACACACACACACACACACACACTCAGGCACACACAAACACATACACACACTGCATACAATCCCATCTTTCTTCCTCTACATGTCTCTTTGCACCTGTAAAGCAGTAAGGAGACCCTCTCTGCGGAGACCATCTAAGATATCCCAGGTGCAAACAAAGCCGCCTGCAGAGCCAGGCCTGCATTCTACGGAGGCCATCAGTGCACAAAGGACAAACACACACCTTTCTTCTCAGGAGGCCTGCCTTACAGGGGAAATCTACCTCCCACATATTAATGAGAAAAGGGCCCTTTCTTTTTCTCATAAGACTGCTTGGCTATCATTTGAGAAAGGAGGGGGGGGGGGGGGGGGGGGTGCAGCAATTTTCAATCACCCTGTCCTCCCCCCACGCAGAACTCGCTGCCTTTGATGGCTGCTGCATAATTATGTGAATTTTAATAAAAGCTCTGTATATTAATCTCGGGGCCCCCGACAGTCATCGTAAACTTTCAGTAAACTTAACCTTCTTCTTGGTAATAACACGGCAACAACGGAACAATATTTCAATTAGCCAGGCAGTCATTAACTGTGACAAGGAGAGGCGACGACGATGGGGGAGAGAAAGAGAGTGAGAGAGAGAGAGAGAGAGAGAGAGAGAGATAGGAGGGTGAAATAAATGATCATGGTGTTAGAGTTAGGCGGCAGAAAATGCCAGAGCGTATTTACCGAGGCACATTACTCGTGCTTTGGAGACACACAAACTGTCTCCCGGTGAACAAATCACAGGAGCAACACAGCAGCAGCCAACAAGCAGTCAGTCCTGCATGGTGGCCTTTTTTCTTTTTTTTTTTTTTTTTTGCGAGACCTTGCTCTGATACACAGTCATAGTTCTGATGTGCTGACACCCAAAGGTCCTTGTCCAGCGGTGACTGAACAGCTCATCCCCCCCCCAACTCCGCCCCACCCCACAATCTCTCTTATCACCCTGCTTGCTCAGCAAAAGACCCAGACGGAGGACAGCTGCTCAGCTTTTATCGCATCATCGTACCACCTATTCAGCTCAGAGTGAAATGGTATTAAAAAAGTCTTCACACTTAACTTTTTGGTTGGCTTTTATTTTCACACATTTCATATTATTATTTTTTTTGTCAATTGCACAAGCATTTCTTAGTTCTTTTCACTCGTTCTTTTTACATTGTTCAAACCCCCTCAGCTGAAGCTGTGGCTCGGCAGCATAAAGGCGTACTGTATGATCTTACCTACAGGGTAGCTTTGCGACACGCTGGGGCCCAGGTCTGGGTTGACGCTAGAGGATAAACTGGGCTTGACTTCGTCCAGGCTGGAATTCAGGGCAGGGAGCGAGTACTCATTAGCCTGGGAAAAGGACAGTTGAATCATTACACAACCAAACAATACCAAGATGGAAATCCTCCCTTCTCCTCCTCCATTAAGCGCTCCACACAGGCCTGTGCGAGTATAAATTTGTATGAGAGCATTGTGTGTGTTAGTGTGTGTGTGTGTGTGTGTTCAAGCTGCAGGGTGGCAGTTCAAGCATATCATGAATGTATTTTGGTATTGTCTGAGAGGAAGTGGGATTTTGAAATGAGTGAAAAGCCAAGGCGTCAGCTGGCCCTTTGTGCTTGACTGCAGTCCTACCCCTGATCAGCCAAGGGAGAAAGCAGTTCTGCTTTGTTACAGGCTCACCATGTGGCCCTGTTTGAGAGACACCATTCACCTTTTTTTATTTATTTTCTTGCTTTTTGCTTTTAATTTGGAGTCTAAGCCACCTCTAAATTTCATTACTTCTTATCTCTGAATAGAATCACTTGTACAACTTGCACTTTTTGTTACATTTAGCTGTTTGATGTTTTTCTTCTTGTGTGCATTCAGTTGTTGTATTAAAGGACTTGTTCACCCAAATCACTCAAAAACCTGATATTTAACGCTAGCAATGCAAATGATTCATGTGCTCAGGTTTTGAGCACATGAATCATTTGAATCATTTTTTAACAAATGAAGTCAAACATTTCAAATAATGATTTAAATCATAAGATATCTGATTGACAAATAGAAAATAGATCCATGAATCAGACCAGGCATTTGATGCTGACTTTTAATAGTTTAGATTTCTGATATCCAGGGCCAGTTGGTGCCAAAAAAGTATTTCCAGAACCAATGTTAGTAACTCCGGATAGTCAACAAAAATCTGTTTTAGTACAGAAAAAAAGCATTCACAGTCTTATAAATGAAAGCAAATGTGTTTTTTTGTAATTTGGGCGAAATGACCCTTTTAATAAAACAAACATATTTTATCTAAAAATAATCTCTATTCAGCTGGTTTTTCATGTCATGTTTTTTTTTTTTTTTTTTTTTTTTAAATCCACGAAAAGACACTCGTGGCAGATGTTAGCAGTTTTTTTTTTTTTTTTTTTTTTTAATGAGATGAAACTTCCGGAGTCTGAGTGTTGACGATGTTTGTCCAAAGCCCAGTGTGAGTGGCTCAGTGGGCCGCGCTCCCACAGGGGGACGCCCGTGACCCCGCTCTTGTCTGCCACTATCACCGATAAACTCTAATTGTCTGCTACAACTGTTCACTGGCACAATGTCGGATGTTTTCCTCTATTCTCGGAGGCTTCAGACGCCCAACAGACGTTTTATCATGCAGATAAAGGGCAGAAGGGGGAAACTGAAAAGATAGGTCTGAAAGGGATGACCAAATGGCTAGCAGAAGTGTGGGAGGGGTGAATCCATTGAGTTTTGCATCTCCAGAATGGGTTTTTAATGCCTCGCTACAGAACCCAGACACTGGCTAATAGGGCCAGAAAAAAACAAAACGTGAGGCACCCATGAAAGGGAAAGTGCTCTGATTAATATTGCATTAAATTAAACCTGATTTTTCTAGACTATTTCTGGCCTTTTTTCTTTTTTTCCCCCTCCTTACTTGCCCTCTTTTTTTTTTAGTCCAGCCCTTTTCACTCTGCCTTTTAATACTCTCCCTGACGCTCTTTGTGATTGCAAGTCATTTCCAATTCGTTTTGGTATTGATCTTCCAGTAGAAATCAGTTTTGTAATTAGCTGCAAATTAGGCCCTCTTCTGGAGGTGAGGCCTGTCCCACTGATTTATCACCTGCGTAATTCGCCCCGATTGGAGAGAAATTAAAATGAACTCAATTAGGCGACTGCTTTTGCTTTATGGGTCCGACTTGTAGTTCGGTGGGAGAAATTAATAGCCTCTTGTTGTTTAATAGTATAATGAAAGTAAATAAAGGTTATCCATTGTAATAAGCCCAGAGCTTTTAATAAGCTGTGGTTTCTGGCTGTCGTTTTCGGCGTGGGGGGTGGCCGGTCCCCAAATGCCTCTTAATTTTTGAAATGAGGATGGATGGCGAGTGTGGTTTTAATATGAGAAGGAATACATGCTTTCAAACATCCACTTCATGAATACATGAAGTGAATAAATGAAAATAAAAGCAGCCTTCAAGACTGCGTCAGCCATTAAACATCAAGATGTGACACAGAATTGGAAAATAAACAACAAAGGCAAGAAGCAGCAGTCGAATAACACAGCAAGAATGGAGAAAAATCTAGGTATTGATTAATTTAATGTTGCCTTACTGTTATTCTCAATTATAGGGGATACAAGGAATGTGTTTCTCATCACAAAATCAATTATATGTGGGAGTTTTTCTGGTGATCCCTCTAGCATTATACATTTCTGGTAGTAATCCACTGCTTGGACATCTCAGACGTTTGTTTAATTAGCTTTCTGGGTATGGTTTGGGAATTTTCGTGACAAAGTTGTTGGGTTTTTTTTAATGCTTGAATCAGCATCACATGCACAATTTGGTTGTATTTACTTGTGTGGAGACAGAAGAGAGTGGCGAGTTGCAGTGCTACTAACCTGTTCAGGTTTGACGTGCTCCGATGTGGGGAAGACGTCAGGGTACGAGGGGCGTTCAAAGACCCGGTCCAACGCTTCCAGCTGCTGCTGGGTGAAGGCATCTGCCCTAAGGTGTTTCCGTAAACTCTCCACACTACCCTGAGAATCACTGTTTGGGCCAGAACCATCTGAACCATCTACAAGAAGAAAGAGCAACAATCGAGAGACTGACCCCGGGAAGCTGGCCTTCACTTCAAGCTATATGCACTTTATATTCTCCTCATGTATTTTTTTTCTGCACCACCTCTGTGGGGGATTTGAGGAGGACAGAAAGGGATGGAGTGCAGCTTTTTTCCACTCCTTAATGGCTGTAGTGAGCCACTGGCTACATCACACAGGTTTTTTCACTGTCCCCCCCGAACCCCCCCCCCGCCACAGTAGTAACACCATCATGATCCGAAAGCCCTCTGGTAATTGATGGATTACCATCACTTGCAAATACATACATGTTGTGTATATAAATATACAAGCATGTATAGTAATGAAATCATCAGCTATAGTGCCTTTTTTTTTTTTTTGTTCTCCTCCTTCTTTCCTCCCCAAAACCCTCTCGGTGCTCGCTGAAATCAAGAGCAGTTGTTTTTTTTCTGTTTTTTTTCTTTTAAAGCACAATTTCCCCTTTCACAATTCAATACTGCTTTCATTCTCTGTGAGCGCACTGGTTCCATTTGGAAACGGCGGCGGAGGACAAGAGGCTGAATAAAATCGTACAGTCTGGTTCAATCATCCCGCTCTCCAAACACAGGAATCTTCTCCTGACTCCTGACCTGATTACCCGACTGTTGGGAGAAGGATGCCTTAGCTTCTCCCGTTGTCACTTGCGTGCGACGCTTTAAAGCCTTTACAGACCATCCTACTATACCTCCCTCCCTCCCTTCATCCCTTCTCCTCCATTCTCCTCCCTCCATCGACCCCCCCCTCCACCTCTCCTGGCTGCAGTGGCTGTGTCTGTAGGTCTCTTCCCCGGATCCCAGAAAGCTTCAGCTCCCTTACAAATCTGTCATTCTAAATTTGCGGCAGATTATGTTCTCCCCTCGGCGGGAGAGTGGTGATATATGATATGCAAGGCCCCTATTGATTGCCTGATCTGGTGGCAAGAGGGAGCTGAAATGAACTTGAAATGAACATCATGCCTCAACTCATTGTGCGTATAATACTCTACTTAATCCCACATTTTTCTCTGCCATGGAATTCAATTGATCAATCATGTCTGTGTGATAGTACCATTTGGGAGGGTTATTGCCATTCTATTCTGCTGCTTGACCTTTTTTCACCGGCTGAGGCCAGAAGATGAACCCGACTCTCCCATGAAGGAGCTATAAAAGAGAGTGTGAGTGTGTATGTGTGTGTGTCTGAGCATGTGTGAGTGTGTGCAGCCTGAAATTGTGCTGATAGCTGCGAAAATGTCAAACCATATATATCACGAGTTTGCTAACAATTTCTTGTTAACTATTTATTATATTTTCGCTGTGGTTATGGATACAGGACTAATTTACAAGCGATGCACCGATCCGATATGTTGGACTGGTATCGGTGCAGATGTTTGCAGTGATGTGACAGATTTCGTAACTTTGTCACCGTTGTTATACAAATCATAATGCTTTTGCTATCAGTTCATTCAGTTGAAGCCGGTCACCGAATCAGTTTTTAGTTGCACAGTAATCCCTGTCCTCAAGGTACCTTACATCCTGAGGGTAGAGGTAAGATAAACAGCTGAGGCATACATATTTTAAATACAGGAAAAAAAGATAACTGGTACTCTGTATCAGCAGATACCCTCAGTTGGGGTATCGGTACAGGATGCAGGAAGTTGCATCGGTGCATCACAATATTTTATCCCTCACAGTATCATCTGTTGTCTTGTTTAGCCTGTGAAATGATTGGTTTTACCCATGAATTTCCTCCTCCCTAAATTTAGGGGTAAAAACATTTGCATGACACTCTCCAGTGAAAACCATGTAACTCCAAATTTTGTGACTTTTGGGTGTTCCTTCACCATTTAAAAAGAAAATAATAAAAAATACCATAATATCTTCAAAACACTTTATCTAGATTAAACATATGTTGTTTTTTAAATGGACGCTTATGGGTGCAATTGAATGTAAACAAATAGTTTGACACTTATTTTCTTTCGTAGCGAGGGTTTGATGAGAAGATCAATCCCACGCTCATGTTTGTCTGTTAAACATTAAGCTACATTCAGGAGATGATTAGCTTAGCTTAGCATAAAGACTATAAACAGGGCAAAACAGTTAGCTTTCCACTGTGCAAAGGTAACAACATTTTCCTTCCAGCAACTCTTAAGATCACTTCCCCCCCCGCTGCTTCCAGTTTATATGCTAAGCTAAACTAAGCTAACCCTCTGCGATTAGGTTGAATTAATCCTTTCAGGGGTTAATAAAACTGCCTCACGAGAAACAAAATAGCTCTGAATTATTATTTTTTTTGGATCTGTTGCTCATCTGAACTTTAGCATCCATTTAGGTGAATATTCAGCATGTTTTCTGCAAAGCCTTTATCAAACTCAATTGTTCTCTTTGCTACTATAGATAGCAAATAGAGTCATACATTACTTTCCACCACCCCCCCCGACACACACATCACTATATTTGCCATTCACCACTGTGTAATACACTTCCCACACATGAGACAAACCATCCTGGGTCAACCTACATACTCTTCCTCCCACTCTGAGGACAGGCCCATCTGCCCTCCCAGCTACCGACTCCCATTTCACAAATCAGCAACGACTGTGTTTCGGTGATGAAGATGACTCTGGTGACATTTAGAACGTGTATGTAGCCCACGATTAAGCTTCTTTAAGCGTTAATCAAGTTTATGCATCCTTAATCATTTTCGATACTGTCCTCCCATCAAAAACAAACTCATCTAAAACGCCATTTGATTCCGTTCAAGTGACGAAGCCCTCTAGCGGTCGTAGAAAAAGATTCTTGTCCCTCTAGAGCAATGCAGAAAGTAGTGTAATGTTATGATAGAGCTGCAAATTGTCAACAACACGAGTCAACTGTCTCTGTTTCCTACCGTCAGTCAACGTTGGTGTCTTTCAAACATGACTCCGATCGTTCTTTACAGCCCTAACCATGTGGTTATTGTTGCAACCATGACAACGAAGGTGTCTGAATCTTACCAAATCTGTTTTAAGATTTTTTTATTTGTTTTCTGAGTTGGTCTGAGGGGAAGTTACAAACAAGGTGTCTTGTCTTTAAATTGAAGGATCTCTTTGTCCTGTTCCTACAAAAAGACGTGAAAACAACACTTTTCTTCCAAAGTCAGAAGAATATTTCACACAATAGATTTCTATATTTATGTTTCGGGTGTTAAATTCTTATACAGTTGTAACAAATTTAGTTTTTTTTTCTAACTGTTACTTGATATTTGCTTATTTGGTCACAAATAATTATTGTTAACAAATATTTACCATTTGAATAAGCCCTTAAGTACCTTTTAAGCGCTTAGTATCACTACAAGAAGTCAGATCCTTTATTTGGACATTTCCAAATCGGCCCATTATGCGCCGGTGATACTAATCTTTGACCACAGTGGCTTTGTTGGTGCGTTACACGCTTGTCCCGCTCAGTGGTCCTTTATTGATCCAACGCTAGAGTTGAGTGTATTCGTCTTGACATCGGTCTGTATTAACACTCTGGTAACGAGGGAGCAGCCTCCATCAGATCAGATAACCGGCTCTATAAAGCAGACTCCTCTCTGCGGGTTTGGCACCCAGAGGTCACGACCCCTGGCAGGAGGCTTTAGCCAAGGCAACTGTGGGACTCGGGGTGAGTCTGAGTGACTGCCCACCAAACAAAAACAGAATAATTTCCATGAATGAAGTGCAGGTTTGAGTATGAATAGTAGTTATAATAAGAAGTCTGGCTCTAATAGAGGAAAAGAATGATTTCAGAATAAAAGTTTTAAACTTTTCCCCCTGATGAAAATAGTTTCTAAGTTCCTGTTGGAGGCACAGCGAGGTGAGCTGGCACCTTGAGGTCATGAATGCCCCCCTCAGATAAATGAGCTTAAACCCCCCCCCCCCACCCCCCACCCCCTCCTCTCAGTCTGCTGCTTGTTTAAATAACATGTCAACATACATACACTCTCATTCCATTACACATTGTTATGTATTTCACAATAATATACCTCTATAATTTCCCGCCTGACTCAATTCTCTGCAAAATTAAATCAAAACAAATTGGATGAACTCAGCTGCATTTTGTTTTGTCTAATTAAATGTTTTGATTATGTAAACATAAATGAAAGAATGTGATATGTTTGTTCTGCATCACCAAAGCTCTGCTATTAGTGTTCGATAGGAGCTAGAGGATGAATTGATGGAAAATTAATCAACAACAAAATGGGATAATCGATTGAACGGAAGTTGCCCAAACCTTCTCTGTTTGCAGCTTTTCAAATATGACAATTTGCTGCCTTTTTTATCATTGTCAATTTAAATTTACGAGGTTTGAGGCTGTTCGTCAAACAAAACATGGAAATTACAAGACACCACTTGGGGCTCGGGAAGCCTTACTTACTGTCAGCCGTAAATTTGGCGAGATGTTCCTGAGCTTTTTAAAGGCTTCATTAATCTAATTTGGAGGTTACACTTAGGTGCTGACATTTTGCTGCGCTCTGAGTTCCTGTGTTGATTCTTCCTCTCCCCCCATAACAGATGCTGATACACAGAGCAGGGTGTGACGGTGGCCCGCTCCATCACTCATCTACATCCACACACATCGGTTCAGTCCTCATGACGCTCACAGATGAGAAATAATTAATTCACAAGCTACTGAAGCACAGAATCACATCCATTCTGACTGCCACTGGCTATTGTTGTTGGCTTTTGAAATATATGATGATCATCTTATCATGAAATTTTCTCTCTCGGCATTTCTCTCATAAATCAAGAAGAAAGCCCGACACAAAGCAAGAAAGCGTCCAGATTTGGCTGAAATAAAGAATCATCTACAGGTCTGATTGTGCAAATTGTGGGTCGGCTCTGAAAGGACGTGTGATATGACTTTGAAAGACCGGACGCACTTCATGGACCCTGCATGCTCTCAACAGACCTCCAAGCTGTCTGCTCGGGTCAATTCAGCTCACTCAAACGCTCACTAATAACAAGAAGGAGAACAAAAAACATCCCCGAAAGCAGATTTGTACTTAAACATTAAATACTGTATGACAGGTTTTTATTTGACCCTGAGAGAAGCAGCTTCTCCTTTCTTTCCTGGAGTCTACAGTGTCAGAGGCAGTGGGGGTGGAGGAGCCGGGATGTTAATCTGTGAGGTAATAGCTTTTCTCTGCAGAATTGCAAATTCTAATATATGTCACTTTGTAAAAGGTGCGGACAGCCGTGGTCACCAAAGACACCGTCTCCAGGGGTCTCTCCCCATCTCGCTCTCCCCCACTCTGTCCGTCCGCAACAATGGCTGCCAAGTGTAACATGCTACTTTTAATTTGCAATAACACGTGACCATAGCAGATTAATGGCTCTTATGACACCTGTGTCCCTGAAGCTCCTCTCTCCGAGACCCAGTGTACATAACGTGTGTCACACTACATTATCTCTACATCCCTCCTGTAATGGGGGGACCTTTTTTTTTAAGGGCACTGCTGACTTGGAAACTTAGGAGCTGTCTGCCTGCTTGGCAGAGAGCCACAGCTACTGCCTAAAACAAATACTCTGGGCTACACAGCCAATCCATTTCAGCGGGGCTCGTGTTGCACACCGCCCTCCCCTCCTCAACCCTTCCCCTCCTCTCCCTCGCTCGTTTTTGTTCATGTTTCCAACCCTTGATAATGACTGCTTGTGCCACAATCATCATGAGGCTTACCAAGTTAAATAGGGCTCAGGCAAGCTACTGTGTTGGGAGATAATTTAATCCGAGCAATAACTGACTATAGACTTCTGTCTACTGAGGGAAGCAAAATACGTCTGAATAGCAAACAAGGCAACACGTAAACACAGTCCTCAGCTAAAAAAAACACTGCTTTAACCCCAGAATGACCGTTAAAACAACTTGAAAGCAGCGCAAACCTGCTTCTCACTTCTATTTGTTTGATTTCACCGCCAGGATTATTCAAATATTAAGGCGTACATGTCGATTCTTGGAAATATTTTTCCTTGTTTGTTAGGAAAAAAAGACTAAACGGTACACTTATGGTTGTAGCATTTGATCACAGCCAGACATATTTGTCTAAAACTGACTAAAGCTCTTGTGTTTTTTTGTTATTGAAATATTTACAATAAATGCATGAATGGAAGCAAAGAAAGAAGGCTCCTTAAAACAGTTGATGGCATATTTTCTTTCACCAATCCGTCTCAAAATTGAAAGTTACTTGTGGTTGCTAAAACCTCACATCCAAAACACCGACATAATCTGTCCTAAATGACAGCTATGACCCTTTTTCTGAGGACACTTCAGTCTACAAGCCACAAAATCTTGAATTCAGTTCTATTCTATTTTTTGGGGCGGAGGTAAGGTGCACTTTAAGAGAAGACAGCAGAAAGGACAATAGTGTCTACAGGGTAGCATCGTATGTAATATACTATTTTTACAAACTGTGGCTCGAGGCGAGACATTGCTTTTGCAACCGTGTGTGTGCAGCCAAGGCCCGGGGTTTATGTTTTGGAAAGATAAAGTATCCCTGACCTCGTGGTTCCAGGTAGGCACCAGCTGGCCGTCGAGAGAGTATATAAGAACCACAGCTCCCTCCGTCACCCTCAGTGCAGGTCCTACTCTGATGCAAACATGCGCACACATCCACACACACACACACACACACACACACACACACACACACACACACACACACACACACACACACACACACACACACACACACACACACACACACACACACGCTTTCTTCTCTTTCATCGTAATGCTTGCCGAGCACCTAAATCACAGAAATGGCAGCACATCAGGGGAATCATTTGAGACTGAATAGCCATAGAAACATGGCGCTGTCACCTGGAAGACCTCCACAAAACAGGCCGGCTCTCCTCCTCACACACACACACACACACACACACACACACACACACACACACACACACACACACACACACACACACACACACACACACACACACACACACACACACACACACACACACACACGTACCTTATTCCTCTCCATGCCCTTTAATACCTCTTTGCCCTTCAGTAGCAATCTGCATAGAAATGTGTGCATTCTATCATTCAGGGACTAGACATTACACCCTGGCTAATATGAGAGGTCCTCGAACGACTGAAAATGAACCCTTGAAAATACCAGACGTTTGCATTATGCCTCCGCGATTGCATCTCTTACGGGGGAAGACTTGATTATGTCATTTGCCATGTCCACGTCATGCTGGTTTTTATATCTTTGCCAGGAAATCTACCTCTGGCAGGTCATTAGTCATCCCTCCCTCCCTGCACGCACATAAAACATCAATTCCATCCAATATCCCACAAACCCCCGTGCTTCTCAACAAACGCCATAACAAAGGAGACGCTATGTAAACTGCTGCCGTGCTCTGATTAGTTCTCATTCCAGAGCACTGCAGAAATAAGGCACTCATTCCCCAACCCTGTTTGAGATAACTGCCCCTTTTCAGCAGCCACATCATCCCTCCGTACACATACATGGTTTGTAACACGAGTGCATCTGTTTAGCTATTCTCATCAGACTTATGTAGTGACATTAAAGAAGGCTATTGCTTACAGAACCAATAATCTATATCGCCTCAGGCCCCCTTATATCCACTAACCTACTACTTCAGCAGCAGAAGTGGAGCCACTTTTGTTAAAGGGAGAAGAAAAAATAAAAAAGAAGCCCTCCACAGAGCTACAGCGGCTTTCTTGACTGACCTGGGTGGTTGGCTACATCATCTTGACATGTAATTATCTAAAGCCCTTTAATCACTTCCATAAAGATTAATTGCAGGAGACAACAGCGGAGGTCGTGTCTTCAAATCAAAAGACTCCTTGGCAGATTGACACAGCGGTGTAACAGGGTTCAGACTTAGGTGTTTTATAAGGGTCATCTACTGGAACTGAAGCAGGTTTTAATGCTGTAATTGCAAGTTCAGCAAAGTGGATTTTATAGCATAAAGCTGCACAGAATTCTATTACATTTTTTTGCTTTTGTTTTTGTTGTAGGATTTTAGTTCATTTCTGCATGCTAATCTGAGTTTAAGTGTTATTTTTCTCCTCAAGACAGAAAAAATGATCTTACCTTCATCTCTTTTCCTCTTTTCACCATTGGATCGTGGAATACCCAGAATCCCGTTGATGGAGTAGGATCCTGCAGGGTCGTTGGAGGCGCTGGTTACAGGCGGAGAATGTTGGCTTTGTACTGGGGGAGAAAAAGACAACAATGAGCTTGAGTTTTTTTTTTTTTTACAACGAAAACATGCATGTACAGTATGTGCTGTGAGGCCATACGATGCCCATGATGAGCTGCATTGTTACCTATAGTATGGCCCGGTGTCGACAGAGACGACCCATCAGGAGACGGATGGAAAGGCTGCTGGACTTTTGTTCGGATGATCCTGTGGGGAACAAATGAAAGGCAGATTGTCACCGCTGCGTCTCTAAAACCAACTCTCCTTCCTGGTGATTCCAACCTGCCCCTAACTATGGAGATATTTTGTGTGGTTTAAGATATCAACCGTGTTCCTCCGGCGCCAGAAGGGATCAGTGGTTCTACCTTTTTAAAGGTGAGGTCTGGAGAAAAGTCTTCATTGCACTTTTGGTCTGAGTGATCTTGCAAACAAAGCATGAAATCACATCAATTCACCTCAATGATCAGCTTCACTGACTCTACCTGGCCCACACTAATCAGCTCCCCCCCCTTTCCCTCTCTGTTTCTCCCCCACTGTGGAGGGAGGTTTCACTGGGGCCGAACGCAGCCCTATAGTAGCCCTTTTGCTTCCCAGATCAAACATCTCTGTAGAGCCGGCGGCCCCCATGTGCCAATGCGGATGAGGTTGTATTGATCGGGGCTTGGGGAGAAAAAGTTGGGGATTAGTCACACGGGCAAACAGATGCAAATAGAAAGCTATAAATTACATGTGACAGGAAAGCAATAGTTCCTTATTGCCTTGCACAAGCTTACGCCAGCATTAGATTCCTTTAATCTGAATGGCACTTGGGAAGAAAGGGAGCTGTCACAATAATTTGTAAACTTTAAAACTATTCATCATGTATGCCAGGAGAGCTATTTTAGAGCACAAAGGAGGTTGGATGAGGACTGTGGAGCATTTTTAGGGTGGATTTCTTTGCACAATTCGGATTTAGTTTCTTTGGTCTTATTTTGTTTGCATGTCTTATTTCAGTGGAACGAAAAAAAAATCACCCGCTCAGATAATACAATTTTGAGGCATAATACTCCTCCTATATTTTCTACATATTATCCAGAAATGTATCAGATGATTTGGTTATTGATGTAACTGTAGGTGCCAGAAGGCTTCAGAGGGATAAATCCAACACTGTCACAAATAAAATAAAATAAAAAAAGGAAAGAAAGAAAACTCACCTTCGAGGCAAAGCTACCTAACAACAAGCCTTTCCAGAGAACACATATTGACGTTTTAATTTTTTTCACTTCTCCCCATAACAGTTATTCGACCCCCTGACTTGTGTGTGCTACATAAATTCAAAGGCTTTATTTGGTATCCATGTTCTTGATATTGAATAAGCAATTTGGGAGAATGAATTAATGACCTGGCTGTTGCTGAAAATCCCCTGAAGAAATATTAAAATTGCTTTCCTTCTGAATCAATAATATCGAGCGCCATTGAGGACCTTTTTTTTTTTTTTTTTTTTATGTCTACCAACAGGGTAGCGTTACTTGTTGGTTGTGGTGGCCCTGACTCGTAGTACAACACTATCTCTGTAGCATTTAATAATGCATGCAGGCGAAAGGTGTTTAAATTGAGCATCCTCTTTTGTCAACAGTCCTGAGGTCAGACTGTCTGCCACAGAAACCCACGACTGGCCCCAGTCAGAATCATCCAACTGGAAAAGACTTTGGCTCCAGTCTTTTTTTTTTTTTTTTCTGTATTTTCTTAACTGGGGAAACCCCTGATTTCACACTTGGAGTAAAAACTTCCCCTCATTTATTTTAAGAGACTTTTTCTTGTGATTTCCAAACAACTTGTAGTAGCATCAGTTGATCCGGAGACGTCTGCTATAGTGATTGAAACTGAGGATGTTTTTCATTGATTTTTTTTTTTCTTCTTTTCAGACTGCTCCTTTAGAAATTCATTGAAATTTATCGAAATATTAACCCCCAGATGAATCAAAACAAATGCGTCTCATTTGTGTGTGTGCTACATTGAGTGTGTGTGTGTGTGTGTGTGTGTGTGTGTGTGTGTGTGTGTGTGTGTGTGTGTGTGTGTGTGTGTGTGTGTGTGTGTGTGTGTGTGTGTGTGTGTGTGTGTGTGTGTGTGTGGCACAGAGCAGGATATTGAAATCTTATTCTTTAAAAAAAAAAGAGAAAAATATTCAGCATTGAGCCATAATAGAAATTCAAAGTAGCTCTCATATTTGGCTGATAGAATTACAGTTCTTTGTATTCAGAATTTAATTTCCCACATAAACAAAGACGTATAAGCCCCCCACCACCAAGGGTCCAAAATAGAAAGCTTTAATTGGAAATGGAAAAAAAAAACTTAATGGGGCTCTTTTAATGATATTAATGTACATTTTGAATTTATCACATACATGTGTCTGAGCCTCCTTAAATGGGGCTTTTTAAGCAGCCACGAAGCATGAAATGAATTTTCTTCAGCCTTTTCTCTATTTAAAAGATGTCTTGTGTGGAGCTGTCCATGCTCTCCCATCAGCTCATTAAAATGTAATGCTGATGCTGGCTCTATGGAACAGTGCCTCTTAACCAAAGTTCATCACCAGGGATCTCTGGTGGGGGGTGGGGTGGGGTGAGGAGGGGTGAGGGTGTCCTGGGTCCTCCTGTAGCTGACACTCTATTACTACGGTGCTGTTTGTGAATTCCTTTAAGAAGACTCAAGAATTCTAGCAAAAAAAAAATGATGATTCTTGTCATGATAAATATATATTTTTTGACCTTTTTTTTAAAAGAATAAGCGTTTTAAAGCCACAATCAAAGCAAAACTGATGCTGCACTTTCATGCCTCATCATATTGTTACATCAATATTATTTACAGGGAGAAACCACCTCGCGTTGTAATGCAAGGATTTCAATTAGGAGCTTTATTTATAAACTGGAAGGGATTTTTTTTTTCGTCTTGCTACAAAATGTTTTTAATTTTATTAATCCCTTTCTCACAGATTACAGCCAATCTGTGGCCCCTTAATCCCGTTTCTTTCTTCAAAATAAAATCCTGCAGAAATACCAGGTTGTGCTGCTCTCTCTCTCTCTCTCTCTCTCTCTCTCTCTCTCTCTCTCTCTCTCTCTCTCTCTCTCTCTCTCTCTCTCTCTCTCTCTCTCTCTCTCTGTGTGTGTGTGTGTGTAGCAGCTCCAGCACATTAGATGTGCTAAAGAAAATTGGCCTGCTTTATAGCGCCACGGGATCTGGTCACCGAATATTGATCGGTTTTCATCTCGACAGATTCACTCAGTCCTGGATGTACTGCTGATTGTTGAGGGAGTTTGGTCTGAAAGATTGAATTGCACCTCTGAGACCGCAGGCAGCCTCGGCGTGCCGGCCAACACAAAGTTGGTCGAACAATATTCTTAGCACAGATATATACACTTATAAATGATTTATTCATTTAAAGTGTTAACCTACTGCCCGATGTTTAAACCAAATAAATTTACAAAATAAAACAGGGATTTTGCATGTATTCTTAGGCTATATTTGAATTGTTGTGTCCTACCTGTTAATGGATGAGACGCTAGGAACAGTGTCGTTGTCGCAGACGGCCTCTGCCAGAAGTCTGTCTCTGATCTCCCAAGCAAACATGGTTGGGTTTTGTCTCTTGTAGTCTGCGATTTTGTCCACCACCTTTGGCGTGGCCACTTTGGGTTTAGACCCACCAATCACCCCTGGTTTGATGCTGCCAGTCTCGTAGTATCTGCAATAATAATAATAATAATAATAATAATAACATTCTCCAATGATAGCTTGCAAAAAAAAAAATGTAAACACGCAATTTTACGCCACCCTAAGAAAGGCGTATAATACCATTATAAACGCACTATTTCACACATATAAACTGGAGATTCAGAGAACTAAGTCTCCAAAAGTTCTCTTTTGTTTCAGCAAAACATCAAACTTTTAAAAAAAAAATATTTTTATTATTCTAATGTGCGTTTTCAAATGTCCATTACGTCTCAAAACAAACACATATTTGCTTTAAAAAAAAAAAAAATGCAAGAAAAACGCATAAGCGCATGCATGAATACACGGCAAGGATGTATATCTGTAAAATTCCTATTGAATCTTTTCAGTATAAACACCCAAAAAAAATGGAGGAGAAGCCCACCTGAACTCTACTAACCTTCCAATACAGACACCATCTAAAATTTAGAACGACTAAAACACAATGTATTAAAGAATTAAAATCTGATGTGAGTTTTGCAGGCTGAGCTCTCTCCTCCACCTCCCACCACTGTACATCGTGCATATTCATCCACCTCCAGAGTGTACCTGGCTGCAGGGCTTGTCCGGAGAGTGTTCACCCACCTGCCCAGGATCTTGCTGACGCAGCCGTGGCTGACCCGCAGCTGTCGGGAGATGTCGCAGGGCCGGACACCCTGGTGGGCCAGCTCCACTATCCGCTGCCTCACCACGTCCGGGAGGGGTCTGCCGTTCACAAACACCCCGCCGAGCTGGTTCACACCTCCGTGCCCTACGTGGGACACAACAGCAGCACACACACAACCGTAACATTACATAAAGTTGTAGCTGAGATGGAAGGGGTGAGTTTTGTTGGTTTTTTGTGTGTGAGATCATAGCAGGGAATAGATGATAAATCTAGACTGAAGGTCAAGTTTCCTTTATGGAGCAGGTGGATTTAAATGTCTTTGTGGTGTTATGAAAGAAGCCCTTTAAGTATGCACGAAATGCTGCATTTAAACATTAAAAAAAAATATTATTCATTTTAATTTTATAGAATCAGAAAGTTGTTTACAGCCATCATGCAGGTGCTTCTTTTTTTTTCGGTGTTTTTAAGCGTTTTATAAATAATATTGTCAAAATATGAATATGTTGTCAGTCATGATTCCAAATAATTATAAATGATTAAAGGGTAAAAACTGGATTAAGAGCAGAGATGATCTCAGCACTGTAAACCAAGGGTCCATAATGAATGTACATTTATTTTGTATTTTTGAATAAAGCAAAACATGAACGTTGCATCTGAAGAATTGACCTATTTATCTGAACGTTTTTATCCATGCTTCTTGCTTTGTATTTGTACCTCCCTTTCTAGTGACATTTCTTTTTCCCTGACATTTTAAATTACGATTAATTATTACATAGCCTTTATGATAATATATTTTTTAACAAAATAAAACACAAGGTTAGGTACAAGTGCTGAACACCTCTGAACACTGATTCATCATATGATCTTTCATCAGTTAGTGTTATTGTGCAGCTTGTACATTAATTACAATAAATCCAACCTGCATTGACCCAATAATATGCAGGTCTGTGTCATAACAAAAAAGAAAGAATATTAATTTATTTGAGTCTCCAGTAGTAGTAGTAGTGATAAAGTTTCTAACAGACCTAATCATTTCTCAGCAGCTCCACGGCTCATGTTATGGATATTAAGTTACAAGCTCCCTCATTTTCCCAGCACACGGTAATTTTAAATAATTGAACGAGCTTTGATTACTCATATTACATATTATTTAGTAAACGAAGAGGTCATCAATTATTCACACACGTTCACCAAATTACAGGTACTGTATGTTGGACTCACAGACCTCGCTGAGTATTTGAATTATTTGAATAATTTTAATTATAGATGTGTAACTGTCTTATCAGGCCTAAACACACACACACACACACACACACACACACACACACACACACACACACACACACACACACACACACACACACACACTGCGCGGGAGAGTGATACACGTGTAAATTACAGAGGACCTGCCATCGCATGTTCTTTGTTTACTATGACAAATTTAATTTCTGCACATCGCTGCTCCATGCACAGAAGTATTGTTGTCATTTATATATATATATTTTTAGAGATTTAAGCAGAACATTGGCTGACATGTGCTCACATAAGACTATTTAATCCTCTTATGTTTCCATATTTCTCAGTTTATTATAATGCTTTAATTCTACCTGGCTCATAAAAGTCGCTGTGCTTTCTGCTGCAGGCCTTTAGTAACATGCAGAAATGACACATTATTAAATATGATTTCGTGTAAAAGCTGCAGAAGAGACTCGGGGCTGATACTTACGGTGCATCGCCGTGAAGGGGTCTGCTTTGCAGTGAATATCCATCGGATAGCAAAGGAAAGACAGATAATCAACCGAAGTCGCCGTTTCGCCTCCCGATCAAGGATGAAAATATGTGAAGAAAAACAAGGTGTATCTATCTTCGCGATGGAGGGACTTAGTTTGCCCCCTCCACCTTCCGCCCGGACGACCGATCGGATGGCAACTTCTTCTTCTTCCCCCCAAAAAAAAGTTGCCTTGCGTGTGTTTTCTTCAGCAGTCCGGTCCGGGAGCGGAGACCTGGCAGCAGGTGCGCAGCATGACCGGAGCAGTGTTTGAGGACTACGAGCTGTGGTTCGTTTTAACGGGATTGTGTTCGCAACAACAACAACAACAACAACAACAACAACAACAACAACAAGGAAAAAAAGCCTTTTGGGCGAGCAGAGGTTAAGTCTCACACGAGCAGCTTTTTCTTTGTAAAAAAAAAAACAAAAATAAAAAAAAAACGAAAAGGTTGATGTCCAGCGTGCAGGGCCCGGTAAAGGTAGCTCCTCAGTCCCGGTGGCCTTGATTTTCACGCAGAGAGAGAGAGAGAGAGAAAAATCGCGCACACACTCACACACTCACACACACACGCGTGCACGCTCCCTCTCACACATCGGGGGTTTCTCCTCCTCAGCGCTGGATGCGTAAGGCTGGGTCTGTGGGCTGGGAATGAAGCCTCTCTCTGTGTCTGTGGTTCTAAAAGCTGCAACCCTCCCCTCCTCTCTCTCTCCCTCTCCTCTCTCCTCCACCCACCACCACCACCACCACCCTCTCCTCCCCTCTGCAGACCCCCCCCACCCACCCACCCACCCCCTTTTTTTTGCTTATATGGATGACTTGTCAGACAAAGGCAATAGATGCCAACACTTTGTGATTCGCTAACGCCAGAGGAAAAAAAAAAAAAAAAAAAAAAAAGAAAAAGAAGAAAAAGAAAGTCGGGGGGTCGAAATGAGGAGGTCTGTGGGTCTGACACACCGGCAGGAAGGGGAGGGCGATAAATAAGAGAGAGGAGAGGAGTTGGAAGTAACAGATTATTAGACATTAAAACAGCTGTGAATTATTTACTCGCTCACTGGAAGTTTTGAATCAATGAAAGAGGTTTATTTTTTTTTTTACATTTTAGGTTTTTTTTTCCCTTTTTATTGCACGGACTAACAGACGTGTCTCTGGGAATATACAGGAGCTCTGTGTGTCCTCACAATCCGGATTTAGCTTCCATCCTTCTTTGAATTTTAGCCTTGAATTGAATTGTTTTGCTCATCTCTCTTTATGTCCACCCTGGAACCCAAGTAGGCCGAACATACTTTGTTTTTAGCTTTATTTCTGACTCTAATTCGATATAAAATGTTATAAAATGTTGGCTGAAGGGAGTTTAATACAGATGCATTGACCTTCTTACACTCGGCTGATGGTGTGATGATTGCAGTGGTCCAAACTGGAAGCAGTGGTGGTGGTTTTGAGGTTGGAGGTGAAACTGATCTGCACACAGCAGTGCTGCTTAGCTTCTGTAGATGGCGCTGTATAGTTTCTCAAAGCTAAAGGCTCTGCCAAAGTAGTCCAATAAAGTCAAACTTGGGCTGCACTTGAGTGCTTGTGATCAAACTGAGGAGATGAAATATTGTTCTGGAACAATAATCCATCAGCCACAGTTACAAAATTAAACAGCAGACAAGACTCGGCCAACACCATCAACTGACTGTGAATTTCAACTAAAAGAAGCATGATGGAGGCATGATGGTTCGTTTTTGATCATATTAATATCCTTTTTTTTTTACAAAAGCATTTGTAATAACTCAAATGAAAAAAAGTTGTTTTTCATTCACCGTGTAAATCTTTAGATAAATAGATACTAAATTATAGAAAACATTTAAATATCAATAAGGTAATTTGTGGAGCACTTTTAACAATAAAATAACAATTTTAAGTTTTTCAATGGAAGCAAAAAAAAAAAGGAAGCAACACAAGCAAAGACACGTCAAAAAACATTTTTATAATAATAATAAAAAAAATATGTTTGTAAAAATACAATTAAAAATAAATTAAAACAAATAAGATCAAATCTGGATTTATTTTGAAAGGACAATAATAGTGATGATTGAGGAAATGATAATACAAATGATAAACTATAATAAAATCACAGTTACAGGAAACTAAAATTTTAATAATATATACATATATTTTTTTCATAATTTCAAGTGACTGTCTGAATTTTCTTGCTATTAGAACTCGATCTGGCACCAAATATTTGACCATTTTTTTTTTTTTTTGAAGTGGGGGGTTATAGGTGGGGGTGGGGGGGGGGGGGGGTGGGGGTGGGGGGCATCTCTTTGGGGCAGACGGCCACATCTCTTGCTCTGCCTCCTGGTCAGGTTAGGGGATGATTTCTCTTTTTGTTACTGTTTTTGGAGTGGGCTTCTGGTACAATATGTAGCACTATAGGCTGTAATTTCACACCCGGCTGCACATTTCCCTTAAAGCTACATTCTCTCCCCCCTATAAGACCCCCACCACCATCACCACCACCACCATCACCCCCTCCCTCAGTCTCCTCTCTCTGGTGCCCTCCTGCTCCCCACCATTTGAGGAGGGGTGGAAAACAAAACGCTGAAATTGTTTTTTTTGTTTTTTTTAACCACATATCCAAACGAACACACACACTTTTCACGTTTTTTTTTTTACTTTGTTTGGTTTGTGTTTGAGCAGCACGTCTGGCCTGTTTGACTATGTGGTCAGATGGGCCCTATAACCCTATAACCCCTCTCTTTTAAGGCTCCATTCAGCTGCTAACACGGGGTCAGAGACCCCTCAACGCCATGCAAACAATGCACCAATGCAGCTTTACCTTTTCAATATTAATCATTGACATTCTACTTTTATTCATTCGTCCACTCATCCAAGAAAACAGCCCAAATTTACCAAGTTTTATAAAAAATTAAATTTGAAAGAATTTGAATAAATGACTGACTCATTTCCACTTTGACACACAGCTGCAGTGTTTAAGACGATGCATGTCAAGAGTTTGGAAAATGTTTTTGGAGCCCGGCTGCACCCATTAGGAGAGGTGTAATGTATTGACAGAGAGCAATTTATCTTTTGCCCCGCTTCCTAATGGCCTGTGCAGAGAGGAGAGAGGAGAGGTGGCATGGAGGAGGAGGAGGAGGAGGAGGAGGAGGAGGAGAGGGAAGAAGCAGCAGCAGCACCGAGGGTCCAGCTCCACCCGCCGAACATCACATCACACTTTCAGGCAACTGTGGGGATCATGACGGAGGCGTCTGTTTGGTGATGGTGGTGAAGAACTTTTATTTCTAGAGTTGGGAGAGGCTTAGGTGTCATTTATGTTATTTTTTTGTTATTTTTTTTCCTCCTCCCGTTTAGACTCTGCTGGTTGTCTCGCGTTATTCCAACGTCACCAATCGATCTGAGTCTCCCTGCAGAGGGGAGCTGACACCACTGGTTGTAAGTTGAATATTAATCCTTTTCGATTGAAGGGAGGGGTCTTGTCACGAGAGTTATGGTGATTTGTGGCGACATCAAAGGCTGATTTTGGACTATTTGCACATCCTGTAAACCTGAGAATATTGTCAAAAATTCAAAGAATCCTGCTGAAATAAATACATATTTTTCAGGCTCTTTTTTTTTTTTATTTTTTGACTAAAATTAGTAAAAAAATAAATAAATCATAAAACCTCATCTATTGCTACTAAAAGGCATGCAAATGAGTAATAATTCAATGATTTTAGGTCTTTTATTTTTCTTAATGAAACAGGAGGAGTCAGAAGTTCAGCTGCAGCCTCCACCTACATTTAATCCTGCAGCACTAACAGACATATCTCTTGACACTGTTACTGTATATTGGATTTCCTCGCTGTGTCCATGTGCTCCAGCAGCGAGCAGCTAAAACACTCCCGGGCTACAAATCTTTGCTGGCGTGAACAGATGGAGCATCAATTTGATTCCATCCTCGACACCCGTGAAAGATTGATTTTGCACTTGCTTTTAATTTTGCCCATAATTAATTGGATCATTACAACTGTTTTCCATTGATCCCCTCGTTTAAATGTAAAATTAGAACGTGATCTATGTTTCTTATCATTAGTTTTATTTATTTATTTGTATGTGTATTTGTTCTGTGGAGGATCCTGCTACAGCAAAAAAAAATATATTTTTGTAAAAATATTTTGTATCGTACATCGCCAGTTATTGGACAATAAACAGATTGTTTGTTAATTTATATAAAATTGCATAGTTATAAACTCATTATAACCCCAGAACCTGGCCTATTGATTTAAACACACACTCACTGGTCCTCTTCAGCATATCATAACGAAAAATCACTATTCTGTATTTTTCTAGTTGTAGGCCAATGATATAATGTCCCTGTAATTTTCCAGTAATATATATACAAATTTTGATTTTATTATAGGATTATTATGAGCATTATAGTAACCAGTCGTTATTGTGTCATCAGTTGTCAGGCTGCGATGCATCTAAACGTTTTTCAAACAAACATATTTTCTACAAATGAATAGAATAACATGCATTATGTCAACACAGTGCTTTTGTCGACTTGAACTCCTCAAATACAAAGTCCACACATACATTTTCAACTTTCATATATAGTTCACGTGACAGGCAGTATTTAGGGAAATTGAGATGATCGACCAGCTCATCTCACACATTAACAATACATGTTTTTATTTATTTATTTATTTATTATGGTCGTATTCATTGAGTTCAGCAATACGTTGGTGAATAAACCTATAACTTATTTTCTTTTGTAGAACACATTTTAAAAGCTGATATACATTTTTAAAGGGTGAATTCAAACACTTTAATATAAAACAAAACAAAAAAAATCTAATTTTCGTTTCTATTAGTGGTTCGATTGCCTATTTGCTGCAACCTTATATGTGATACCATTTTTGAAGTGCACTTATAAATAAACATGTCAGTTTAATGCAGCCAATTTAACCGTTTACTGTCTTTGATGGGGAATCATCAAAAATTAAGAATAGACGTAAACGTCAATGCGAAAGTTTACAGCAGTCAGGTCGTATTTCAGACGATAAAACGCACACAGGAAGGACTCTGAGCTGCTCTCACTCTTTAAAAAAAACTGGTAACTCCAATTAAATTCTTCTGATATCTGCATGTTGGCAGGTTGGCTGTTCAGCTGATGATCTGTCCCGTCATTAGTCCTCAACACACACACGCACACACACACACACACACACACACACACACACACACACACACACACACACACACACACACACACACACACACACACACTCAGTACACAAGTGTACTGAGTGGTTCCAGTGATTTTGTATTGTATTAAAGATCCAAATGCATGTGAGATCAGGTTACATTACTTTGATTAGAAAACACTTTGTTAAATTACTTTTCATACCCTGAGCACAAAAGCAGTCAGACAGTTGAGTTTCTGAGCTTTTCCATGCCTCAGGTACAGCAAATCATTAAGAAAAATTAACATCTCATTTGCATTTAAACGTGAAAGACAGGCTAAATTACAAAAAAGTAACATTACATATTATTATTGTTATCATTGTTAATGTTATTATTATCATGATTACAATCTGTTGTATCTACTGTACAAAATATATTTTCAGCATCTTATTTTCTCTTTTTTTCTTATAGCTAACAAAAAAAAAAAATCTAAATTACCATCAATATTCAGAATATTTAACATACATTGTCTTTCCACCTCCCATGCTTTAACACGCCAAGTTGGGGAATAAAGTGCCAAAGACCTAAAACACACACTTGCTCCTCATTCATTATGCAGATTTGCATGTAATTGTTAAATATGCCCTGCAGTGCTGGATTAAAAATAGGACTGTATCCTGTCATTTTCAAAAGTATTCTCCGTGTTGCATTTATTGTACTGGGAACAAGGGCTAAAACCCTCCTCTTCCCCCATCAAACTTTCCACATGAATAGTTAAATGTGTTCCCCTCTGGTTGGAACTTAACAAAGGCTGGAGAGGCGTTACAGTAAAACATTTTTAGGGCATTGGAAACTAAAGTCAGGAATATTGTGAGAGATTTATCTGAACTTTTTCCACAGAAATCCATCCTGACATCTAACTATTACATTTCCTTACATTTCCTTTATTAATTATTTAAAGAAACAAGTCACTAAACTAAAAAAATCTCCACCAACAACAACCACCACCAGAGAAGCCTCTCCTCCAGTGGATAAAGGCAGCACACACCAGTCCTCCCATAAGGCCCTGGGTTCATCACCATGGGAGAAGCTGATCCCACGTCTGGATCCTTTAGTGTGTGTGTGTGTGTGTGTGTGTGTGTGTGTGTGTGTGTGCCCGAGGAGGCGGCTCGGAGGTGTCCCGCCAGCTGCCTCTGTCCCAACCAGACAGCCAACAGCTTCCAATCACATGTCAGCAATATGGGAAACAGAGCTTCTGTCCAGTGGGCCGCTGACATGTGTTAGCCTATGGCATGTGAATGCATAATGTAGCAGTCACCTCCTGGTGGCAGGCTTTCAACTCACAGACGTGTTGTTTTTTTCCGCACACAAGTTAATTTCTCTAATTCCCCTTCTTTGTCTTTTGCTGGTTGTCTTCATTGTAATGATGATATGATAATATGAGAAATGTCAGCTGCACATTTGCTGATTAGTTTTGTGTGTGTGTGTGTGTGTGTGTGTGTGTGAGGCTGTGTGTATACACATATATTCCTCTCCCCAGAAATCTACGGATGAGCAGCTCCCACATAAGCTCCTGATCACTTCTGTAAATGCTTCCTGTCACCTTCAGTGGTGTAATGATCATGAAAATTGTGACCTTGATCTATGGAAAGCCATAATGTGACTGAATGGCCTCCTCCCACGCACTTTCTCACCAGCTCCGAGCTCAGGGGTATATGCTAAAGGACGGCTCCAAGGAAGATTGTTTAGTGGCAATAAAAAAAGCCAGTAGTTTGGCTCGTAATGGTTCGGGCATTCCTCCTCTCAACAGCCATTTGGCTAAATCTCCAGTGATGGAGGCCTATGTGAATTTAGATGAGAATCTGGGAGATGTTGACGCTTGTCCTCAAGCAAGATTTTATTGTCTGGTGGTCCGACATGATCAAGCACATAACTGTGTTTAGGGGATAGAAGAGTGCAACACTGATTTTATGTCCCGTGCTCATCATTTAAATGTAGAATTTAAAGATCCCTCTGCCACCATGATGTTGTCCTGCACATACTGGTGTTGGAAGTTGTAAGCTAGTGGTTTACTATTATTGTTTACCTCTGGACTGAAAGAAGAGAGCTGTAATCTGTGACTATGACCGTAAAAATATATACTTTTATGGTGTCACATTAGACACCAAGCTAGAGTTTGTTTTCTAAAGTGCATTGTTTTGTGCTTTAAATAAAGTTTATATGAATTTGAATGTGTGACAGTCTAATATGTTTGGCAGGAGAGCAACTTTTTCCCCAATGTTTGTTTTTTCATTTCTGTTTTGCTCCAAGTGAAGATAGAAAAAAAAAATCATCTCTGGCATTATGTTGCTCGAATTCTCATTTAGTCTGGAAAATCTGGTGTGAGCAACATTGTTTATGATCACACCCTTGCCAGCTTTTCATATTTAAACGAGCAAAGGTTTAATTACCAAATGATGACAGTGTCATATGGTGCCATGATGGCACAGGGTGTCTAATGAATGCAGAGGAGCGAGGGATGCGTACGCGACACTGAGTGACAGTGGGATGCACAGATCAAAGCAGAAAAAACAGAAGAGGGAGAGACAGTAAAACATCTGTAATTTGCAATTCTCTAATGTTCAATGGTTGCTCATGGATTAAGAATTTTAAACTATTGTCTGCCAGATGGAAGAGAAGAGGGAGGGAGGCTGTGTAGAGCAGGAGGAGGGGGCTTCTAAGCAGCATATTTACATCTGTATATCAACCCTGGATTTAGTAATCAGACAGAGTAAAAACCAACTGCCTCCAAAAACACTCTCGGCACATTGCATCTAATACCTATTTTCCAGCATCACAAACATTAGAGAATGATTCTCCCTTTTTTTATTTTTCGTGCCCAGGCGTAGTTAAATGTGCCAGGACAGCTTGTAGATTGTGGGGAGTTTTGTGCACGACTTGCTCTATCTATCTCGATATAATCACGAGACAGTTTGGAGTGCTGGACCCGGGTCCGCTCACACATCAGAGTTAATTTCACCGGAATGTTGATGTGCTCTGAAATATTGCACCAAAGTACTATCAGTTAGTGGGCCGCCAGAAAGATGTACATGCTTAACCAGGCATGAAACCCTGCTGAATTACACAGTATTTATACTTATCTCAGATCGGCGCATTTGTCGTTAAAATTTTGTCTGTTTTATGGATCTGTTTAATGATGCACTGTGTAATAGTGTTGCAATGTATAGCCCGGCTATTGGCATGTTTCACTCAGCAGCATCAATAAAAAAAATCCAAGCAGCCTTCAACTCTCATTTCAACTCAGAGGCTTCATGTATCCCAGAATCCTCGTTGTCTTTGTTGAGTCTGTTTGCCTTCAGTTTGCTGAAGTTTTAGCTCATCACAAACAAATTCTGCACTTCATTCATGGTCTAATAAGTACTCTGATCCTTTACTTGAGACAAATGTGTAAATATGCATTTTTTTAGTGGAAGTGCTATATCCAAATTTTATGAAAATACTGACTTCATAAGCCGTACAAACTGTACAAAAGGTTCAAAGTACTCGTTATGCAAAATGTTAACAGTCATACGGTCATATCACCATGAATATTATGATATTATATTTTTTATTTATTACAGCATTTTGATCTAGCCGCTGTATTTGTGTCAAAATATGATTACTTTCATATATAATGTTGGGTAGTTTGATCTATAACATGTATTATATTTTAGAAGAGTATCATATGTTTTGTATGTAAAATCTGAATGTTTGTATTTGTTTTCCTACTTTTCAGACAGCCATTGATTTTCCATTTATCTTTAAATTGTATGAAAATCATTCAGCAGGCTTTTTTAATCTTTCGCTGCATTATATTTGACTTGCCAGCGTTCACAGTGATGAATTACACAAATCAAGAACGAGCTAGTTTCCAGAGTATGGCAATTGATTTTCATGCCATATATACATTAATGGAAACCAATGGCTGTCTACAGCAGTGGGTCCCAACCTGGGGTCAAGACAGTCCAAGGGGTCGCAACACAAGTCTGAGAGGTCACAAGGTGAAACAAATTTTTTCTACACAAAATCTGTTTTTAATTTTAGACTTCCAACTATTGGATTCTTCTAGTGAGTCACTGGATTTTTTTTTTTACCTCTTTTCACCCTCTTTAATAATTTCCTGGTAGCCATGTTAACTGTGACGCCATAACCAAGCGGCTCTGAAAAGTGAAGCCAGGTGGAAGTGCTTTAGCCTTGCATTCTTCTTATTGGCCATCGGGGGGCGACTCATTTGATTGCAAAAGTCAGATTGTATAGAAGTCTATGTGAAAATAACAATACTTCTCACTTGATTTATTACCTTATTAAACATAGTAAACATGAGTTTATAGTCTCAATCGCTAGTTTCAAGTCTTCTTCAATACAGCATAATGTCCATTAAGTAAATTATGGTCCAATTTATAATCAAATAGACCATAAAGCAGGGTATGAATAAGGGTGGGCTACCTTGATTGACCATGCCGCTGTCCAGTCTGGGAGTTGTCCGTGTTTTCATCTTTTTTTCAGTTAATGGAAATTAATAGTAACAATTTTGTCGCCTGAAAATATCTTATTCAGAGTTCTGTTGTACTTAGCTTTACTCTCTCATGTCACTTCTGGTTGCAAAAACCTGAAGTGACACAAAAATGTCACTGGTATGCTCCTTTAATCCTGGATTCATTCAACACAAGTGGACTGTGGAGAGCTCACCCTTTCACTTGTAATTAAGTGCTGTTGCCATGCTGTGACGTGATGAGTTTACCCCGGCCATCCATCCTGTGACAGGGAGGGCCCCTCCCACTGAATCACTCACTAGGAAACAGCAAATTATCTTTTCAAACACCCACAAGTACTATAAACATCTAAATATGTGTGCTAACACGTCCTTTTCACTCCTGTATTAACCAGATTTTTTTTTTTTGACTGCTGTCTTTATTTAGGCACGCGGAGGGACTCACTCTTGTCATTTTGATGTTTTTTTTTTTAAAGAAAAAAAGCTGACGTCCTGTTTTCGGTGCATACTGAATGTACTCTGAGGCAGACACATGTTGTAGCAGTTGTTGCCAGCGATATATCCGGGCCCTCTGACTGTACGGGCCTCCCATGGCTCTCTCCCCAGGACGGTGAAAACATCTGTCACAGCGGCTGCCATTTTCCTCTGTGGTCAGAGCGTCAGGTGAAGGTGCTGCCTGCTAGCCTCATGACATGGTACACATGGGTACCTCCAACAACAGTGCTCATTAACAGGCAAATGGAGCAGGAGTCCCAGCAAATTGAGCAGCGTTTCGCCAGGAATCGGCCCTGCCAGATTGTTCAGATAGCCAAAGTGACATCACCAAGTGCCAGCCCCCTTTGCCCCCACCCCCCTCCAAAAAAATTAACATCCCTAATCATCTGCCAGGCTAAACATTATTCTTCATGATTCAGATCAGCCATGCTTGCCCTCCACTCACAGAGTATCTCTCCTCTCTCTGGGCCAAAAGCAGCCAGCCTTGGACTGATTGCTCAGCCTTTTGTGCCCTTCGTTTGTGAGAATGGCAAATCGATTCGAAAATCATCAGCCATGAGCGTCTCTCATGCAGAGCTGGGTGCGTGAGTGTTGCAGATATGAAATGGAAATCAGGAAAACAAAAAAGTGGGGCCCCTGTTCAAGGTGTCACTGAGAAATAAACTCACAAACAAGTTTTGTTTTTGCCTAAAGTATGGAATCTATGATATGACACAAAAAAGGTGTTACCCCACTACAAAAATTCAAAACATATGATTAATATATTTGATTACAAAAATACAAAACAAGCGTAAATTATTGAATAATAAGTTATTAATTTTTTTGCGGCGCTTTTAAAGGCTCGTTTATTTCAGTAAATATAAACATAAATTCAAATAATTAAACTGAAAAAAATAGTTTTCATTATTTGGACAAATAATATTTACTTAATATAATCTGAATTTAAATGTCTATTTAAAAAAAGGGATTATGCTTTTAAAAGCTTTCTAATATAATATCTTAAAAAAATATATATTTTTGGCTTTTTATTTTAAATTTCAAATTTTTAAATTGCACTGGTATTTTTCTAATAATCTCATGTCATGTCTTTATTAGAATTGACAACTGAGGAGGAGCTCTGCATGTCCTCTGGTACAGTATAATAGACTATTAGTCGAGCTAAATATGCAGAATACGGATCATCCCCTTTGTGAGGACTGACATGTTGTGTAGTTCCTCATCCCTACCAGAGATAAACCCTAAAATTTGACCAAAATAAAGTGAACTACAAGAAGAAAAACCACCAAGAGGAAGAGAAAGGAAGCTTGGCATATCTAATTAATTACAGCATATTACGATGTTTGTTTACAGAAATGGAGTGCTACAAGAGGTCTGATGTTAATTAATTTAAAGTGTACTTCCCCCCTCACTCCCCACAATGTGTTGATGACTGCTACTGAGGTACTTTCATGGCAGGTAAACCTATGTCTCATTGGATTTCCATCAATGGCTCTGAGGTGTGTATGGAACAAAAGCTTGCCACACAGATTAGGGAGAGTGTTAACACGATTGCTGATTAATAACGCCAATTAGGGTTCACAGCAAAGCAATGAGAAGAGCAGATCAGCGCGATTATGACAAGAGCAAGCAGGATCGTCTGAAGTGTACTGACTGAAGGATGGCAACATACTTAAACGGCCTGCATCATTGAGGAGAACCTATTATCTGACATCCAGCTGTATTTTTAGATTTTTGCAGAGTACTGTAAAGGAGTAAGAAGTGCTTATCCATGTGTCCTGTTGACTTTTTTTGCTGCCACTTTATCAGTGTGTCTGGGAGCGAGGCGCGGGGCTGCACTCACAGTATAACCAGAGTCTCAGGAGGTCCCTCTCTGGACAATGATGTATTTAAGCCCCTCCAGAGGTCAGATGGACTCTGTCCAGAACATCACCTGCAATCAATAGTGTTGGTAAACCAGGCACAACTGAGCAGACATGGAGGGTCCTCTTCTAAACACACTGTGAGGGAACCGCATGGGCCATTGCACCGCTAAAACTGTGAGAAGAATGGCTTGACGTGCTGATACTTAAGCACCGGCGACAGAGGGAGGACTTATTTATGTGGGGCTCCACTGGCACACTCACATTGTTGTAACATTTCACCAAAAAACCCAACGGTAGACAATGTGCTGATCCCACTGAAAAATAATAAGCATATTATGAATTTATGTCAAAGACGTATTAATTTATTTTATGAAGGTCACATCAAGGTCAAGGTCCAAGTCTTTTTTTTATTCTTATACACGATTGTATTTCAGGCAGGAGTTTTGGCAAAAACTATAAAGAAATGCTTAGTTTCGTCCTACATGTTTTAAAGTGCATAAAGTAGACAAAGCTTTAATTTAATCAAATTTTTCTGCAGCTTGACTTGTCTTTTTGCACACTGCCTTGGAATTCCTTTTGTTTCAACAGAAACAACAGAAAATCTAAAAATCAAATTTATTTGCAGGTGGATTTTGACAAAAAGAATGTGAAAATACACTTGAGGCAATAGCTCATATTTTCCTAATTGAAAATGCTAGACAGCCATTATTGGAATAAACACTGAGGGATATAAAGGTCTACTTTGCAAATATTTTAAAGGTATTTGAAGTATTCAAAGGACTTTCTTCCACTTTTTGAGGGTCAAAATCATTTGTGTGCAATTTTGGGTTTTATTGCACATTTTGAATCATTACATGTGTTTTTTTTCATTTTTATTTGACATGCTTATTTATTCTATTTGGATAATTTTATACATCTAGATACTCCACAAGCAATTAATGATATGATATTATGTTAAAGCTTTTTTGAGCTCTGAAGAAGCCACATAGTTGATGAATCTTCAGTTTATGTAATAAAGTCTTTGCTGCTATAAAATTGTATTCAGGTCAATTTATTCAATATACCATATACATTTCCCAAAAAGTTCATAATGAAGGTGTCTTCTGCAGATTTTGTTCCCTTCTACTCTTTGTTCAGTATCTTTCATTTCTCAGTTTTTGGAGCAATATTGGGGATTCGGTTGAGTAACAAATATGACTTTATCCTAAGAAATCCTTTCCAAAATGAGCCGGATTCAATCATGTGTCTGCGAACTTGAGCCCCCAAAAAACAATGAATGCAGAGGCACCGAGTGTCAACTGCAAGTGGGTTTTGAAGAATTGGCATAGTCATTTAGGCAGCACCTCACATCCTTCACAAACAAATGAAGCCTCCAGTGTTTCAAAGTGAGATTGATCTCCTTTTGAGACTCGGCACAGAACACTGGGATTCTGAATATTGAGAAAGGTGGCTCTCTCTCCATGGAAACCCAGTTTAATCCCGCCCTTCCCCCCCATCCCATCCTCCACTGGAGTGATGTAGAAAAAGGGACCCGGCGGAGTTTTCAACTTCATCAATATTCACTCATTCATCGTGAATCCTGGCAGCAAATTCTCGACTGTATAACTGGATGGATGTTCTCCTTTGTCACCGCGAGGAGTGTCTGAAATGGAATTTTAAATTAGAATAGAACAATTCCCAATTTTTATGGACTCCGGTCACAGCCATATATATCACTTAATGATGGAAAACTTTTCAATTTCCCTGTGTAGGTCTTTGGCACAATCCAGCCATTAAATAGGTCAGGGATGAATGTACATAGTTTACTCTCAATTCTGAAAAAGAGATGGGAAATCCTGTGTTGTGTTAATAAAACAGCTTATTTTGAAAAAGCATAATCAATAAAAAAAAAAGATTGAGTTTCACCTTGCCTGCCTGCCTCTTTTATTTTGAAACCTCACTTTAAATGAAAAGTCTCATCAGCAATATGGGGAAATAGAAATCGGCTGTTGATGAAGATGTTTCTTGTAGGTTTAAAAGTCAGTGAACCCAGTAAGTGAACGGATCATCGCTGGTCACCCTCGCTCTTAGTGACCCATGTCAGCATGGGTCACAACATCTGCAAAAGCCTGTGACATAGAATGCAGCGAAACTCTTTTCATGGCCCGCTGTCAATATGTGTTGAAATTTGGTTATTGCATGATTAGCATGACAAACTGCCTTCAGTGTAATTAGATTAGTGTTCATACATATCAGAGAAGAGAGAGGCCTTTCTCTACTTTTAGGGTTAAGAGCATCCCAAAATTATTTTACCTTCTAAAGATGTAGAGAGAAAATGCATTTTTTAGTTGGATAGTAAAATATGACAAGCCATTAAATGTTTCCCTTTATATTGTTGATATCAAAACACTATCTCAGCCCACAAAAGTGTTTTATCTATAAAGGGATGAAATTGAGTTTTTTTGTTAATTATTCCCTTGGTGAAATTCAAAACCTTCAAATCCTGATTAAATGTTCTTTTAATCACTCGGCTTTAAAAACCTGAATTAATTACAAATCTGCTACAAAAAGTGTGTTTTGTCATAAAAATGTTAATTACCAAGGGGTGCTGACCTCCCTTTTGGCGTTGTGTATCCCCAGCTGAGGACAGGGCGGTGTGTCCACTGCTGCCACTTAATGACGGTAATATTAAACACTCACAGAATGTTGTCGCGCTTTTGTCTTCATTCATATCAAAATGAAGTTCTTGGAGGCCCACATTTATCAATCACGGCAGGGCTCCAGCTGTTCGCGAGTCTTTGGCCTGGCTTCAACAGCCGGGCTTACAAATTGTCTCTGAATAGCGTCGAGCAAGGCCCCTTCAACCCCCTTTTGTCACTGTCTCCTGACAAATGCTCCTCGGCTGCCTCTCCCAGACACATGCCTCCTTCCTACCTTCTGCTCGCTGCTATCAGATGGCCTGCTTTGCATTCTCGCATGGCTCACTATGAGCTGCTTTATCTCCTCGGCTGCTGGAAGCCCAGCATCAGACGTGGTTAAATCACACTCGCAGTTATGGTCTGTATCCACACTGACAAATGCCTTTTCCCCCTTTTATGCAAAAGCTTTGTACTGCTTTCTCACTTTAGCCATTACACTTCCTCTCAGTGAAGGAAACGTAAAAGAGTAAAATGCCTCTCATCAATTTGATACTGCTATGATTACTTGACTTTGTTGTTTTTTGTTGTTTACCTTCTAATTAATTTTCTCCAATTGAAAATTCAAGTTGATCAAACATTGGTCATTTGATAAAGCCCTTTAAAATAAATTTGTTTTAAATAATACATTTTTGATTTTGAAGATATGACTTGTTTGTAAGTCTTCTCTTTCATTTTGTATTGTTTATTTGCGTCCCCATTGACTTCCACTACCAGTGTTTGTTAGTCTTTCTGGGGTCCACACTGAATATTAATCAACAATTCGAAAATTAAAGAAAAATTGTGAAAAAGCAGAACAAACAAAACATAAACAAAAGAAAAATAAGTCAACTGATATAATATACTTTTATTTTTCATGAAAAACTAAGGCATTTACCTAAGCACCATTTTTGTTTCCAATCATGTTTATTTAAGTAATTTAAAACACATTGATGTTGGTTAATTTAGCCCCTGATAATAAGTAATAATTTTATAAATTTCTCATCAGAAAGAATATTGTAGTCAATTCAATTTAAAATATGAGAAAACATGTTCTATCCATTGAGTTTAAATCAGCAACTTGACTGCATTCTGTCACAAATAATCTGAGAGACAAAACAACAAATTCCATAAACCAGATTTTCTGAAATGGAGTAAAACAAATAGTGTGTAAAGCTAAGTGTATGGGCCATAGCTGGCTATATCGCATGTTCTCAAGTGACTTGATAACAGCTTTGAGAGGGAAACAAACTGCCTAATCAAATATCATCACCAAGAGAGACAGCGGATAGTTATTGGAATCTAAAACTAGGAGAGAATCATACATGTCAAGAGATGAATAGTAGGATGTGAAACATAAAAAGGAAAATCAGTCATCTACTAGAAAAGCTTTGTGCTCTCTCCCTCCACAGCATCATTTAGAGCTGTCAAACACCGACCGCCCTCAGCTGACCGACAGCCAGCGCTGAACCTACATGTTGAATCATCTGTCAGACTCTCAAAAAACTCCCGCTGACAGAGACCAACTGAGACTGACAAGCTACAAGTGCCTCCAACTGCTGCTCACCAGCACTTTGTAGCTGACAGCAGTTCTTAAGCCTTGAGTGATTCCGAGGTGAAGGACAGGCAGAGCCACAGTTGTTATAAAAGTTGTTATTAAAGTTAATAGCAGGACACACCGGTCTCTGAAGTCTTCACATGAATTAATAATGTCAAAGGAGGATGGAAATAATGGAAAATAGTAACATGTGTTTACTCCCAGATGTTGTTTGGAATATTGTGTGTCAGTTGACGATTCACAAACAACTTAACACAAACTTTTTATTTTTATGTCAAATATTTTAATGTACAGAATAAAAGTGTATCTGTTATACTTTTAGGCTACTTTGTCAAAAAGTACTTGGATAAAATAAATCCCGATACGAGCAAACATCCCTCATCACTCAATGAGTCGATTCTTAATTTGGATTGTGGCCCAAAATGTCTAGATTTTCAAGACAATGTATAAGTTTGGACTTATTTTAACATAACATGCTAAAATACAGTTGTCCAAATAACTCATAATAATACAATACATATAAATTAGCTCCAGTGAGAGTTAAAAGTAGTTTAAAAATCTTATTTTTTGTTGCTAAAACTATTTGTAAGATCCCAAAGGATTCTTTAAATTAGACCTTTTTTGCAGAAAAATCTAAAGGAATTAAAAAATTGGGAAATCTCCCAACTTGATGATTGAATAAGGGAAGTTGCTCAAGATTCTGAGTTTGTATAACTTTACAAATTTATAAAAACACTTTGTTCCGTCCGACCATTGTATGCCTATACACACAAGTTAAATCAGAGATCGTTTTCAACTGTTTTCAGGTATTGGCCTTGAAATGCAGCTGCACTAAACTACTCAGTCTGTACCAAATTCATTGCAAAGAAATGCTGCATCATGTCAAAAATGGAGGCATTTACCAGCAGATAAAAAATGAAATTGTCATCTGAGAACAAATGAAATGTTCAGTTTGTCTTTTGTATCCATTTCAGAGGAAATAATTAAGACAGATGGGCCGATGAATTAGCTGTCCTCCAAGGTCAAACGCTGATTGCCTTATTACTCTATTATTTCACTCTGGTGGAACTATTACCACTGACACGTTTTCATGATATTTTGTACATCCAGAGAGTGAGAGAGATACAAATTGATTGTTTGGCGGCCAAATCAGTCATAGTCATCTTCGGCGGATGGATTAATGGCTTTGATGGCTGTTGCAGGTTGAAGCAGAGCGACTGGCTGGAGACAAGAGAGATTGGTTTGAACCCCAGGGAGCTGAATGGATGTGAGTTGCATGTAAGGTTGCTTGGTTTTGTTTAGAGGGAGGGGCTGGTTGAAAAATGTGTGTGGTGGAGTTTGGTGCGTCCTCAGGATGCACTTCTGTTCCTTTGCTATTACAAGTGATTGACTACCATGTTCACGCTTCCCCAATGTGTGTCAACCAGACTCCCTGCTCCCATACTTAAGATGTCATCTTTAATATCCTGGCTTTTTAACTCCATGGAGTGTGTTACATCTCCTTTGAAGCCCCCTAAAGTTTTCATGTAAAGATTATGGTGGAATTGGCATGGGATGGATAAAAATGTGAGGTAAAATAGTCAAGTTTTTTGTTTTTCTGGAACTTATGTAGCGCAAATGGACTTCAACTGAATTATTGTGCAACTCTTTGTTGTATTATGACAATGAATTATCATTTTACCTTGTTAAAACAACTGAATTTGATCCTTAAAAGACCAAAGTGAAATCCTAAGTGCAGCTAATGTATCTTATTCTGTGCTTGAATGATGAAAAAAGGTAAATTCAAGCACCAAGCCGTTTAATTTTCAAGATTAAGAAATTTGAGGGAATAAATTAAGAAATTTGATCAACTTCTAGTTAATATTTAGTTAAATGTTTATATGTGGGATGGTTAAGGCTTACCCGATCATTTATTAGATATGTTTGTTGTTGTTATGTTTTTGGCACTTGATTAGCACCTTAATGAAAACTGCATGGCAGCACCTTTATGCAGCACAAGTTCAGTTTCACCTTTGGCTGTTTTGTTCCATATAATTTGTCGAACAATAATCAAAAACATATATCTAAAAATCATAAAAGCGTTTTTTTCTTTTTGTTGCGTGACTCAAGATTTTGTCAAAAATGATGAGAGACTAGATCTGCTTCTACTTGGAGTAAAGGCTGAGATAAACTCAAAGCAAAGAGTCAGTCATAAATATTGCAAGCTTCATGGGGTGTAAGGAAAGGAAAGTATAGAATTTGCTGTATTATTACTTAAAGGTACAGTGTGTAGCATTCAGGGGTATCTTTTGGCAGAAATAGAATATGACAGTATAAGGTAGGATTTGTTTTGTTTATAATCACCTTAAAATAATACATTTTGTGCTTTTGTTACCTTAAAAACAATTGATATCTACATTTGGAGCAGGCCCTCTTCAATGAGCTGCCCGCCATGTGTCTACAGTAGCCCAAAACGGACAAAATAAACACTGGATATTTTGTTATAATAAAATGCATAATATTTCCCAGAATGCAATAGCTTCAGTCTGTGAGCGAATGTACTTCTTACCCTTTTCCAGTTATATACTATTTTATACTTTTTCCTTTTAAAGTAGAAACCATTATAATTCATCTCCACATAGAATCTCAATATCTGGTGAAATTATTCATCTCCATCTTGTAATTCCAAATATTTGTTGCAAGCACTTGATTGGGGTCATTGCCTCAGTGCTATATCAGGGGAGCAAGGAGTCCCATAATGATTTATTACCAGCCCAGCTGCACATATTATTATGAAATGAGTTTATTAGTTTTAAAGCTAGCAGTAATGTGCTTTTGCTTTAGGGGAGCAGGCATGGATGACAAGAACCTGCATTAGCCACTTGACGTGAAGGCTCCATTGTACTACATGTATCCCTAATTTGGTTCAGTACCGTGACATCATGCACATTGCAAAACAACTCAGCTGTGGTACATGGTCGTATGAGTTGGAATGGTGAATGAATCTTGCATTGTTTCCTGTCATGTCGAATGTTTACGTGTCGTTCTTTTTTCTATTTACAGGCATCAAAAAGTTTACAAGAATTTGCATAGGTCTATTAAAAGAAATACGTTAATAAGTTTTTTTTCAATAGAACGGTGCACCATGTGCCTCCTCTCTTCTTGTTTTCATATAGTCACAGGAGAATAATAACTAAACAAGAATGTTGTTACTCTATAATGGGAGGGAGACTAAATGGTTCCTCTCACCATTATCAACTTCATTTCTTCCTCCCATTCCTTCTGATGATCAATTAGATCTTAATGGATAGCCTGCTGTGCTGTGAGATGATGACCAACATGTTTTTGTGTTGAACTAAGTAAATGACAAAACATACGCAGCAGCCAGCGGCACAGAACTGAACGTCCCATTCAAATCTGTCTCTATATGTTTCGGTCATTGATTACATCGTTTTAAACACGCCATTATTGGATTTATTTTTTATTTTGGAATCATTTATATCCACTGTTGTTGTTTAAAACGAATATTAGCTTCTTGAGCCTTAATGAAAGTTTCTAGACCAGTAAATCCTTTATGGCCTTTAGCGTTGCTGTCTGCTGAGATTTGTCTTCAAAGTTGACTTGAAATTCAACTTCTATTCACTTTTTTTGCAAGGAAATATAATTATATGAATATAAAATAGAAATGTAATTTCCAAAAGAACACACAATTAAATCATGTTTTTTTTAACGTTGTGTAAATTGTACAGGCCTCTGGATGGGCTTTTTTTTCTCATGGCAGCAGTTAACTGACATTTGACTTACGTGGCTTCAATAGTCCTGTATAGTAAACAAAAATTTTGCTTTTCAATTTGTCTGCGTAAGAGATCTGCCCCTTTAAAACGTTCAACATTTGCTATGAATTTGTTATTTCACTTTGTAAGTAGAAGCGAGCAAGCTAGGCTAACTCGCTTCCACAATGAAAGTAGTCTTGCATAGCCAGACCTACCTCCACAGCGCTGTGTCAGCACTAAAGAAAGGTCTGGTCCACACTGCTTCTGCTTTAGGGGGGAAAAAAGCTCTTCTCGGTGTCGCTAGGCACAGGAAGCAGCAACGGAGCTCTTGAAAAGTAAAGCGGAAGGTGAGGAAAATGCCGACCCAAATAGGAAAGCGAATAGCGGACTTATACCCACAGTCCACAGCTGTTTCTCTTTCTAACCCTAACTAAATGGTTTTGTTGGATAAAAACTTAACCGTTACCATTTCAAAACATTTTCCACGCGTCACATTAACTTCAACACATCATGGTATAATGTTAACCGCGACCGATTCAAACATTGACCCACAAACCTTTCCTCAAGATATTAAGCAAAAGACTGCGGCTGTGATAAAGCAGCAAAATTTAGTGAGTCATGATGAGATCTCGTTGTCATGTTGGTTACTGCCTGTGTCCATTGGAACTAAAGTGAGATTACAAACTGCCCTCACATATATATTGAACCAATCAAATTACAGTACTGATATTGTCACCATCACTGCATGAAAAGAAACACTACCTAAATTTGTTAGAATTTTGACCAAATTAGGAAAAAATCAAAACCAACACCAAGGATATATTTATTGATTTCTTGGCAAAAAAGTAATTCAAATTTTAGTCCAACTTCAATTTTCCAGCTTTAAATCATGCACTCATTTTGGAATTATACCTTATAGTTTTGGATTTATTGCCATTGAATTTCTTGAAATGTTTCTTGAAATGTTTTTCACTATAAACTCTTTAAATGTGAATCATTTATCAAACATCCTTACTCCACAATTTGCCTTTTTAGACCAAAAATGGATTTATAACAGTATTCATAATAGATTACAACAGTATAACATGGTGTTTCAGTCCTAATCTCATTTCAACACAAATGGCAAGTCCCCTTTTTCAAGTGACAGAACCATTAGTAGGATAAATATTCTGAGCGAAAGCAGCTAAAACCCCCAATTTTCACCTGATAACCCGGAACACATTAAGAGTCTGCTCATTTCATAATGCTAAATCCTCCTCGCACACAAAAGCCTGATCAACATCCAAGGCTGCCGCTTGTCAGCTGAGGAATATATAAAGATAAATGATATTATGTTAAATTCCACTTAATGACAAATTTTTAATTTTCTGAACATGGTCATTTTCTGGCTAGTGAATCAAGTGTAAGGAGCTAATTACGTGAGGATCTGAGCAAAAATAACTCCTCATTTTCAGGGATAATGGAAGAGAAATGTTGTAGATTAATGGCACTATTTATCTTTTTTAAATTTCTATCTTTCTCTGGTGATGGCTGCGCTCCCCAAGGAAAATATTCATAAAATGAAATTGAAGTCGTAACTTAATGGGTTATTAAAATTTTTGAGTGCATATCACTTCTCTTTTCGCAGCGCTGTAAATTTAAATTGAAGTTTGTGGCGTTCAGAGTCACCAGTGGAGTTTTTTTTTCTTCTTCTTTTTTTTTTATGATGGCACTATAGAGGAGGAACATGCATCTTTGTCAGGAGGTATTTGCTATTCTAATTTTATGGCAGGCCAGATTATCAAAAAGGAATGTCACAGTGTTGGCTGCTGACAACACCTCAGCCTTCAGCCATGTATTTCCATTAGGGGCCCTGGAGCGTCCAGGGGTTTGTTCCCTCTATTATTTTCCATTTCAGTCTTTTATCTTGATTTAAAGTGAGGCTTGCTGAATATTCTCCCCCCCTGCCATTCGCTTCCCCCTTTTAGGAAGTGAGAAATGCTACACTGTGTAAGGTTTCACAAGAGGGACTGGTGCTCTCCGGGGAGGCGATGTAGATCGGTTCAAGGTGGAATAACTATCTTTAGCCATGCAGCGTGTTTGGAAATGCAGAGAGGAGGGACAGCGTACCTGGAAGGAACCTGCAGCAGAGTGTTTCTCTCAAGGTCGTAGGGCAAACCCTTTTCCTCTAAGCCAACTTTATGATACATTTTTTACTGAACACAGCCTGGTTATTATGAGGCAAGGCATGGTCCAATAAAATTGTCTCAGTTATTGGTCAACAACAATGAAAATGCTTTTTATTTGTCTTTCATATATATATATATATATATATATATATATATATATATATAGAGTCAAACTCAAGACCTCCTATGAAACCGTCACAAAAAACTCCAGTAACAGAAATAGTGCTGCACAATATATATTAACAACACCAATAGCTCAAAATGAAGTTTGGAAGCAAATCATGTAATATTGGGAAAAGTCACAAAACATCAATGTGATAAAACAATGTAAAAAAGACCAGGCTTAACTCATTTATCAACATGGACCTTTTCAGTGCAATAATTCTTTGAAATTGTCTCTAATTATACAACAAACTCATTTAAAACAAACTGGATTGACTATACAACAGCTAACCTTTAACATCATGAATGAGACTATAAGTGTTTTTCTGCCACAATCAAATACAATTCCAATACAAATAGCTTTGGTTTGCCCAAGTCTTCCCATGAAATCCATTTATTTCTTTATATAGTCCTCCAGCCTGGATGCAGGCTCTTAATTGTGTATCTTCAGCCAGTTATGAAACACTAATAGTTTTAGTGACGTCAGAGCGCCTGCAGAAGACAAGAACCGGGACTTATTATATCGTTTGACTACTTCAAGACAAACTGGAGCGTAGGGATGCTCCAAAACACTCAGCCCGCACAAAAAGCCGAGCTGGAGCGCCTGTCAGTCAATCATCCTCTCCAGGAGACTCATATTACTTACAGTCTGAGAAATTGTGATACGGAGGTCTCCAGCTGGTTTGAAATTAATAACATTTTGTTCCCCCATTTCAAAAACGGACACAGTGCAAATTTATCATTTCTCGGGCAAGGGGCTCTGTAGCATCCCCTTAAGGACCCTTTCTTTCTTTTTTTTTCTTTTTTCAATTCCTATTTAGAAATTCTGCGAGCTCCAAAACCTTAAAGAATAACATATAGGGATGCTCGTACAATCCTGACCTGTTTATGCGGTGCAACGCTGATAGGCTGTCAAGCCCCCAGCGAAAAAGCCCAGAATGAAGCGAGCTATCCCTTAAATTGCCGGGGTGATATTTGCAGATAATAAAAGAAATAAATCAGACAATGGGGCTGAATATTTCATTTGTTATCCATATTCCTTATGGGCAAAAAATGATACAGAAATGTAAAAACAGCGATTCCACTTCATCCCCTCTGGAATTGTAACACTTGAGATGCTGTTTTCCTGTCTGAAGACAAAGTGCATGCTTTCTCTCAGCCTGCAACAGATAAATCTAATAGGCAGCCAGAATTACTGGTTGTAATGTTGTGTAGTCTTAACCTAGTCTGCTCTTTCACTATTTTTATTTCTGTCAATCTCTCAAACTAATGGATACTCTACAGAAATAGCTGGGGACTGCTTTCTATTTATAGATTTATAGAATGCAGTACGAGGCCATGGAGAGGTTAGAAGACATGACGATGCTGAATATGACATTTTAGCTTCTGATTTCTTTTGAATCACGTGTCCTTAATGGTACTAAAGTTTTTATATTGCTCAAATATACAACTATTTATGTTCTCCTCATGTTTTCCTATAATAAGAAGTATTTATTATGATAGCCTAATAATGAATCAGTTTATATCAATTGTAAGTGACACATAAAAATCATATGTAAGTCATTTTCTCACGTAAGAGTCTGACTTGTATTAACATCCGTTTGCTGAGTCCGTGTCTCCTTTGTTAACCCAATCTAATTTAACCCCATTACCACATTAATAAGATGTTTTTTCGCCCTGTGAGTCCCACACTGAGAAACACGGTGTCCTGCTGCTGCTGCTCCTGCGATGGGTCTTTTGCTGCACGAGGCCCAGAGCACATCGCTCATCACCAAAGCCGCCGTACATTATGTTTCCTGAGATGACACCTCAGACCTCCCACAACCCCTGGGTGAGATTTCCTCCCCTCTGCAGTGGCACTTTAATCTTTATTTCGTCATGTCCGTCCTCCCCGACCTCTAATATACTGTCTCATTTCTTCTTTGCCCATTTTCTGCTAATTCACCACCATCTGCCTTAGCATCTGTTTGAAAGGGAGAAAACTGGGGGAAAAAAATCTCTTCAGGAAAAAAAGTCTGTTTCTTTCTTCTTCTTCTTCTTCTTCTTCTTCTTCTTCTTCTTCTTCTTCTTCTTCTTCTTCTTCTTCTTCTTCTTCTTCTTCTTCTTCTTCTTCTAACTTTCTCTCTTGCTCATTGTGTCTCCCACCGTCTTTGTCGGAGCCAAAGCCTCCGCCCCTCTCCGTCTTCCCTTTTCGCATAAGCCTCCTCAAACCCTTTTTAAGTCTAATGCTACATGTAAACCTCCGACCTGCTTCCTCTCTTGTTCAAGGAGGCCCCCAAAGACGACGAAGAAAAAAAAAAAGCGGGAGGAGGGAGGGAGGGGGGGGGGGGGATGGGTGGGGGTCATATCCTTTCCATGTCCAACCGCTTAGTCAATAACCACTGTCAACAGGAGTGCACAAAAGATCAGAAAAGTGCAATTGTAATTTTCGGACAATGGCGGGGAGCTCTCATAAGGCCGGGCTGAAAAAGGGACACCACCTCCCCTGTGCCCCCCTGCGCCTCCCCCGCTCCTCTCCCTGGCTTCCTCCCCGTCCTCTTTGAGCGTCGCTGACAATAGGGGAAGCCTGCTGCATTGCCGGGGAGAGCCACGGGATCATCTCAGTCAGCCTGCGGATTACAGACATTCTTTGGCAGGGCCAGTGTTGCTGCGGAGAGCCCGGGTCCTCGTGGGCCCTCAGAGGCAGCAGCAACGCCTCGGGCCCCCACCTCCTTTTCCTTTTTTGTATTGTGTTCACATGTTTGACAGACACAGAGCCCATAATAATCTCTTTCCCGCAGGGACCTGCACCATTTGTTTGGCAGACCCTACAAACAGTTCCAAGCCCCTTTCTCCCGGCCTTGTCTTCACTGTTGTAGCCCTTCGCCATCATCTAATTAATGCAGCCTCCCTTTTCATCTCCACTTCCTGTTCATTGTTTGATCCTCTCCCCCCTCCTCTCTTAAGTCCCAGATTTAAAAGTCACTGCCTCGGCTGGTTATCATACCATATTTAAGTGGCTGGGGATTAAAAAGGTGTCTTTTCTGTGGATTATGACTTTCTTACATATTCATTGTTTTACCATTACTTCTCTTAATATCCTTAGAAATGCAGTTAAAAAGGGCCTGGATTCATTTTGAACAGAGTAAAAAGGATTAACTAGTTCATGCTTGCCGTTTATTTTAAGCAGCTTCATGTGATTTAATTTGCAGCTAATTGTGTACTTTCACAATGTTCATGTCATTAGCATTTTAATTAGGATATCCCAAGAGAAATAGTTATATTCAGAGTAGATAGCTGTTACATAATGATATATTGAGAGTGATAACCGAGAAAACAAGCCACTAAAACAGCCATATTCAAAGAAAGGTGTACAGAAAAGGGCAGGGTCGAGGCTTGAATTAAAAAATAGGTCAAATAGGTGTCCAAATTCTTGGATTGCAACTCGATGCCAACTAAGACCAACCCCTACATTTTTTTTACCATTGTATTTTTTTAATTTTGCATATTAATTTAAATGTTAAATTACATTTTCTGTGCATGTAGTCTCTTTAAAATAAAAATAAAAGAAACAACATCTCATTTCAAAATCAAGAGGCAGACTTAAATATTATTTTTTATTTATTTGTTTATGTCAAGCTACTGTTTCTCTGGGCAAGAACAAAAACCGACTGATTACACTTGATTATACTGGAAGTCAACATTATCCCTTTCACCTCATCACATCCAAATTAAGTTTAATGTTTAAGTTTAATTTCTCATAACTGATCCCAGAATGTCTAAATATAACACCTACACTTTACAGTCTTTCATTTTCATGCATTACAAAGTTTTCCACCTTGAAACTAGTCTGTTTAGAACTTTGTTGGGGTTTGTTTTCATGCTCGTGGCTTTTTACTGTACTCTTTCAGGATGGCTGTTACCTTTAATGATACAGACAGATACAGCATCTCCATATGGAAAGATATACATGTACGGCTTCTAAACAACTATAGCAACCTATTTAAGATCTCTCCCTCTGAGAAGGAGAGATTTGAGGAGCTATAATTGGTTCTCCTCACATGTATCCTCCCCAGTGTGCGCCCTGCTCTCTCCACAGGGAGCACTTTGATGATAACTTGCTGCATTACACGCTAACTTTTCGACAATGGCTACACGCTCTATCTTTATTGCCCCGACTCCTAATGGCTATCTTGAAGTGCTGCCTCTGGCAATCCAGTCGCAAATAAATAGAAGCTGACACAGTAATTTACTCAAATCTTCTCTACAGTTTTGCCCCATTCTCCCTCGAGAGATTACCCCTGTAACAACAATTATTTCAAATGTCATTGATTCCTGCCTGCAGGGCACAGACAAAATGAACATAAAGTATTTTCACACGCTCAGAATTAAAAATATTTAGTGTTTCCGAGAACAGAAAGGGTCTCATGAGGTGGACAACAAATGTAACCATTGCTTGGTTGTGTTTGTGTTCTGGATCAGACATAAAATCAGCTGTTTTCTTCACCAAATTACTATTAACCTTTATCTAATAGGGGCAATGGCTCACATTTAGAGAGAAGACCCAGCGGAGGACATATAATTCCCTTTCAGTGGAGTCTTGTCAGCTCTGTGCACTAAACAAGATGAACACATCACACTGCCATCTAGTTGAACAATCCTACACAAGACATGGAATACATATTTCCACCTGAGACCTTTTCAAAATATTAAAATTATCCTCTAAACACGGCTGATATCCGAATAAGAATAAGATCAGGACATATCTTTCTATGTCCCCATCATTATGTTTACATGGTCTTTACACTTGTGTGTGAGTGTGTTTGAGTAGCTAGAGGGGTCAGGGAAACGTTTGTGGCTCATTTCCTTGTTTCATGTTGTTGTGCAAGGCACAGCTCAGTGGAGGGGATCCTAACATGTCACAGTGTCATGCCAGTGTCCCTGTCTGGTTCTACATGACCTCTTTCACCCTCTGCTCTCCTCTCCACGGACTCTGTTTGGCCAGACACCACCAGATAATGTAATAAAGATATTTCTGCTCCAATAGGAAATAAAGAGGGTGTCCTTGTGTGACCGACTGGTATTTAACTGTGCTCTTCTAAGGGCCTGAGCAAACCTGCTGAACATAAGTCTGTAAGGTTGTGGTTCAAGTTTAAGATAGGGAGATACACTATATGCTCATAGTTAATTAAAAACATACTCAGATAATGTATATCTTCACTAGGGCTGCACAAATGTATTATTTTAAGTATAGAAAATGTTTAAAACTTTCATTAATTAGCATCTGGATACTGAATCAAATTGGTTGAGAGCGACCATAAATAAAATGGTAGGAGTCTTTTTCTGTCTGTATGTCCTTTGCTTTTCCTCGACAACGGTTCATCAGATTGACTTCTCACTTGGCGGGTGTATTGCTGAGGACCTGAGGAAATACAGTGTCCAATGTGATGTTGTTTGGATGAGTGGTTCCTGAGAAAGCTGCAAATAGCAATACGGGAGGCCAAGCAGTCAGCCAGTTCCAAACAGGCCTGTTTTCAACGGCACTTCCCTCGTTTTTAGAAGTAAAAATAAGTACAATTTATGAAGCAGTACCATCTATAGATTTTGCAGAATATTATGAATACATTTGTTCATTTGATTTGGTTTCATTAGCAAGACTTATTAAAATAGTTATTTAATGTCAAAAAAGGTCATACTAACAGTAATTTGGCAACTGATTACATGTGAATGTCATTGCTTTTTAGGACATTCCATTAAGGACATTGTGGTCATGTCGACTTTTTTTTCAGGGGATTTTGTGTGTTTTGAGATGAAAAAAAGTTGTTGACCTTTTCAGATTTTTTTGTTTTTCCATGCACCTGTGAAGTAGGTTCAATTGTTCCAAAAATCCCTATTTTGCAAGTTTCAGCAACCTGAGGAGACTTAATTCCACAATGCGAAGAATGCTTCATCTATTTTGGTTTAGTGTTTGGATAATAAATAAATAAAAAAATTAAATAAATAAGCAAATAACAAAATGAATAAATAAATAAAGGAACATGTACAGGGACAAGAGAAAAACTTGGACTGACCTCATGAAATCTCAGCTAGGGCTCTGTAGAAATTACATTTAGTGGAGATTGGAAGACATCTTTTTAGGGACAAAAGAAAAAATCTGTGTGAACAAAGCATTTTAGTGAACCCTTACCCCCCTTCTTAACACAAAAGAAAAAAAAATGTTTCCACTTATTCCTTTGCCCATAACCTCAACAAATTTCAACATAGATATCCTAATTACATTTAATGACAATCAAAACAAAAAAACCTACCCTGATATCACAAGAGGAACTAATAAACTCATTTTGCATTTGAAGCAAAACATAAAATGCCATGACGTTTAATCAAAGCCCTCAATTTACATCGTCATCAACACCATCATGAACCTCTCTGGACGTTCTTTATTCAGCAGTATTCATGTACGAACTGCTGTATGATCAGTTTTAGATGAAGCAGCCTAACAACCTCTCTATGATTATTGTTCCTTATAGCTTTTGTCTATCAAACACACAATACAATTGGCTGTGATGAGCCCTGAAGCACACCCACAACTGTCCCAGATTGCTCAATAGTCAGCTTCTGGCCCAGTTTGTTGATTAGTTAGCCCCTTTCACATAAATACTCACTCACACAGACAGACACGCAAATGAGAATTGCACCCATGGGACACAATGATTCTATCATACTTTAGCTAAACATAGACTGGGAATTAGTTGACTGGATAATCAATTTGACAGAGTGCCTTAGCAATAAGTGAGTGAAATGCACAGACAGTGCATGTCGGATAAGCTTGTGTAAGTCTAACATTTGTCACACAGATCACACATGTAATCTGCATGAAGACAGAGCCTGAAAAGTTTTGGATTAACCAACCTTTTTTCTTTTTAGAAACAAACCTGAACAGATCTTGTATTTGTCGTCAGTGAAAAAAGATCTCACTGTTTTCCTGAAGCCCAGCAGAGAGACTTTTGTTCATCCAGTTTTGCTTTGACTATTGATTATTTTGTTGTAAAATGTCTACGATGTAAAAATTATCCCAATAAAAATTCTCAGAGAAATAATGTGTGTGTGAATAGTACTTTGTGTTGGAGTAGTAGTCTATATGTATCAAACCAAATTAGAAAATAAACTGTACACATCTTGTCAGCATTTTAACTGCAAAGCAGATAAGCACTAAACACCTCTAAAAGCAAATGACTTCTGAATAATTACTACCTATAACCTCCATTCACAAGGGAGCAATTTGGTGAGCCCAGATGGTCACCAAAATAGGATTTAGGTGCCAAATTGACAACATTACTCACACAGGGATTATCAATTACTTAAATATCAATTTTAGTGTAAACTCTCTTACAAGGAAGGTGTCTTGGAGGAGTTGTCGCTGACCAGTGTGAATGCAAGGCAGGGTACGTTTGAATGATAATAATCTGTCTACATCAGCCTTATATTTCACAGTAGCATTATCCCAGTTTATCAATATATGTATATAGTGGGGTTTACAAGTTTGTAAGTACTGGTAATCATGGTAAAATAATGGTAAAAAATGGCACATGGTGGTATAACATTTTTTCCAAATAACATTGACAGCATGTTTCAGCTATACAATGTGATGTTGTATATAAACAATTGTTTACAACAGAGAGTGAAGAGCTACTCAGATCATGTACTTACCATACTTACAATTATGCAGATTTGCCCATTTTAAAGTAATGTACTGTATACCATATTATTGGATTATAGTTATTGGAACATTAATGTTTACCTCATTTTAATGTTTCCGCTGGTTAAAGTTGATCTTAAACAACTTTACTTTATCTGGGTACTTTATGAATTCCCCCGTAGGTATCAATAAAGTTTGATCTTAATAACTGATATTACATCATAGGCCATTTGTTGATTATAGTTTGTAAAAGTAATCTGAATTAGCAAAGTAACACAGATTAAAAAAGTTATCTAATAAATGTAGTTGGTTAAATGTGCAATATTTGCCTCGGAATTGCGGTTGTGAAGAAGTAAGCCAATAAAGTAGCAGGAAATCGAAATACTAAAGTAAAGTACAAGTACCTTAAAATAGTAAAGTACTTGAGTAAAGTACTTAGCTACCTTCCAACAACCTGGCAGTGTGGTATCCTTTGATAATAATCATCACATCTCAGTCTGTTGACTTTTATTTAGAATTTTTCCTTTCTCTGCACACATGCGTTTGTGATTAATCTTGACAGAGTGGTGTCGCCTACAAGGAATCTGATTGGACGAGCCCGCCTTCATGCAAACCAATCAATCAGAAGCACCACTGAAGACTACGCACGCGAACGCACGCAACGGAACGTCAAGTTCGCAGGTCATTGGGAGCGACCATTGTGGTAAATAGCTTGACAAGGTCCGTGCATATTCCGTGTATGTTTTGATTGTAGCCTTAAAAATAGTAAACTAGTTACATAACTTAAACATTTATGATAAAGCCTTTTACCTGGTTATAGAGATAATAGTTTTAGCCAATGTAAGCTAACATAGCGTAGCTGAAAAACATTAGCTGTAGCATTAGCCTGCTAGAAAAAGTCCTCGTGAAACTACTATTATGCAAACGTTTGAATCGTTGTGAGGATAATTTGGCTATTATGTCCTGATAGAGAAGTACCAGCTAGTGGAACAGGATATTGATGCAAACAGGAGATGTATGGGAACATGGCTGACCCCTGCACTGACATCATTTTACTAACTGCAGGTATGTACATGACTAATACTGCATGCATGTGCACTGCTTATTTTTTTTAATTTAAAGTTAAGAAAAGTCCGGCACACTAGGAATATTACGTTTTATTCATATAATATCAGTAAATAAATATTTTTTGGTAAGGCTGATACATTGCAAATAGGATATAATAACATACTTACTGAATAACAATTTATATATATATTTACTTACTCTTGCACAACAACAGTCAACATCCTGTAGGCTGTAATGCAATCTGGTACTGCGGCCACGCTATAAATCCTACTTTTGTGAAGCTTAAAATATCAACAAGGTGTTCAACATGGTCATTTTGGAGGCTGTCAGTTTGTGAAGGTTTATTTACCCTACACTCATGTTCATGTTACTGTAAATGTTTTCACTGCATGAGGTGAAGCAATTTCAATGACATTCATATTAACATGTCTAAACATTGTTTATGTATCAACATAAAGCAGAAGTGAAAATATTGGTGGCTGTACATCCACCTGAGATTTTCTTTATGAATGATAAATAGATAAGACAATAGATGTATTGTTTAGATACTTGCATTACTCCAACATCTTGATAGTTTTTAGTTGGCAGGTTTTCACGTGAACCTCTCACCTTGCACGTTATTAATTCTCCATCGAATCTGTAAAGTTTGGATGCATGTAATTAAGTACTCAGGCAATGTAAATGAAACGTTTCAGTAAGTTCTCATGACAGTGATATATAATGCATAGATCATCTTCACTTACTTTGAATTGCTAATTAATCAACATTATTTATTTAGGGGGAAAAAAGCAAACTTTGTAATTAGCAAATGGCTTAATCTGTTGCAGCAGACTCAGCAAAAATTAGGAACTTTGAATTTGATCTGGAAGTCAAAATAACTCATTAGCGTTATTATTTTTAAAAAAATGCTACATGAAGTCAGGCCAAAACACTGCTGCAAATGCTTGACGTGTGGATGATTATATTAGTCAGTAAATTAACAGACAAATTAATCTCTCTGCAAATAAATCTATAATTTGTTGTGTATGAACACAGGCTTCTCTGTTTTGCCAGGAGAGTAATGTTTACCTTCAATAATTACTGACACTTTACGCCACTTGATAGCTTTATTATGCGTTTTGGTGACGGTTCATCTAATGTGAAGATTAACTTGAACTGACAGTTGCGTGCTACTTTCTGTTTGACAGGATAAAACAAACTATCAGTCAGCTTCTCATAAGGCACAATAAAAGTAAAGAAAAGCAAAAATATGTTTCCTTTGTGGTTTCATTTGGTCTAGTTTTCAAGCTGGACTGGTGCTTTTGTAGCAGGCAGTGAGTGAGCACATTAATCTAATGCATCAGCAGGTCCACATTTGTTTTAATGCAAACTGAAGAGAAGAAACGCACTGCATCTCAAGGGAGAAGAAGCTTAAAATTTCAGTCTAATGATAATAGATGATAATGTTAATGAGTTGTCCAAACATAACAAATGGAATGAATTACTGCTTTAGAACCAAGTCTGTTTCATTAAAATACAATAAAAAGGAAAGATTAGTTTTATATGGGAAATAACTTTCCCCCCTTTGTGTTATTGATGAGAGTAAGGGGAACATATCAAGGTTGGCTTGAGCCTCTGGTCAATATTGATATGATATTCCTGCTGTACGGTGTAGCTATTTTTCTTGGATGCTCATGTGACATTAAGCTAAATCAAATTATTATCATGACTGTTGACCCCTCAATAGGCAACTTAAGTCAACGCAGCCCAAAGTATTAAGTTTCAATGACAATCATCTGTTTTAAGGAGGCAAGATTATCTAAAGTGAGCAGCCAGGCCTGTTTGAAAGCATCGTTCCTTGGCCAAAACCAAACACCTCCATCTGTCTTGATGATCTTATTCCCCAAGTACTGTTCTTCTACTTTAATACATTTTGTCGCCAGCCTGTGTTCATAGTAGTCAGGAACGCTGGGATTATGTGCTAAGGCTACTCTCTCTCTCTCCGAGACGACCTTGCGTCTGTAACAGTACTGTTAGCCCTCGGCCTCGAGCAGTCAAACACACACTCAATCACCCTCTGTAACCCTTGCAGTCAAAAGCAGACTGTCGCAAGCCGTTTGCTACAATCTCAATTTGTATTTCGTCTCAGACTGTGATGACTTGACAGAGAAAAATGAGAGGGTTTTTCTTGATCTTCAACTCTCCCTTGAGGAAGTAAGTCTTCACCTTGAAGTTTAGCAACCGCATGGCCACCTGCCTTCAGCCAAACATGTCCATTCATCCATTAAGAGTTGTATTCTTTTACAGACCGTGGGACGAGTAAAATGATCCACGATCATTTATATTCAATGGAATCTGTTTGGTTTTCTCTAAAGGTGAAACAGCAGGAATTCAGTGCTTTTAGTTTTTAGAAGCAGAATAATGGAAGAAAGGAAATTGAGTTGTTTGCCGTTTTCATTTGACTAGGTCACAAGAAAAATGCCCATTGTTGTTCGTTGTTATGGTGTCAACACACGTCAATGGGGTTGTTAAGTGCTCCGCAGCCCAGCCGACAGTGTCCGTATAGTCAAAGAGCTGAATTGACGTCTGTTAAGGCCAATTCATAGTTTCTTTCTTACTTACTTATAAAAGGGACACCTGTGAAGGCGGGACTACATGCACACACACACACACTAGACGCTGATGCTGTTGTTTTACACATCACACCAGCAGGAGTGAGTCAAGGACTTGCCTCAGGTCGGTTAATAAGAAAATGGAAAGTAAGATTGACATAAAATGAAAAAAAAAAATCACTTTTCAATTTTAATTTATACATTTTCACAGAATCAGTGTTTTTAGTTGATGTAAATCAGCGTTGACTACTGATGTCCATCGCACTTAGCTTTACAGTCATATAGCAGCAGTCTCAAATGGTGGAGCAGTCCTCTGCCAAGTCTGCATCAGTAAACACCGCAAGCCTCTAACGGTGATGCACTGTAATGGCTCAGTCTTGAGCCTGGCCAGAACATCGCATGAGGTGCTAAACAGCAACTGGCGATAAATATAAGTGGTGAGCACTGCCAGTTGCACTCTTGCGGCTGAAATGAGCCCGATGATGGGAGCTTGAGAAAGAAAGGGGATATCAGTGGTCACTAAATCATTCTGTAATCAGCTCTCTATGCAGGATCATCCATGCATGTTCAACGCCCCATTCTGGAAGGCTCCGGCAACAGAACGCTCCAACTGACCCCATCTGTACCCCATCTCGTTTTGCATTATCCCTTACCCATAAAAGTCCCATGCAGCACAAAAGAGTTAATGATTCCCTTTGTTTTGTTGCGGGGAACAGAACCAAAGCAAATGACAACAACAAATCCATCAAACTTAGCAGCAGTGAGCACATCAGCAGTTTTTGCCAGCCCACCAGAGGCCTAAAATGCACATATTGCATGCTGGCCCCCCAAGCAGCAGGCGGCCCTGGGACTCGCCAGCCCCTTGGTGGCCAGAGAGGACTTGATAAATGACTGGAGCAAACTTCTCTGTCACCAGTGAGGGAGGAGTCCCCCCATAGTAAGCTACATCATCCTAACAGCATTATTCTTTTCATGCCCGTTGTCAATACAGCGTCCTGTGATTGGCGTCACGCTTTGCACAGGTTAATTGGAATCCTGAACTGGAAAACAGCGGGGGGGAAAGTGCAAACATCGTCGTCGCCCAGAGAATCACCGTACGAAGACCGTGAATACGTTTGTCGATCCCAATCCATGACAAAGACATGAAATGTTAACAATGTTGAAGTGCAGATGGTTAACAATGATTCCTTAGAAATATCTTATCAGAAGCAAGCTCCTTATCTTTTAATTCATCTTTTCTTACGAGCAGTTAATTGACAGTACATAATAACAAAACCTCCGAAACCCAGAGATTTTCCACTCTGAGTTTTGTAACGGCAGTTTAAAGAGATAAAAGGTCTAATTTAATATGAACGCAACATTTATCAGAGTACTTGGGGATGCTGTAGTGCTCACTTTCCAAGATGCAGTGTACTATTGCGGTCCATTACTGGATTGGAAGAAGATAACTCAATCACTGCATGTCTCTGGCCACATAAAAAGCATATACTCAGATCAGAGGGCACCAATATATTCAATGACCTATGGCATAAACACGACAAGAGCAACACCTTGATAAAGTAGCTTAACATGATGGAAAACCGCCAAGAGATCTACATTTGGCACCTCAAACATAGCTTGAAACTTTCACTTCAATAAGATTTTACCTCAAACGCACTGAGTAAATGTTAAAGTCAATGTGAACCATTTTACCAAGGTTATATGTGTGTGTGCAGATTCTTAAGCCAAATGTCAAGATGTGGAACAAACACAAGGCCATTACACTGCAATGGACAGCTTTCCTCATCACGGCAAATAGAGGACAATGTCAGATGGCCTTATTGATAAGTTAATGAGGCACAAAACACTCCCTAGAAGACCCATTCACTGTCCGACCCACAACCATCTCCTCAAATCATTGATTTACACATTATTCACATTGTCGTGTTTACATTGCAGAAATAGTCCAGGTAATTAAACGTTGCGTCCACGTGAACAAGTTACTTAACCCTTTTTTCTCTACTCTGGATGCACAATTATCCTACATGGTCTTGCTGACATATGTTTGCTGTATTGTGACGTCAAGAGGACGAGCAGCAGGGAAATCCCTAATGAGACCCGAAATACTTGTTTCATGTTTGAGCAGTAATGGAAATTACTTTTCCTTTTGGAACAGGCGCCGGAGAATCACAAGAATCACCGAGACAGCAGATCAAGAGTAAAATGAAGTATGCAAATGTAATCATATTTATCAGAGAATGCTTATGGCAGAAAGCTATTAATTTCTACTCTGCTTCTTGACACTTTAACATATGCATCACCTGCTTCGCGCAAATGATTATTTTTGTGTTTTCCATCTCCGTTGACAGAGCATTATTTTCTTTTCCATTGCATCTTGTTATTTTTCTAAACTTTCTCTGTCTGAAGAGTGTAATGGCCTCTGATTGAAATTTCATTCAGAAAAACTAAGTGAAATACATGTTGTGTATTTAATGGGAAAAATAATTGCACGTCAGATGAAACAAAGCATGACGCATAGTAACCAGGAAGAGTGACTGAAAACACAAGTCAGCAAAGAGGTCAGGCTGCTCACTCTCTCGTTTGCCGCAATTACTCGCTACACTCATTCATTTACTCACTCCATCACGCTCTCACCTGACTCATCTATTGCTCGCTTGCTCACTGACACACTCACTCACTGATTTAGCTTTCCATAACACATTTTGACAAATCCCTATAATACAGTAAATAGGTTCATCTAAGTGAAGTTAGTTTTTTTGAGCTGTTGAAATATGTCTGTCGTATTTCTAAGTAATGATAATATTTTTTTTACTTTATGGAGGTTTGAGTTTCAGCAAATCACATTTCAAATATTATTGTAAAATCTATTACAGTAAATGGCAAATCATATTTGTCTATGTATTTAGTTGCATGTTAGCAATACATTACAGTCGCTAAACCAACTAACCAATGGTGCAAAAATGTTGTTTAGCTGTTTAGATGCTCTCAAATATTTAATTTATAATGTCTTACAAAACGTGACAAACCGTCTTGAAAACTTTTTCTGGCGTAGTACAAATGTTTCCTGTTCCATCACCACAAAACATAATCATTTCAAAAACAATATTGTTGCCAACCAAGAAACAGAAACTACTGACTATTTAAAGAGCTTCCAGATGACACAATATGTTTATTTGCATTTCATTAAAGTTAAGTCCTTACACTAGCAGAAGGAGGCCAGCTTTGTGCTACGTATGAGAAGAGCTGTGACCATCAGACCTGCACAAACAGCATCAGACGGGCAGATTATGGCCAAATATACAATACCATCATATTATAATTAATACTTCCACTAAAAAGTCTGTAAATACTGTTACCATACTTTTCACAACTCCAGTTCAAGAAATATAAAATTAAGAGAGGGAATTATGTTAACTTTTTTATGTTTTTAATGCACTTGTTTTGGCCGATACACAAGCTCAGCTATCGGAATCAGTATGGGGAAGGACAAACTAGTATTGAACCTCTCTAAATGTAACTTTGCATTAACAGTAGTTATGCCGATTTCACATTTTGAGTTTTGAACTAACATTGGTTTTGCCTTTCCAACATAATCAGTACTCTACAAAATCAATCCGTGACATAAAAGTACTATTGTAATACCTAATGTCATAGTAATTTGGACCCTACAGTACCATGGAGCGATAGCACTGTATCATTGTGGAAGTGAATAAGTGCCTGAAGTCCTTCTTTTTGCTAACTCAGTACACGCAAAAATACAATATGTTATTGTAGGGGCAATATTCCATTCCAACAATTTAAATATTACACATTTCTACAACTGATAAGGTGTAATATTGATGAGCAGCGTTACCTTCTGTGTTCATGAAGGTGACCTCTGCAGAATTGTGAAAACCCACCGACATGCAGAGAGCTCTTGTGCTCTCTCTCTCTCTCTCTCTTTTCTGCATTTGAATGAATAAAAAGCAACCTTTCCTGTAAAGACTGTCTGTCAGACTACTGTACAGGAGTGCTATTTCAATTCATCCCTGGAGCAGCCCACAGGAATTGAGCCCATATTGAGCTCACTCCTGGGCTCTGAGAGTGGTCAGGAAGATTGATTCCTGGGCTAGATCACCGCTCACTGAAGACTGAACTGCACTCTGGTCTGAGCTATCACATGACCTTGTAGGTTTGAGGAGAAAACAAAACTAGATAAAACAGATGAAAAATAATGTGACGGTAGAATAATGTCAGAGGTCTTCTTAAGGCATTCATAGTTCTGGTCATTCATAATTATCCTCATCATAATAGAACAGCAGGCGATCGTATCTGCACTATGTATGGTGTAACGACCTGTGGGTTATTGCAGGGACAGTATGGTGGTGATCACTGCATCTGCCAGAGTGCCTCTAACCTTTTGAGTATCACTTATAATTAGCGGGGAGAAGACATGCAAAAAATACCAGATGGTAACATTATTTGATAGTCTCCCAAAATGACGACCACGGTCCTTTAATTCTTGTGCGATAGTTTTAATTAAAATGGCTTGTCAAAACGACAATTTACGCTAAATTGATGCTATGCATGATGCTATTAATACAATGTCACTGACATTCCTATTAATTACCCTGACTAGTTGATATCACACACATCTTCATTATTGACATAAAGATTAAGATTGCCTTAACTGTTAGAGGACTGGAGAGCCCTAAGTGATGTATTCATCTAATATTCATTCAGTATGAATATTAGCGCATTTTTAGGCTGGATCAAGTCATGAATGATGTTCTTTACCTGTCATATCTGATATTTGTGTTTTCTTGTTCCTTTTTTTTCATGTCTTGCTCCGTGACCTGAGAAATGGCACAAACAACGACAAGCTTGACAGGTAAAATAGTGGCCAAAACAAGCCTCTATTTGGCTAACCAACCAGTAAATATGTCTGATGATGCAGTTTACTCACATCATGTCGTACAACGATCAAGCAGAGCAAATTATTTGGGTCTTCTATTGAAAATCTACACATCTTGTCAGTATAACAGTAGTTCAGAATACAGTTCACTTTTAATCATGCTAACTGAACCGAAGACAAAAGGCAAGCAAAATACTCGCTGGATTTTATTTTGGTAAATAATTAATCCCGAACAATAACCCTGAATTATAAACACAATGTAGAATCTGTATAATCCATAATCTAACAGTCGTTTTTTCTCATTTTCACAACAATATTAATAACCTTCAAAAACGCTAAAATTGCTCAATATATTTTTGACATTCTTTGTAAGCAGATAGAAGGCATGGCTGAACATACTCCACCAGAATGGCTATTGATCAAAAATATATTTGAAAGAAATGTTAGGTTAGGTTGCAGTGTGTTGTGTGAGGCCCAGGTTGCGGTAAGTGAACAGTTCAGTCAGGTCTGTCTGGTTCATCTGTTTTTTTTCCTGTGACAGGGTAGTCATCTTCATTCCCTTTGTCCTTACTTTGGAGCAGGAGGTAATATATAAAGGTCTATGCTCACACGAGGTGTCTCCCTCACCTCTCCACTTGTCCTCCTGGACTGAATAATGTCTAAAGCTTCAGTCTGGGCTTGATATGATGAGTTATATCCTGGTTCCAGAGAAGTGGACATTTCATTTTTTTTTTTGTAATGTAGACATTTTACGATGTGGTCATGTATGATTCCATCCCATTGGCTTCGAGGTTTTATTGTCAGATAAAAACTGTTCACATTGTTAGCTTAGGCATCCAAAAGTCTCTCCGGTTTATTTCCTGTATTCTGTCCATTTTTTGTTGTTGATTTTTAGAATATTGTAATTTGCTTTCTGAATGTAAACAAAGTGATTTAGAGCACAGTCAGTTTCTATATTTCCTGAACATAATAAGGCAACCCACATTATTTATTTGAAAGGTATATAGTATGTTAATTGTCCATAGTTTACGACTATTTGTCCACACTGTTATCCTTTGTTTTATGGCGCCAACCGCAGTGAGCTCAAAGTCAAACTCGGTATGATGAGGTATTAGCCTCCGCCACCATTTCACTCAGACATGTCAAGGTCAGGTCACTGTGGGATTGTCTCCAACCCCCAGCGGCCGCAGCCACACATCTTCCCTCTGTTGGGGACGCACATTATTTGTGTTCACCTCATCACTGCTCAGATGGGCTGTGCAGAGATAATAACACCCCCTTTAACCTTCTAAATGATTACAATTGTAAGAAAGCAACTGCTTTTGCTGCCACCTTCACTGTTTTGATTTTCATTTTGCTCTGTCACAAGAGGTAGCAGTTTTTACTGTTTACATCACAGTTATATGAGCGACATGGGTATTTATACGGACACATTTTGTTCTGCTTTATAGGTGCTCCATCCTCCAATGATGAACCTACCCACCTGCCTGATGAACTTGTACTTCAGAGCAATGAGACCTCCAGTTTTCTAGCCATGGTGTTTACTCTGAGGCTGCCAAAGGAGGAAGGAGAGGGGGATCCATTTGTCCCAAGGTGAGACACACTCCCCAACACCCCAATGTTAAATAAACACTCCCAGACCTCTGGCCAGCTCACTCCAGCCACTAGAATACCATTGGTGTGTCTAGATGATGGAGGGCTATTGTTATCTATCGCCTCTGCACTCTGCTGAGAGGCCAAGGAGAAGGCTGGCCACAGCGACGCGTTTATAGTCTCGCCCACTCACATTAAGTTCTATTTGTTGGTCCTAAAAAAAATATAAAAGGAGATTTTTAGACACTTTGTTAGAATAACATCTGATTGACGAGGGAGTGAGGGAAAAAAAATCGGAGCGCAGCTCAGCTTGTGTTTCATCACCTGCAAAGCCAATGAGGGAGAGCGTCTCAGCGTCAACAACTGTAAAGCGTATCCCAGCTTCTGCTGCGGCTGCCATCTCTGCTGCACGCTACACTAACCAAGAATGTGTATTTCTGCAGATGATTAAATCAATACCATTTTGACAAGACTTGTTGGAACATGCCTCTTTATTTTACGCAATTCCTTCCCCTTCGTCAGGGTGCATTTATCAACCTGCCGGGGCGCTGTCACCTAATGGAGATTGTTCTTTAGTCTGCACTTGATAGAAGGGAACGATTATGATGCATGTCGATAGTTTACAGAGATATTGACACAGGAACAAAGAGCAGACCCTTGCGGCTGATAGTGTTTTCCCTCAAAGCACCGTGGTCGTGTATCAAAGGTGTCTTTTACTTTCAACATACCTCTCCCATGATGATTTCCTTTGTTTTAGTGGTCAATTAAGGTCTGGAGACGCCATAATGCTGCAGTTGGAGAGGGGACTCTTGTGTTCCCTTGTATTTACTTTTTAACACAAGCAACACATTCCTTCTTCTGTCATCTTTAGGCCTCAGCCCATCGAACTACAACAAAAAAACCTGTCACCTTAGAAACGCCTTTACTTGTAGTCTTTTGTCTGGCACACAAGGAGTTAAGGATAAAACCAGCCCAGGGTGTGACAACAGGCCCTGAATATAATAAGCTTGAGGTTGACAGGAATGAGAAAAGGTGGGATGCATATAAAAAGAGGGAGGAGAGTCGGAAAACAAATGATGAGCTTTTCCTATAAATTCTTCATCTGCATTGGCTGATTGGAATGGCTTGACTGTGCGCTCAGCTGTGACTTAACAACTAATCCGGTTTGTAAGTTATTATTTATCTCCAGGAAAGTTTGTCAAACTCAGGCTTTGATTTTCCACCCTGATTTCCCTCTTGTGGCTCGCTCTCGCACATGCTCCCCACATAATTTATGACTGCCTCTGGTCTTGATGACAGATTATTAAAAGTAGAATTAGTTTTTTGCGCAGGATTTCTCCACTGGGAATTGAGAAGGCAGTGCTCTCCGCGGAAGGTCTCTTACGAGGTCTCCATTACTAATAGAAGTTTTTTTTCTCTGATGGGGGGCAAGGAGACTAATGATTTGAATTTACTGTGGCAGCCGTCACGTGGTCTGGAAGGCATCAGTCGAACAGACAAGAGGTTAACTTCCTCCCTGTGGAGAGGTTTATTGGATTGTTTAGCAGCAGAAGGATAATGTTTTTGTCATAGACTGCTGCGGCAAAACAGCGGTGTGGCAGAGAGAAGGGGAGAAGAGAAATGAAGGGAGGAAGGACACAGTGAGAAGGGGTCCGGGGATGGATAGAGGGGCAGAGACGAGAAAAGGACGAAATAGAGAAAAACAGCATGATCGGAGCACAGTGAGCAAGGCAGAAGCAAGTTATTTCTAATATAGGTGGACAGATGCTATAAAGCACGTTGATAGCATACTATTCCTCCACAGCTCTTACATGTGCTCGGGAAGGAACACACTCCCATTCAGCGGTGTGCACAAAACATAAGTACACACCACATTCAGCCTCACTCACAGACAAAAAGAGAGATGTTAGTTCCTTTCACCTGATGGCCGTTTGGAGCTTGTACTCCCAGCATGCCTCGGCAGTATGGGTACCAGAGGGGAGTCACAGCGCAGCTGAGAGCCTCGGCTTAATCTTATGCATCATTAAGCACTCAGCGGCAAGCCAGCGCTGTTCATATACATCATCCACGCTTAATAAACATAATGATGACATAAGATGTAATTCTAGATGAATTTTCATTTTATAGGGAAATGGAGAATTCCTGTAGAAAGGAAAGAAAAAAAGTAAATTATCTGGGAAGTACAAAATAAATTATGTTTTTTTTCCCCACTTAGATGAATGTAGGTGTTTGGTGCGTCTGAGTTGGGGATCGTGTGTTAGGCTGCATAGCGTTGATGGTGGCGATGGCTTTTGGCTATGGCGGTGGCGGTGATGATGTGGCAGGTGTGGTTGGGTGTGAGGCGGGGTTGTGGCGGAGTGTGGGGAGGGGTGGGGTGGGGGGTGGGGTGCTGGGGGGTGGGGGGGGGGAGTTGGAGGGAAATGGGGGGTGGCTATTGTGAAACGTCTGCAATTTTTAATTCCTAATCGCAGGGCATGATGGACAGGCTGAGACACCCCAGAGTGTGGAGCTCATCCATCATGGGAAGAGGAAACCGGAGAGAGTGAGAGATGGGAGATGTAAAAATTTCAGATGGAGTTACCTTACAGCGGGGGGAGAGGGAAAATAGATTCCCGATAAAAGGGAAGGATGTGGGAGTGAAAGGGCAGCAGGTACTGTGGGAGGGCATCACGGGGCCCGAGATTGCTTCATGTCTCCCTGCTGGGACTCCGGGGTAGCTTGGCCAGGAAATGAGTTCCGCTTTCAGGGACTGTACCAGACATTGAATCACCCCGAGAATCATCCTCGCTGCACTTGTCTTCGGCAGACGTAAAGTGGTGATGACCTGGCAATGGTAAAGTGAATACCAATGGGATATAATCAACCAAGGAAACAGCAGAGTTACTCAAACACAAGGAATAGAAATGCAAAGCTTTCCAGGATCCTCTGCTTTGAATTGTCTTTGTAGCATTTTGTTTCTGAACCAGGATGCCTCCATTTGTAAACCGACAACAATTCGACCAAAAATAAATCCTTAAACAGACGTTTCATATTATTTGACATGACAACTGTATCTACTAAATGAGTCTTGTCGTCTCCACCTGATCATTTCCTTTTTGTCAGAGCGAGTTTTCACAAACTGTTTGTGTCCTTATAGCAGAAAGCACCCCGAGAGTATGTGAACTGTACATCAAACATGATAATGTCTCATTATTCCTGAGAATTAATTAGCTTTTAGTGTGTTGAGGTCTTGGTTGCCAGCCTTTTTTTTTTTGAGGCTGAATGCGAGTTTTAGACCTCAGCAAGTTTGGAGCCAGTGGACCATACGAGCCAGTATGCCAGTGGGTGAGCCAAGTCTCTCAATGCAGGGATCATTACCACCTCTCTTTCTCTCTGTCGTTCTTATTCTCTCTCCCTCGCTTTCTGTTCTACTCTTAATTTCTTTTTTCCTCCCTTATGTGAAGCCTTCTTTTTTACATATATTATCAAAACACTTTCAGCTTTTTTTATCAGACAAAATACATATCCCCATTAATCCTGACATGTTGAAATGAAATGAAATATACTGTTTATCAGACTTAAATTTCAGTACCCAAAAGTCACTAATAAGGTTGGGCCTATTGTGATGTCATCTTGTTAGTAATTAGTTACCCATAATCCCCCTCACTGTCCTTACTAGAAAAAAAAGAACAGTAATAGGCAGAGAACAGTGACAGGATCAGAGAAATGGACTTTTAACTAACATGCAAAGTGATGAATGGATTGACCACAATGTAGACTAATGGAGCCGTGGAACTAATTAGGTCGAGCAGAGCTGTTCTTAAATGTAAATGGATTGAGCTGGATGAAATGTAGGAACAGCTGAGAGAATGATGAGGTCCTTCACTTGGGGGTCAATCAATGGCCAGGCCAAAAAACACGATCTTTGGGTCTCTGTGAGGTCGTAGCCAAGGAGTATTTTTTTCTGTTGTCTGTATTTGTGCTTGGTTGTCTTCTACGTAGATCCGTGTCAATGATACATATGGCAGTCTGCATGACTTTGCAGAAAAGCTGTAATAAATCTCTAATCATTCTCATCCCTGGTGCCCAGCTCTCAGACCCTGCAGCCTGGCACCGACCACATGTTTGCTGGCGTGCCCTATGACTCCGCGGTCCGTGAAGACCTGCTTCTGTTGGCCGCGTCTCAAATCTGCTGCTTTCACCTCAAGAATTTGCCGCAAAGATAATTAATGCGCTCGACTGCAACGCGTAACCTGGGGTGGTGCTCCTCGCATTGAGCTGTGTTCCCTGCGTGCATTCTGTCTTTATGGCCATGCTGTGACCTTGTAAACATCTGTGGAGGGAAATAAGTGACAGCAGTTTACAGACTTGGCACATGCATTTCTCTCTGTGTGTTTGTCTTTGCCTGCTATGCTGCCTAGTGCGTCTTGTACAGCAATTATTTTGTTAAAAGAGATAGAAGACCACAGGGTGAGAGGAGCAATAACATCCACTCTGATGCCTACCGGTTGCTGGGATGCAGTTCATGCCCTCAGTTTGGCTCTGTAGGCGCTGCACATCCCAGAATTAATGCGTGCAGAAATGCAAATAACCCACCCCAGTAAAAGTTGACATTGCCTCCTCTGATAAATTTTTCTGCTGAGGTAAGAGACAATTTAATGCAGAATTAGAAGTCACTCTCCACCACCATTTACATCCTTAATTAGCTGTAATTTCTCTGCACCCATTAGAGAGAGATGGAGGGAGAGGGAGAGAAAGAGAGAGAGAGAGGACACAATAGTAGAGGTAGAGGTTAAGATGTGAGCGAGTTGCTATCCCTGGTACTAGGTTGATGTGTGTGTCTGTTCGTGTCTCATTGTGTGTGTGTGTGTGTGTGTGTGTGTGTGTGTGTGTGTGTGTGTGTGTGTGTGTGTGTGTGTGTGTGTGTGTGTGTGTTGTGTGTGTGTGTGTGTGTTGTTGTGAGTTTGTGTATCAGTGTGTCCTCCCCAGCTAGGTTGCCTTTGGTGATTGATACACGTCTTGCTCAGTCACCAGCCATTGGCACTGGGGTGGATGTAAACACTGATTAGAGGGAGGAAATGAGGCCCTCACTTTGTCCTCTGTGTCAGGGAGCACTGCGGTGGCTGTCTCTGTTTGTCTAGTTCTTTCCACCTGAGCACGTTTCAGAGGACACCGTTAGCTACGCTTTATAGCCATTATTTAGATAGCGACACAACGGGATGCTCCTTTTGCTCTTTGACTGACATGCCCAGCAATGTGCTCAGCAATTCAACTCCCTGCATCGGACAAAAGTGCCTCACAAGTTTGCAAGTGCACAAAATATGATGATGTGTCCGTTTCTATGTAGTAGAGGTTGGACAGGTGTTGATTTAATAGAAATATAGTAGAAAGCGGTAATTCACTTTTCGTCAGATAAAGTTTCTTCAGTGTTTTATTGTTGTTGCACCACTCTGTCTTTTTTATGCATTGTATTTGAAATGTATTCATTTCATAACTTATATACTGTTGGTTATATCTGAGTAAAAAAACAGACAGATTCCTGATATTGTTTTTTCTAATATCATAAAATGCATACAAGCAATATGGTGGGCGATATGTTCACATTACTGGTTTTATTTCAGGATATTTATCATACTGTTTACCTGTAATGTTACAATGCATGCAAATCATGAAACCGGATACTCTCCCCTTATGAAATTATGACAAACCATTCAATTTGGACAACAAATCAGCTTCAACTGCTTTGGTGGCGCCTTATCAGGAAAAGAACAGCACGGAAAGAGTGCTGTGCAGAAAACATTTTTCTTTCTTTGCCAGGAAAAATGAACTGTCAACATTTAATGATAGATATTTGCATTGTGATACAAATCGTGTCCTTGGCCCTAAACATAAGATATAGATCCATTTATAATGAATTCAGATAAAGTGTCCTTTTTTGCATTCTCGCTCTAATGGATTTGCAGAGCCAGCGTCAGTGACCCTGGTGCAATCGACAAAAACCTGTGCCGGTGGATGATCAAGACAGACATCTATCATTTCCTCTCACACCTTCTAAGACGTCGCCGATACTTAGGTGCAAATGTATTTTTCCGACTAAATGTGTGTGTAACTTCTGCAAGCTGGCTGACTTTTTTTCATGGTGTTGTGAGAATGTGAGAAAGAAAGGGGGCAAAAAGACATTAGATTTTTTTTCCATCATTAAGCTGTGTCTGGGAGATGATGTGCTAGCCGTATGTGGTCCAGGGGAAGTATTTATAGCCCTGCTGGAATCTTGCTGTGCTGCGTTGATAGCAGAGATAATGGGAGAGAATGGGACGCAGCGAACTGTTCTAATGACACCAACAAGACAAGAGAACAGCGAGGATAAATAAATGTTAGCCATTTTCTCTTGCACATCATTTGCATTTTTTCTTGTTAAGGTCACTTATAGACTCAGACAATAACAATGATGGAAAAAAAAAAGCTCTTGCCGTATATAAAATCAGAAAAAGCAAAAACGGAACTACTTAGTATGCAAGTAATTGATTTTATTTCCTAATAGTGTGACATTTAGTTAAGGATAGTGCCGGTTTTTAATTTTTAGCTGCTTTAATTCCTGCGTAGCTGCTTGAGTGGGTTTCCTTGTGAAATAGGGGGAATACAAACAAGATTTCACTTCATTACACAGGAACAAACTGTACAGAAATTGCACTTACTTATGGAAATGACTGTTAAACATGCACAGCATTACGTGCTCTGCCTGTGCCGAAAACGCTGGAAACATTAAACTGTGAGCATATGAGTACAGACAGTGAGCCAGTAAGGAGGACCAATTACCAAGGACTGAGTTTGAGGAGCACTGTTCCCAGGGATGATCAAAAGGGACAACTGATTAAAGAAATACATTGAGCTTAAAATGGGCCTAATTTAATCAGCCACTGTTTAAAACCGTGGAAACACACTTTCTCTCTTTACAGAAGCTCACTGTATCACCTAACCCAAATAGTTTTCAGACTCCTGACAGATCTAGTGGATTGGCTGGGATTGTGTACAAACAATAACTTTTATTTCATACTTCCATCTGACAGCAACAGTAGTTGCAGTAACTTTGTGAAAGAGTGGGTCATTAGTGTAACCTCTGGGCCCCGTTTTGCAGCCGGAAGGTAATGAGAGACAAACAGCACGGTCAGCAGTACGCATAAGTGCTGGGGTTTATGGCCAGTGTGTTGTGTCCCAGGTTAACACTGATGCCACCATTTAGAGCTCTGTGTTTTAGCACCCGCCTGCTAATTGAGATGACAAAGGCCATAACAATGACATTGTTGGCCAAACGGCCCTCTCTAGACCTGCGTCTGGCTCCAGTCAAGGACGTCCAGCAGGCTGTAAGTGCAACCTTGGAATTTAAGATGGTGCCTGAGACCTTGTGTGTATCTCAAAAACAATTAGCACGGCTCAGGTGGGCCAACACACATTCTCAGACCCTTTTAAGTGCCAGAACAGCACCACTTGTTTTTGTTTGTTTTACTTAAAGTCCCATAAACCACATCCTCCACGCACAACAATAGCACATAAACCGCGCTGGAACAACTGGAATGGATATTGGGTTGTTATTTAAAAAAAATCAAGTAAGATTACCTTATTTTTCATTTATGCTTCTCATTACACACCGAGGCATCCTTGTAAATAGGCTGCTGCTGTAATATGGAACAACATCAATTGACACCCCATAAAACATATATAACGTGTTAACAAGAGATATAAACAAGGCCAGCTGTTGAATTATCTTTGACTATCCTAAAACGGTGTTTGTGATCAATTAAGGCTCAGTCTCACAATTTCACATTGAAAACAGGATGTCTTCTGTTACCAATCTAATAATAGTAATGCATATGGCGAGTGTTTTGATTAACATAATGGAAAAATAGCCCACATAATTTATCTTCCAAGTCCGAGGGAGAGAAAGCCAGATTGGAGCCTGAGGACTCAATCCACCTCAACATATGCTACCATTGTAAGTCTCTGAATGCGGAGTATCTCGAGCCTCGTTCCCATGATATTTATCGAAAAACATTTGACTTTATGAGCTGCATACTTAATGAATGCCTATCGATGCCGCGGCTCAGCAGATGAGGCTATAATTCCACATATAAGTATCACAATCACACGTGGGTCTGTATTGTTTCTAATTGTGATCTGTTCTAATTTCTGTTTGTCAGTCCTACACTAAGGCTGGGAAAAACACCGGCCTGCACCACCATTTACTTTGTTAATTTTCCAGCTATTATAGAGAGATATATGTGCAGTATAGTAATTTATTTGCTCTTAGTATTTACTTTTCTACCCTGCCCAGACTTTTCCATGTACATCAAAATAAACAAATACTGATATGTATGGTTAACAGCTGGTCAACTTAATAAAGCAAGTTTTTCATTTCATTTTTTTCATTTTCAACCTCTTACAGCCTGATATTATGACTGAACCAAAATACAGATGAAATCCTTTGTTGCAACACGTCGGTGTAAGGGAGAGGTTGATGTCTGGTCCGGCTCCAGCTTTCAACCCGGCAAAAGACAAACATAATTCAAATGCATTGCCTGGCTTATCTTATCTTGTAAGATGGAAAACAAAACCCGGAAAGTAAATCTCATTCATATATTTGTCTGAAACCAGATCTGCAGTTGCTACTTAACGCTAGTCCATTGGTTTTGTCTGAGTGATTCACCTATCGGAGGAAAGTTAGATGTATTCCACTGATTGTCTAGCTGCAAGGAAAAATCCATCTCGGAGCATCCTGCGGCTGCTGGGCCTTTATTGACATATCAGATGGGACATTGGAGGAGAAATTGGCCTCATTTGTTTCTCATGTCACCTTAATGGCAGATCTCTTTCAAGGGGCAAAGAATTGACAGGCCCCCGGTCTCAGTGAGCAAACAGCCAAACCTAGTTTATCGGTTTCCTCTTGGAACCACTCTGCCTAATGTGGCTGGCGAGATCTGCCTCCAAAGTTGAAAAGATCCCCCAGAAAATATTAATCAAGTCCTCTGACTGATTGTCTTTGCATGATGAATTAGCTGGAAAGGGACAGTGTTGCTATAGCCCCGGGACATTTATCACAGGCGTAGACTGAGTTGGAATTCCAGGAGAGAAACGACTGTGCTGACAGAGTGGAAGGGTCAATTAGACATTTTCAGTGGGGCTGTACTGCATATAGCATCTCAGAAACAGTGATGTTCTATGACTACACTCTGTTTGAGCTAAGTTTTCATATGTAGCCCAGCCAGCTTCAGGTATGACAACCGCATCTTCCACAGTTGGTTATCCACCAACCACCATCGCTGTCAATACTTTTACCAATCATTTCCCTCCTCAGCAGTGTTAGCGTCTTGTTTCCCGGCTTGATTGAAGTTTCTGTGCGTCACTTGGAAGTGAACAGGTGTCAACCTAGCACAGGCACCTCGCAGATGGCAGCATAATTAGCATTGATTCTGGCAGGCTTTCACAGGCCAGGGTCTAGATGGCCGTGACGACCAACTAACCTCCCCACCTCTTGATGGGCTACCTCTGGGACAGATCGAAGCTCATTTTACTCCAAGAGTTGTGCACACTCTTTAGTAACACACACCATCTGAGGCAAAAAAAAATCCTGCTGTATAGCCACTGAGAGAAACAACTCACAGTTGAGTAAAATAAGCCATGACTTATCTTAAATGATAATGAATTCAGGTGAAAGTTTTTCTTTTGTATTTATTGATTATAGTTACAACTAATGCTAATTGTCATTCTGGAATACTCTATTACGCGATTGTTTGTCAAATAATGTCTGTAAAATGTCTAAAAACTGCTAAAATTAACCTTGCAATTCCCCAAAGCCCAAGTTAATCCATTCACATGACTCGTTTAATCCAACCAGCAGTCGAAAACACCAAAAACATTTAGTGTTTTATCATAGTAGACTAAGAAAAACAGAAAATATACACATTTTAGGAGCTGGAAGCAGAGATGTAAATGACTTAAATGTTTAGTCGATTATCAGAAATGTTGCAGAAACATTTTTCTGTCAATTACCTCATTGATTAACCTACCAATCATTTCAGCTTTATTGTTGATCTTAGTCTAGATCAATGTATTGATCCATAATATAGACTCATCTTAATCTAGATCTATCTATCCATACATCAATCTATCTATCCTCTTATTAGATCAACATTCAAAAATAGGATTTTAGCCTTTTTTCCATAATTTTGTCAAGAATTTCAGATTGATTGAGACTGAATTTCAATGGTAAATTAAAGCAATGCAGTAAAATAACTCTGTATGAATATTGTATTATACAATGCTGATTTCCAATTGACTGGATGATAAAATATTAACATATCAATAATGTGTCAGCATCCTTCAAAAGCAGATTATTCTGCAAGTGTGTCATCGTTCATGTCTAAGCACGCCTCCTCTTGCTTTGTATTTGTATGTTGCAGATTGAATGCTGGAATAGGCCAGCCTCTGCACTTCCTGCACATTGAAATGGATCTCATCTAATCTTATTTCACCGTGTCAAATGGCGGCATGACATGCTGTTTTACTCCGTAACATTCGGTTGTAGTGAACCAGCTGACTGCATCCGATGCGAGGAGTCCCCTTGTTATTATGAACCACTTGTAACGGTGTGTCTGTGGGGTTGTTGTCAGAGTCGGTGGGTCATGCAGACATGTTGGTCACTAATACAATACACAGAAAATTGCTTCTGCGGCAGACATTTGACGTTTTGTTTTTTTCATTCTTGTATTTCAGTGTGTTCAATCCATTACAGAAACATTTTCTGAATCGCTAGACAAATTTACACAAAGACCTTTTAATAACATCCAGCGTAGCTTGAACATGGAATCAAAGCAATCAGAAAGTCTTTATATTATAGCAACCAAATGCAGAACACAAAACAGAAACACACACATGTTACTCATTATAGTCAGTAGCAATAATATAATTGATGATCTGTAGTGCATTTCCCCCCTTTCTCCTCAGTCTTTTTGTCCAACTACTGTCAGCAGTCTAACAATGAGAACCACCCATGCTGTATACTGCACTGGTCAGGTGTCAGGATTCATTATATTTGGCTGAGATTTGCATAATGCAAGGGGCATCAAATTAAATTTGCATAATTCCTTTGATTACACTTGTTATTCAATGTGAGTGACATTGATTTACAAAATGGCCTGATATAAGGTTAATGGCTGATATCACCTTCTTGCGCCTCTGTCTTTTCTCAATTATCGGTAGGCTCTTCTCAGTGTGTCATTTATGTTTTCCATGTCCTTAAGTAACGTGGCCTAATACTATATGCATCTCTGCCTTCACCTCTATACATTACACTGCCTCTGTGCTTCAACTACCCTCTTAAACCAGGTTTCTGTAATTATGTAAGGCAGAAAGTAATTTAAATAGGATGAACAGCCATAACATTGGTGTGCCTTGGCCCATTTAAGCACATTTACGTGGGGCCATTATTGACAGACGACTAAGTGTCATTTGTCAAGGAAGGAATAATTGACAGGGCTAAGAAACAGAGGGAAGTAACGGTCAATCAGACCTACTTTACAGTCATAAGGGGGGAAAAAGCGGACATCTCCTGTTTTTCATTTTCTTCTGGGAGGAAGCGTAAGATCATAATACCTATTTTCATAATAATACAAACAGCCTGTGGGCTACAAAATAAGAAAAAAAAAAAGCCATACGCTGTGTATCTGTGCATTGCCTGTCAGAGACAGAGGGGTTTCAATCTCTTTTCCATTTCATCCTGATAGCTCTGCTTTTTATTACCGAGGGACAGGAACGTTTCCTGAGGTAAAAAGGAGTGCACATTCCCAAGATAAAGTTGGAGGTTTACAGCTATTTCCAGCCGTAATGTATTATTCCGTTAAAGCAATGATCAGGTAGTGTTGGATGAATGGGAGATGTTCAGCACCATTACTGCCTGGCACATCAGTGAGGCATTATTACATTATCGCTGCTCTTTAGTAGGAGATTGGGTGTGTGACCGGGTTCTGAATACACTCATCCCGCTCTCCACGGCGTAAATTGCAGATTGGCTCATTGACTTCAATGATAAAATGTAAAAATTGCCAGTAAAGAGAACATAGACTCAGGTTACTCCTTAGCTGTTTGTCAACGGCAGATGTGACTCAGTTGGTGCAGAGCATGTTAAAGAGTTCCATCTCCCAGAAGTCAATGTCATTTATGCCTGAAACTGCTAAAGCAATAGCTCATCTTGTCTCTGGTGTGTCATACTACACTGCCTTTGTCTGGGATTAAAATTTGCTCCAGTGATGGGCTAAAATCCTAAAATGTCACTTATAGCCATAGAGCAAAGATTTACTAACAGAATGTGTTGGAAGGGCACATAAAGAAAGACACATTCAAATTTACATTATTCAATATTTAAAATTAGATGCAGCTGTTAAGATAAAAAAAAAAAACCTGTGATTTCCTCACACAAATAATTAACAATTACAATACATGTCTCTAACATCTTTAGGATAATTTGTGTTTGATAATTGACAGCTAATTAATTAAATAATAATGCGTCAACCATCCATCCCACAGACCATGTGTTCAATGTGTGCTTTAGTGCCACATCAAAGAAAAACCTGCATGCATTATTATTCTGCTTATTAGACCTGGGCAGGTTATTCTGGAAATGGATACCGCTAATGTTATTTCGCATGACACTCCAGAAGAGCATTAATCCATGATAATTACCTTGGAAGGAAGCAAATAAAGACAAACTAATGGTGGGGTTGATCATCAATTTCAAACATTCGACTCAAATGCCCTACATTTTTATGCAGGAAGCGTCCAGTTGCCTGTGCTTCTGCTTGAAATGCCTTTTTAAGTGTATATTATCCTGTCCTTGACTGGGGAAGTGCTAGGAGAAATCATTAAAGCAAATTAGACTATTAACATCCTAAAGAGCATTTATCTTGTGGATCAATAGGCTCTCATCTTCTTTAGAGGACCCTTTGGTGTCCTAAATCCATTATGAGCAAGATCATGAGGATAGTCAATTCATTACATGCAGAATAATTATTGACACCATAGGTACCAATAATGATTTCAATAGCACATCTTTTGCAGCTTTTAGATTATTTAAAAAAAAAAACTAGACGTGCACAAGTACTGTTTTGAGTAAATGAAACGTCTTGCTGCTGAATTCATTAAAGTTTTCACACAATCTCAGGAGAATCCAGCCGTTCACTGAAGAGGATATTTAAAGCATCCTCTCAGAGAAAAAAAAAAAGGAAAAAAAAAGTCTCTTGGCATTGATGCGCTTGTCGTAGATCAAGCAACACTTCACCATATGATTTTTCCTGCTTTGTTGACTGTGTGTGAAGATGCCATACACCGGGAATGGATTGGATCTGCAGTCTACCATCACAAGATCTGCGATGCTCCAATCAACACACAAGATGTTCAGACATTTACAATAGCATCATTCTGTAGCAGCCTGCATGTGACGTCACGGCTGCCTCGTTCATGTTTGCACATGCTCACATTTGTTTCTCTTGGACTTGTCAACAAGATAAATCGACACATACATGTGTTTTGTTACTCTCATTATTTTTTTAAGCTATCTATTGTGTGTCAAATATGCATTTAAAGAAGTAGAAAGAAAGGAATAATGAGATTTCCCGTGGCCCCGGAGTCAACGTACACAAATCAACAGGGCAGCCGCCTTTGACATGATGTTGATTTGATGAACATGATGTGGTTCCATTATCTCTGCCCGGGCCATCGTCAGTATGTTGACCGAAGAAGGGTATTGTTCAAAACCCATAAATCTCCCCCCCTTGCGTCGTGCCTATAATAGCCCTAAATGGGGATAAAATGACTTTCCCTTTTTCATCAGTTGTTATGCTAAAAACTGTAACCCTAAAGTGACCGCTGCCACGCATAATATGCTGCGCCGTTTGTTGTGCGCTGAAAAGGCGAGCGGGAGATCCTTCTGTTCCCCATATGGCCCCATTGTCTTGTTAATGCCGTACAATGCGCCCCCCTCCGGAGCATGCTCCTGGCCCTGCTGGTAGAGAATAAACTGTTGGTTTCACAGAGGCGAGCAGGAGGCCCGTGGAAACAGAAGTGTGTAAGATGTGGGGCTGCCATGCGCGTGGCCCGGTCGATTCCACCCCACGGCCTGCGACAAGCCAGCTGGAGAAAATGGGAAAAATCGTCCTCTGAGCAGGGGAGGAGGAATTCTGCACCACAGGAGGAGGTGTTTGAAAAGTTTGTCTGAGGTTTTTTTCCTCGGCTTGTGATTAGAAACGGGGGGAAAGTGCGCCAGGACTGAATGTGCTGAGGTGCTAGTTACCAACCTATTGTTGCTGTTTGGAATGGATTATATTGGTTATTCACCATTTGATGACTCATTCTCTGTCACACGAAGTTCTGATCCAATTATGAAATTCAATGTCAATCAATTAAAGCAGCCTTGAATTTTGCATTGATAATTATGTAAGAAAATAAAAAGGAGCAATATGTCAACTTTGCATCCATTTGGATTCATTTAAAACATAATTTTTGATTTGTGCTTTTGGACACACTCGACAAATAATAACAACAACCTCCATCAACAAATAATTGTAAATATTTTAATTTATTGATTCATTAGCTATTGGCACAGCAGTAGAGCATTACTCTGGCTGCATGCTTTGTGTGGGCTGTGAGAATATTCCCTCTATAGCTCCCATTGTCTGGCCGCTGGTAGCACTGAAGCTAAACTAATCAGTCAAGGAGTTGCTGAGTAGACAACAAAAACTCTCGTGCTAAAAACAAAAACAGACCATTAAAACACTAACTGGCCCCACATTTCAACCTATACTTAGCAGTTTACATTTGGAACTGCAACGAACAATAATTTTTATTATTAATCTGACAATTTTTTTTTCTCAATTAATCGTATGATCTAAAAAAAAAAAGAAAAATTGTGCAAAATGTCACAGTTTCTCAGAGCCCAAGTCTTCAGTTGTGTTTTTTTGTCTGACCAACAGTCCAAAAAGATATTTAGTTTATTATTTCAGAAGAATACATTTACATTTTGGACCAAAACTAAAGCTGTAGACATTAGGTGTTTGGCATTTGTACTTTAAAATTACTTTATTGAGGAATCACTTATCAAAATATTAATCCATTTATTGATTGACTAATAATTTGCAAGTGAAAAGTGCTTATTAGTGCATATGCACCATGCAATACATGCATTTGTGCTTATGTTTTTGTTTTTTTTCACCACAAGCGTACTAATCTTATATTTGCCCTCTCGGTTTTCTTTTGTCGGTCCCTCCTCCTTTGTGTCTTAATGCAGTTGGACATTAATGAGAGCACAGTGGAGACATGGACCAGAGAGTTTGTGTGGATACAGCTGGATGCTTTGGGAATGCAAGGGGTCACCTGCTCAATGAATATGAAGGCCCCTCTTATTATAAGTTTGTCAATGACAAATAACAAACTGTTGGTATATGAAATGCTCCGTTGTATCATTTTGTGGAGGACAAGGGACATTTTAAGCTTGGCTGCCTGTACACTAGCCTCTGAGCTGGCCCTGGAAAAGCTGTTTGTTTGACCCTAAGGAGTGAGAATTGACAAAGCAAGCCGGGAGCATTTGTTTCATCTGCTAAGCCATAGATTGAAAATGATTTCCCAATGCCCTGTTTGAGATCCCTGTGAAGGGGGTCATCAATTATTTCCTGATACGTGACACAATATTGTACCTATTTTACTGACCACTGCTTTCTGGTTGGTCAGATAGCATCTCTTTTATCAGCCCATTATTGATGGTGAATGGAAGCACAGTAAACAGACCTGTGGGTTTATTTCTACTTTCTCTCTGCCAGGTTACTGCAGCTCTTCAGTGGGAGGTGGGAGGTCAATAACACAGGATCAAAAAGATACCAAAAATCCCAATTCAGCCATGTTACCTAAATCATTTTAAAGCTGAAACTATTAGTCGATTGATATTTAAAGTGATTTAGAAAAAGTTTATATAACAATTAATTCATTAATTGTTAATTTTTAAGCAAAATATCACTGGTTCCAGCTTTTCAAATGTCAGGAATGTGCTGTTCTTTCTCATAAATGACAGCTGGCTGAATATCTTTTGAAGTGTGTCCTTCTTGTCAGACAAAAGAAGACATTTGTGGACGCCCCCTTGGACTCACTTGATCACAGCATATTTCACTATTTTCTGACATTTTATAGACAAAATGATAAATTGGCTAATTGGGAGAATAGTGCAGATTAATCGATAATGAAAATAACTGTTAGTTCTTTTGTAAGAAAAATGCCTCCAGCTGCAGTCATAACACACTAATACATGTTTATTCAACCCATTTCTCTACACATACATCACACAAAAGAAGAAAAAAAGACAACTAGAACAATTGTAAGACATTCATATACAATAAAACTCTTTTAGGCAATGCTGTTTAATCTTCATTTTCGCTGGGAGAAGTGTGAGTCTGCTGAAAGCACACTGTTTTTTGAGCAAATGGAGTTCTAAATTGCTTTTTTTAAGTACCATGCGCCAGGGTAATGTCTAGAGGTACCGACACAGCATTCCGTTGGCAATGATTTATGGTGTGGGGCAGCCACAAATTGACTTGTATGCAAGAAATGTAAATGGAAGTGGGACATTTGATGGAGAAGCTCATTTCCAACCTTAAATGTTTTAAATTAACCACACAAACTCACAAGGCAAAATGTTAATGGGCATTTTTCACTTTTTTCCCCATTCTTTTCTCCCCCTTGACTTAATCTACATTACAGGTCAATTTATTATACAAACAGTAATAGTGCTCTAGATTTGCAAGGATCAATGGATTTGACAAAGGGGATTCATTTCAGGAAATAAACCTTTGAAATTAGCCAGGGAATGAGGTAAATATGTGAAATGATATATGTTTAGCACAGGACATTGTAAATTACATAAAGGTCCCACCAGAACAAAGGAAGCCGGAAAACAGAACAACAAAGACAGCAGTGCAAATCCACCCATTCCTCTACCAGGCTGTTTAGCACACATTAGACTGCAATCTTCTTCTTTTTATTAAATAATACTCCAACATATAATCTTATGTCACTCTCTTAGTCACAGTACAAAGAAGATTTTTGAGGTTCCTGATCTATTTGTTCTTAACCACTTTGTGAAAAATCTGAAATCTGTGTTTAATTTTTCATTAGAACTGAGAATCACATCTTTCTAACTTTTTTTTGCATCATTTATTCATCCCACATGAGAATGTAACTGGATATCAGGACGGAGGGTTGAAACGTGAAGTCGGTGTGCCCTCAGGCTGAAGAAGAAGTGGCCTAGAGGGAGAAATTGTTTTCTAATAACAAGAGCTTCTGGTCCCCCGAGGGACAATTACAACGTTAGCTCCCTTGTCAAAGTAAAAGCCGCTTTCAAGCTGCTCCTTTCATAACGCTATCATGTTTGCCCCTGAGATATGCCCATGGTCTTCACGTCTCTGTCTCTTTATTTCTCTCTATCACTATTGATTGAGGGGCCATTTATATTCACAGTAGGGGGCCTTAATTATGAGTGTGAGTGAGGCCAGCCAAATAGGGCTAAGTGGTAACAGGGGGCCAATGCCTCTGCCACGGGGCTCTTTACCTATTTAACATTCAGTGCCTCACTGCATGATCATTGGCAGTACACTTATAAAATCAACGTTGCTCAGTGGAATAATAACAGTTTTTGAAGTGGCTTCAGTTAAGCTTGAGGCGCGACAAAAAATTTGGATTTTGTTTGGTACAATTGAAAAACAATATATATGTTATCACACAGGGGATGCTATGTTACACAATTGAAGCAAGTTATTTTTTTTAAACTTTATTCTTGCTTTTAATTAACAAACATGACTTTTCCGGTTGTCCTTTGTGTTACTCAGAGATTCCTGGATTGCATTTTCTGTATGAATTTTTTTTTCTTTCTGGTTTGTTCTTAGTTTGTTCTTAGACTTGCTTTTTCAAGTCATAATGTGCCTAATCTGGATTATCAACTGCTAAGTGAAAATATTACAGACGTCACATCCATTTGCCTTTTTTTTTTCTTCTCCATACGACTGTCCCCATGAGAATAGCAGCATTGAGAGTTTGCCTCTTCTTTAATTTGAAATCCCCTTTTTCAGTTTGGCAAACTGAGACCATCCAGCCAGTAAATGTTCTGGGTGAGTGTTAAGTCTCTACATTTCAGTCAGCCGGGGAAATGAGCTCAAGCACGGCTTCTAGTGTTTGTGGTAGCTTCAATCTGTCCATCACACATACAAAATAAGCCCTTCATTTTACATTTTTTCAGGCTTCTCACAGTACAAATACTTCTTTTAATATGACAACTGGCAGACAGAATGGCTGAATTCTTCTGATTACTCAGTGCGTGGATGGCATTTACTTGTACTCTTCATTCGCTGGACTCTTAAATATGTTGTAATAGCTTTGATTAAGAAACATCTTTCACTTGTAGTCACAGTTTGAAATAACCAGACTCCTTCTTTTTGACATCTGACCTTGTAGAAGACTGCAAGTGTTTGGGTTCAAGGCCTCTCTCTGTGTGGCCATTGCTCAGTGGCGTGGCCACCATGGTTGAGGCGGTGGTCCATGGGTCACATGGTGCCTGGCTCATAGGCCTCTGCAGTCGCTGACAGGGGGACATTGTGTTCCTCTTTTTTTTCCGCTTTAACCAGTCAGCCATGGCTTACATGGTTTGTTGTGGCCCCAAGATCAGAAGGAGGAAGCTGAATAATGTCTTCCTATTCTTTAAGGGGAGAGCCACGGTTGGTTGATTATAGAATAGCTTTGACAGACCAGAGGGAACTATGGCTTTTGTCCAATTCCCCACACAAAGAAAGGTAGGTTCAGAAAGAGCTTGGGTTGGCTTTTTTAAGCAGATGCTGGCTGGCCTACTCCTCATCATGCCATCATAAACTTATAATGCCTTCAGGGAGTCCCACCTATGCAGGCTGTCAAAGAACAGCACCTCTCACGCTCTAAAAATAAAGCACAAGTCATTTTAATCGGAGGCCACCATAAGGTGAAAGAACGGATTTAGAGTTTAGACAGAAGTCTTAATTATTTATTGCATTAAATGTTGTTAGAGAGGCAGATATCATCTTCAATTAATTTTAAACCTATTTAACTACATTTAAATGTATTCTTCTTTAATTTGTATGTCACTGACTAAAGCCTTTTCCTATGCACATGTGCAATGTGTGTGACCACACACACACACACACACACAGACAAAGACCCACAATCCACACACGGCCTGTGAGAATTAGCATTTCATTCAATGTAACAAGGGCCAATATGTTTCCAGAAGTGCTGCCATACTGAAACAAGTCCCTTTACAAAACAGAGCCCGAGGGCTCGGGGACTGACTCCTGGGACCCCGGCAGCCTCCGCGGCCTATTTGTTCAGCAGAATCTGTTATACCGTCACAGCAGGCCTGTCACAAGTGAAATCATTTAAATGTCCAATCCTGTATTTAAGCAGACTGTCTCACCACGAGCAGATGAGCGACACTCTGAATTTACAGCCAGACGAATCAGAGGGTAAGCGGAGCAGAGTGCGACCTGGTGAAGCAGTGGTCCTGTGGGAGCTGATTTAGTGGCTCTCTCCCTTATGCAACAATAACAAACAGTCTCTGATAATGAACGTCCTGGGTATTCCTCATTGTAAATTCAAATTCAGCACTTTACTTTTGAATATGTGATGAAGGGCTCTTAATACCGCTCATTATAACCAACTGAATGAATGCATTTTAAAAAGTCGCTCCTACTTTTAATCCATCACAGTTGTTATTATTATTTCTTGTTGAATTAATGTCCAACACAAACAAAATCAAGATCACAAATCCAAACTGCTCTGTTTGCCTCTGACACATTGCTCTCTGTAATATTTCAAGTTGCTTGTAATACTTCAAGTGGGACATAGTGGACAAAAAAAAGGTTCAGACCACCAAAAGCAGTTTGATGTTGGTGTGTAATGGACCTGTCAACTCTGATGGATTTTCAACTCTGCCGTATTGTTTGTCCCACTTCAGACAATAGAAAGCTAAGGAGACCGCCACGCAGGTCTGTCTGTGTGGGCTGCCCACCTTGATCAATAGTGAATTTTTATCCGCAATCGCACCAAAATATATAATTGCGTGAAGCAGATAGGGGAAATACGATGCAGACTGCTCTTAGGGTGATTTCTCATAAACATAAAAGCTGTTTGGAGGATTATAATCAATGGTGCAACACGACCCACCACGTTGATGATAGACTATCATTACAGATTGTTCGCTGTGAGTAATGGGACCCAAGCAAAAACAGATAATGTGATTCAATAATATATTTACTGAAATTGTGAAGAGAAAGAAATGGGAAAATCTCTTGAGTTACCCAGAGGCCTTAATTAGAACTTGCCAGAATAGGGAGGATGCAACAAGATCACAACAGAGACTCCAGTAAGCCGGTCATTGTATCCACTGTATGTGTACTCGTGTCAGATTTGAAACACAAGTGGCTCTCAGCCCCCCTAATGTTTGGTGTAGACTCACATTAAGATCGATGATTTGTTTATTAGATTTCCAATCAGAATATAATGGCCTTGAAGCATTAGCTGCTGTAGGGTAGATGTGGCTGAGTGTGTCTGCTGAAGAGCCCCCCACCACACACACACCCTCCTGATTTCTTAGCTCTTCCTCTGAGTGTAAACAGACCAGAAAGAGAATTAAAAGAGATTGTATCGCTGTGTGCCACGCCACTGTGCAATTCCCGAGAGATAAACATTAAGCAAAAGGCAGAATGGCTATGTTTTTTCCCCCTTCTTGCAGTCATAAAAGACCCCACCCTCTGAGACTGTTATTAGCCAGGATCCCGGGGAATGTCATATTAACAATGAATGTCTAGTAGTGAGGGAGATTGTCCTAAGTATGAGCCCGGCAGGGAGCTCTCTTTAACTCTAATTCACATCGGAATCAGATCGCCCTGCTAAGATCTCATCAGCGTTATTACTCCTTTGCCCAGCCACCGCCTTCTCCGCTGTCCATGTGTGTCCTACCGCGCAAGGCAGGCCTCCGCCATCACATACTGTCATTACCACTCCCTCTTTCATTTAACATGGCCTAAACTAATGTTGATCAGTTTGAAGGAGGTGGGTTGAGGGGTGGCATAATAAAACTCCTCTCTACTTTCTGTGTCTCTTTTTTGACACTAAAAACTGATTCAAGGTTTTGCTCCCCCCAATATATATATATATTATATATATATATTTTTTCTTTTACAGTTCTTGATTACAGCTGTTTAGCAGGATTACCCTGGGAAGTGATGTGTTTTATGTTTCTAGTAGTTTGTTCGGAAGAAATACCCATCATGGCAGGCAAATAAAAGACCACCACTTATAGAGAACAAAACACGTCCAGTGAACAGAAAAAGACGTCCCAGTACTGGACATCAATGACGACTTAGCACTAATATAAGCTAGTGACAGTACCAGTACCTCCAAAATTAGTTATTTCTTTTTAGTTATTAGTTATTTCAAAGATATACACTCTGTATATTATGTACTCGTAGTTAAGACTACATTGCAGTCTATGACAACAGTATTGCGTTAGATCCTTCGTGCTTTGTACAAGAAAAGATTGTGTAAAATCTTAAGAGTCTTGTTGCTGTAGCGCCACCTATAGGCACCATGCCATCAAGTCTGACACAATTGCTCAGAGTTGGAAGTGGAGCTAATTGCTGAAACGATTATTCAAAAACATGATTGATAAATAGTTTGAATCATTTTTTAAGCAAGAAAAACAAAACATTTATTGGTTCCAGCTTCTCAAATGTAAGTCTGTACTGATTTTCTTTGTTTTTTATGTCATAGTTTATTTAATTTGAATTTTAAGCTATGGGTCGGACAAAACAAGACATCACCTTGGACATATTTCATACATTTTCCTCTGTTCGCTGACATTTTATAGACAAAATAATCAATCAATGAATTATGAAAACAACAGAATGAGCATACTTCTAGCCCTATTGCTAATACAATTTAATAAAAAGTTAATGGAATCTTGTAGAATATAGCTTAATATAGCTTGTGATGTTTTTCCGCCCTCAGTTGTCACATATCTAGTGCTCTGTAGTACAGTAAAGCAGTCTAGAACTTAACACTAGCATAAGTTGTTTATACAGGTGAAATGTGCTTGCTAAATGAAAGGCAAGTCTTTCATCACCTTAACTATTAATTATTGGATTAAAAATTGAACAGCAACTTCATGCAGGGCGGCTGTATTTTGCACATGACACCCTTTGGAACTGACTTCACTATAGAAACCATGAACACTCTGGTTTGGTGTAATGTGTTTGGTTTTGGCTGAGAGACTGAGGGGGTCGAGGACTTCACTTGTTTTACTCAGATGAATTGGACAGGCTACTAGAAGCGCCGAGGCTTCAGCATCTTGATAGCAAACTTGATAGAGCAATGGGCCGTGGTGGCACCGAACATAGGCTTACATCGATAAAATGCAGCGTACTGTGTATACAGTATATATGCAACGAGATGTGTATTCAGTTGAAGCCATTAAAATGCTGAGAGAACCCTATAGCATAAATGAAATTGTTGTACATACTCACTGGGCCCTGACCGACAAAATGGAGTGCAAATGTTAAGTACTGTGAGATGTAAAGTACAAACACATTATGGGCAGGTATTAGCTTATAAAACACTGCAAAGCAGAGAAGAATGTGAACAGTCCATTCTCGCCTGTAGCTCCTACAGCTTAATATCAAGGTCTATTATTGTTTTCTGAAAAAAAGTAGAAAAATTGGATATCATGTCATGACATTTAAGAGTAAGCAGAGGGATGTGCTTAATGCACTGTAAAGCAGTCATGTTTTCTTTATTTTTTTTCCTTCTATTTATAAATAGTATTTTGGACCTTTAAGGACTAAGTTGTTCTGCATTTCAGGGTTTAGGAACACATGGAAAACTAAACAGCAAATTAAAAAATACTTTACCCACAAAATGACCACTTGTATGTCAACTACTCATCCGTCTTTTCTTGAATTTGTGAAGAAAATTTAGTATTTCTTGCATGCCTCCACGACAAACAAAGCATCAAAAAATGTACAATAATATAATCAGTATAATCCAAGTCCCATTTATCCAGTTTTATGTTCATTGCTTCCCAAATATGCAATTTTGCTAAAAACTTACTATTCAAAAAATTTCTGCATATAGTGAGAGTAAATAAACGGATGATTTGATAGAGATTTGCTGTTGTTTAACGTTAAATATTTCACTGGCGCCCTATAACTTCATTTTTTTTTATCAAGACAGCATCAAGAACATGTGGGGATATTGAAAAAAGTTTTCTTCATATATTCAAGGTAACACATGATGAATAATTGATATATATTTGGTCATTTTATTGGAGAAGTATTCCTTTAAGTATGATGGAAACTTATTTAAGGTCATGCGCACATTCTTAATTGTTACCATATTTCTTAGTCACCTTTTTGATTTCACTTGAAAGCCTTTGCCAAATACATCATTTTGTGCTTTACAATATAACATTCAGGCAAATTTAATTATTTTAAGTAACATGGGAATTGGGTTTTTTGCTTTAACAAGTGGAATAATGGTCCGTTTGACAACCATGTTTGACAACCCTCAGTGGCATTAAAACTGAGCCCCATGTCATTTAACAATCTACCTCAAACTTTGCCACAGTCTTTAGTCTTTAGTCTTGAAGGGGGAATGCTCACTGATTTGTTACCACTCAGCAGTACTTTTCTTCTTAATGAATTTTTAATATCCTTAATGACAGCAGAAGAATGATGTCATTAGGAGTGAATGTTTGGAAAACGCTGACTTGAACTCTTTTGGACGACCATTTTTATAATGATTTAATATAGATTAACGCCCCATAGTAATGAGCAGTTTGGCTTTGAGGGGGGCAACCATTTAAAGTAAGACCCCACCCATCATTTGGCTGTTCACTTTGAAAACTTTTTTTTTATGATCTATCACTCATTCACTTAAGTCTTTTTTTTTGAGTGACAGTGAAATGTCCCTTTGAATTGATGTCAATGTCATTTAAGAGTAAATAAAAGGTTATGATATATAAAACTGATTCAACCATGGAGTCATGTTTTCAAAGAGTACGCTTACACACATTTTGAAACATACATTCCGTTTCCATTTCAGAGCTGGAGTGTGACATATTTTCAGAACATCCATTGCACCCTTATCTTCCTACAACTATCTACATCCACTAATGCCCTGATCATCTCCGGACAGAGCAGTAATGCCATGGAGGCAGAGAATTAAGATTGTGTCCTCCTGGTAATTTACCTACTGGACCTTGTGCGCTGGTGAAGTGTGAATCAATTTGTAAAGGATAGTTAAATTTCTATAACAACCTCCCCCTTCTTCACACTTGACTATCCCACATCAGCTATTAAAAATGAAAAGAAAAAAAAAAAATCACGTGCCGCCTTATGAAGATGATCAAGAGGAAGGCCACTCGCTGGGAATGATAAAACGTCTGGCTGCTCTTTCACCCCTTTTTTTTTTTTTTGCTGAATGGACGACCTCTCCCTCTGTGTACTGTGTGTGTGTATGACAAGCACATGCATTAGGCCGAAAGATAAATAAACAAGCCTGGAATATAAAATGAATAAAACAAGAAGTAGGAAGCATGCTGGCTAGGACACTGATATCCCTTGGCAAAATGTTTTATCATATTCAGCAAAGGAAGAGCCTTTATTTTATTGATTTAAAAAAAAAAAATCCCAGAGGCACTAAAAGGAACAGGCAATGATTAATGTCCCTCTCAGAAAAAGAAATTATATGGAATAAATTAAACTACTGCGGCAGCAAATTGAAAAATAAGGATGTAAATGAGGTTTGAATACTTAATATCTTATAAAGAAAAATAGTCAATGAGGCCCAAAAATGATGAGGGATTGCCAAAGAAACATAATATTAACACTAATGACTGAGGGTAGATTTTCTGTACTGTCAGAATTCACCTGTCACAACTGATTTTCTGGCACAGACATGAAAAATGAGGGACATTGTTTGAGGCAATTGAAGGAACTCACCCTGTTCGCAGTGGAAGAAATAGGAACAGAAATAGATGAAAATGGCATTAAGGACGTAAAATGTCTTCAATACTTGCTTGTATGACATCAATATAAAATCTAAGAATATTTAAAACAAATCCTGAATGCTACATCTGTCGTGATGCCAGCAAATGCTTCATTGTAATCACACATCAGCATATTACCATAGCATGCAGGTTAGTATGTGCATCATTGGAGTGCATTATGTTCATATAAGGAGCTCATGTTTATCACAGACTTCATCTCCAGGCTCCATCAAACCCGAGAGCACGTCTTTATGTTAACGCAAATGATCTGCGCTTGATTTATCCAGCATTGTCCCGTTTATTTTTATTTCACTATCGCCGGAAAAAAGGTCAAGCTGCTGAAAGACGGCTCCTATACGATATTTGTAATTCGCTAAGTTTTCTGATCGACCTCATCGCATTCTTCGTGCTCTCAATTAAGTCACAGCGCGATCTGGAGTCAGTCAGTCCTCCAGCTATCGTTCACATAACAGTACGCGCCCGCACAATGCCAGCTAAAAGGGGAAGAAAGCCAAAAGCGAAAGAGAGGGGAGAGATCCGTGGTACGCTATCAGTCGAAGTCGTTGTCGAGTTGGCCCCCGGTCCTCCCCATCCATCAGAGGTGGGGTAAAGATGAGAGAGTGAAACGGGGCCTGGGGAGTGGCAGTCGGGTGCTTGCATTGCACCCCATTACTTCAGATGGATAGCAGAGGGGTGCTCCACATTAAACACTGTTCCCTCAGTCGGAACCTTTAATTATAACTCCTCAGTATCACTTACAGCAGCCCAGCACAGATGTTAAAAACCTTTCGCGGCTTGGTTACCCCACCTTACTTAATCTCAAGAAGGGGGGAAGATACAGATGGCATATCAAGAGTCTGAGGATATGCTTGATCTCTGACAACAGAAGTGGTTTTCCTGTTTGGGGAGGGGTGAAGGTCTGTGTTTGTGTCTATGTGTGTGGTAACAATTTTTTTGGGGGACACATTTTAGCAGTGAGTCAGAAGTTGCAAAGTTGCCATAAAAACTGGTGAGGGGTAAAATGCATCGGAGCTCATACTGTCACTAAAGTAGCGTAACCAATTCAGCTGGGAGCAAGACTTGTGCTCTTAGGCAGGGAGGGAGCACTGTAAATCAGAGTGCCTATGAGCAGCTTTGTTTACATATTGCACTCTTTACTCTAGTCTGAATGGTTCAGCAGCCCTTACATCAACCTGCCTCTGTCTATGGATCATAAAACCAAAGAAGGAACATAAAGCCGGTGTGGTTTCGCTGGGTGTTGTGGCATCATCGTCAGTGTCAGAGTAGTACACATGGAAACATCAAAAGATATGTTGATGTTTATATCCCGATACACCGACCAAAATGTGCAAAGAAAGTTATTTTGTAGCTACAAACACACTCAAAGGTGATCTGTCAACACATTCTCATTTCCAACTTTTCAAATACCACCCACTTGGTCAGTAGCTGTACGCTTCAAACTGTGAAGCTCTAGTTACACCTCTAGCGTCAGTTTTTGAAGTGTGTTACATGTCCGCTCCTTACATGCATATGTCTTTTAGAAATAAACTTTTGCGTCCAGATGAAACATACAAAACAAAAGTATTTACAGCAAAATGCAGATGTACAACCACAACAAAACAAAACAAAAAGAAAAAAGGGAAAGATGAGGAAGAAGACACACACACACAGAAAAAAGATTGTGTGTTATTGTCTTGATGGGGTTTGGAAGGTCTGTTTGAGATGATGTAGAGAGGAATCTGCCCTGGATGAACTTCAAAACAGGGGACCAGGTGTTACTGAATGGAATCAGATTGTCCTTTAGGGTTGATGTGAGCTTTTCTAGATTTGTGTGGTCTGTTAACACTTTGAGCCAGTCGTATACTGATAATTTAGTTCTGTCTTTCCAGTTGAGTAAAATGGTTTGCTTTGCCACAATTGGTTCTATCGGGATGAAAGTTTGGACATATTGTTGGATTTTAAGTCACATAAAGTCTCTTTTTAACTTCCAATGTAGGTTTACTTAGCTTTTTAGTTTAACTGCACACAAAAACTACCTGGTTAGGTTTAGTATAAAGTAATGTTTTGGGTTAAAATATGTAAGTCAGTTTTGTTGAGTTAAGAGTGAGAATGGGTTATATCTGTAGTGTTCAATAGAAAGTTGCTGCTCCTCTTTAAGAACAGATTTTACCCTGGCTGACCTGGAGAAAAAAATCCAGCACTTTATTTAGAGAGGTTAATATAGAGGATTCCTCTGTTATTGAACCTTGGTGTGTGCTGTTGTAAACCAAAACAGTCGTTAAATAAAGATTCTACAAGAATTACCTCTCACAGTCACCTACATTAAACCAAGTAGGTAAACTCATGGGCAGAGAGCAGCAGTACATCCTACCTTTGCTCTCCGATCACTGTGTTTGAATCCCATTATACCACAAGAGCTCCACTCTATCTCAATGGGTAACCATTTAAAGACTGTTACTTGGGGTTCAATTTAAAGCAGCGCCTTGGCAAATTACTAATCTCAGCCAAAGATAAGATGCTGCAGAAAAATACAAGTGAGGCTTTGTTTGTTGCCGTTACCGCTCCCTCCGCTCATCAAGAGGTCGCTGCACACCTACCTCTTGCATTTACGAGAGCCCACTCATTTCAAAATGCAATAAACTGCATCTGTGTAATCTTGTAAAACATTACTTATTGCTGTCACCTTCAAGTTTGCAATCACAAAAACTTTGCAGTGTATTCCCCCTCCTTCCACAACACCCAAATCAAAAACACATCCATATTTAATTGTATATACACTACCAATGTGGAGTTATATTGGCTCAGTATCAAGGTCATAAAGCTTGGTTGTTAACTAAGACTTCCAGACATGTTGCTCATGACTCTCTCATCCAGCTGATTTTATTACGCAGGATTTAATTAATTGACCTCTCTCATGCTCTTTTGTTGTCACAGGTCGTCTGTAAAACACTGTCCGTGGAGGTGATTTTATACGGCCCAGAGAGTTTTTGTGTCAACGTCAAGTCAGGCCTGGATACAAGGTGCCACACTCTAAAGGTTTGGTAAGTGTGATATCCTGACATGGAATCCATTTCCCTGAATCTATAAGCCCTGCCTGAGTTACTGTGTATTGTGCGAACAGATAACTCCCTCACTCTCTCTCTCTTTCTATTTCTCTCTCTCTCTCTCTCTCTCTCTCTCTCTCTCTCTCTCTCTCTCTCTCCTCTATACAAACATGCATTGCTGATGTTGCATGCATGGTACCTGAGCAAACACACCAACAATGTGTTGCAACAACCACATCTCAGTTTTGCCACATTGCCGCTGTGATGCAGATGATCTGTCAAAATGTTGCACAATTCATTTTTTTAAGTTGATAAATTGTGTCATTACTCATGTAAACCCCATAGTACCTTTTGTTTTAAGCTGCCAGTGATTTATATATTTGTATATGTACGTATATGTATATGTATATTTATATATATTTAAAATGATAAGAAAGCCATGGTGGTTGGTTATCAAACAAGGCAGGTGAGGAGGGTCACATTACGCCACCTCAACCAAAGACCAACACATAACAGATAAACAGATAGTCTGCCTTATCCCAAGAATGCAGTAATAGGAGTTTTAAAAAGCAACTGAAAAGGTTATTTTTGAGAATAGGCTTGCAAAATAATAAAAAAAGTTGTTCTTTTACTTTTGTTTTATTATCATATACATTATAATTTAAATGTATTATTTATAGAGTTCCACTCAGTATGCATTTTCAATCTACCTAAAATTAGTGATACAACAGTGTAAGATCAAAACAATTTGTTGTTTTTTTTGCTTAAGAGATGACAATCAATTATGAAAGTTCTTGCTGATAATTTTTCTGCCGATCAACGAAACAATTCATCGACTGATTGTTGCAGATCAAAAGTGTAGCCTACAATCCAGATCACAATTTACAGTAATGGTTTTGAATATGGTTTGACCCAAATAGGCATTTTTATAAAAACAACTAGCAAGTACAAATGAAATACATAACATTGTAATCCCAGATATCATAAAACAACTGCATCATAGTTTATGTACCAGTGTATCATGTGGTATCATTTGGTAAATATTTAAAACATAAAGAAATCATAATCTACAGAAAACACCATAGAGATATTGACTGATGTATTCTTATTGTGGCACTTGTAATATTGTACACTACAGAGGTGACTTCGCTGCACAGCACTGAAATAGAAAACTTAACTTAACAGACCTATGCATTAAACATATTGTAGAATACAGTGTAGCATTCATCACTGTCAAGGAGAGAGTTTGTATAAATTTAAATGCACTGAAGCGTTGAGAGCATTTTTTTTTTCTCCTCTTCCTTTGTCTATGGGTGGGAGTATATGTGTATCACTATCAAGCCTTGTTTTTTTTTTTCTAACAGTGCCGAATTAAATATGAAGACTTCAGGAACATGATGTTCTTGTTGTATTTAGCATGGGTCGAATTATTTAAAGTAAGCCTAACTATTAGGGCTGGAATACTTTGTCTCAGTGTGACATGAAGTCAATTCAATAAAAACCCAAGCGAAAAGAATTGCATTGAGATTTGTGGGAATAGCTTGTTCAAAGATGTAGCCTAGTTTAAAACCAATCATGGCCCCAAGTGCCGAATGTATTGGGAACCAAGACATGGCTGTGTAAGTGCCTGACAGTTTTAACATTAAAATAAATTGCCTAACCTTTCCAACATCCAGTGACAAAAACAGGAAAAATGAAAGATAATGGGTTATTATTCACTGAGGGATCCTATACATAATAATGATATCATCAATAATGGTACACTAGGGCTCATATACTAGGGCTGCTGTGGCTTAAAAAAAAAAATGTAATGGAATTACTTATTTTTGATCATCAGTCCTAGTCTGTGTATAAACGGACAGAGGCGAAATATTTGTAGTGTCGAAATAACGAAAAAGGGTGAATGTAACATGTTATAATTCTTTGAGGACCGTTTTTCAACCTTCAGCCATGAGTCAATTTGCCAAATAACACAAGCAGAACCACACAAAAGAGGCACATCAGTACCGGCTTAAAGTACATGGCAGTAAGTGGGCAATAGACTTACAAAGCATTGCAGCGCTCGCCTGACAAATGCAATAAACAGCATTATCCTTCAGAGGCGATGCTGGTGGTGGCGGCTGTGCTCCACGGCCCCGTGCCCACCTCCTCCTCACTGTGGAGGCCAGGGACAACACACAACACTTGGGAGAGTCGGGGAGCAGTGGGGTTAGTGTTGCGTGGGGTGGAAGTGAGGGAGGGTTCTTATGGGTGGGGGGTGAAATAGGAGCTGCTGGTAGAGCGAGACTGGCACCGACATGTGGGGAGGTGTGTGTGAGGCAATCTACAGAACAAATGAGGGCACTATCGCCTGTCATATTTCACATTTTCTCGTTCTAAATAAGACAAAGACCATGTGAGCAGAAAGCTCTTAGGAGGCATAAACAGCTGGAGAATGCGGCACCTCCACTGCACTGTGACCCACGCTGCAATAAATCTGTATAAAAGTGATTATGATGAGGCAAAGTGATCAAGCAAATGAAATATCTGGGCTTTAGCATATAACTCAGTGAGGTGAGGTGAGCTTTATAGCCCCTTGCTCTAGGGAAGCCATACCTTGCATGTCCTGGGCAATTTGCTTCTCTTATTGCATGTTCTATCTTTACTCTAAGAGGGTTTGGCAATGGGAGCGTTGCATGTTTGAGAGCTTGCTAATGTTGTTGTTTGGATGCTTGAAGACAGTAAAAATAAAGATTGGATTAATTTCAGGATGCATTCCTAGCTCCTACCGTTAAATATCCCTTAGGTTGTAAAACACTTTTTTTCACCTGAGTGGCGAGTTAGTCGAGTAGACAGCTGGAATATAAAGTTTCTTTGCTGAGTTTGCTCGAGCCATAAGTAGATGCTTAGGATCCCTCAGCCGCAAACGAATGACAATTGGAACTTTAGTTGGGTTTTCTTTGTGTATTTTTTTTATTGTAATTTAAATATTTAAAGATATACACCACTTGCTTTTGCAGAGTGACATATATATCGCACCACGTCATAAGTAGGATTTGGGGTTCCTATAAAGCGTTAAGGGAATTATGACAAAAAAACTAAGTGGAGACGCAATACTCAATTTGTACTTGACAAATTTATGGCTTCGAAGAAATTTTGCCATTCCATAAATGTTTTGAGGATAGTAAAACATGTAAAAGAATTATGACAACAAGTTAAGGGGATGCCATATCAAACTTTATTGTTGAGGTGTTAAAACAATTTACAGTTAACAAAAAATGTTTGCAGGTGCTTTACTAAATGTGTCCAAAAATCCCCCCCACAAATTGGGATTACAAGAAACTCAAGAAGAAAAAAAAAATACTAAAAAAGCTGGGCTCGGCCCTGGCCTGCATGCTGCTCTTGTTTGTTGCGACCAGAGCGCAGCATGTTGGCTTTCTTCTCCAGTCAGTCACTGAGTCAGTGAGATTTCCGTCAGTTCAGCCAGTCGGTGTCCCATCTCTCTGTGCTGCCGAGTCTATATAGTGATGATCTAGCAATGATAACTGGATCAATACCTCCAGCCATGTGGACAGCCGGCTGGGAGCTGCATCGCTACTCTCACAGGCGACCGAGTTGCAAACACTTAACCCCCCCACCAACCCCCATCACCACCACCACCACCACCACCACCACCCTTCCTCCTGCCGCGACTGTTAGCTTCACAACTCCTCTGGCACACTTCATCTTATAATTTGATCAAGAAAAGTGTCACATTAAGCAAATCTTACGGTCATAAATGAGAAATATGTCGATTTTATGAACTGTAAATGAGTGCCCCTTCATGGATGGTTATTTTAGTGTCCAAATATATTAAATACATAGGAAGGAAAGGCTGAACCTGATCACTGATTCCATACCGCCAGCACTGCACTGTAATAAGTTATTTATCTTTTTACCGTTTCATTTACTTTTGAAAATCACACCCGATTCTTTTCTTCTTCTGAATATTTTAGGATAACCAGCTAAAAAAAAAAAAAAAAAAAAATCATAAAAATACAATCCTATACATGTGTGCTGGGAATAAATGTGAGACATCCGCATAGGTAAAACCAATGAGATGTTCCTTGAAGAGGAATGAAATTGGTTAATACAAAGGCATGTCGGTAATAACAATGTCCTTTCTCCGGTGACAAAGACAAAGTGCCTGCGTTTGGAGCGTACAAGAGCAAGAGACAAGTGATGGCTGAAGGTAGACTTTGGGAGAGCATTTGAATTTCATGTCCAAGAAGAGGCAGCCCATCATTAAAAAACCCTAATTTCTGTGTCAGGTAGAGTTACAGGTAATCGATCATCTTGTCACACCGATTTATTTTTTTCTGCCCGTTCAAAGTGAATTCTACTTCTTTCCAATTAAACTTGTTGCTGAAAAAGAAAATGTCTCTGGCTATTAAAGGCACATTTTGCCATGTTAGGTCTTTTTCCACCAAAGGTGATTTCTGAACATTTGGAAGAAAGGAGCCCAAGGGAGTCTGTGGCTTCCAGGCAATTCTTCATGTAGGGCTGATCTGAACAAAGCAGACATTTTGAGGTTGGCATTGGACGTCTGTTAATGTATGTGTATAGTCTTAAGTCATTTGTTTGGATCTTCTTAAGTAGCACTTGAATGACATAGAAACACTGCTATTGTTTATCTTTTCCTGCACTAGTACTAATGTCGCTTCCATGCTATAATAATCATTCTTATTAGTAGTTTAAATGTCTCTGTTTCAGTAGAGTAGAGGATTTCAGTAATTATTCTTAGTTATTAATTTACAGCAGCAGGGAATCAAAGGAACTTAGCCCTTTGACAAATGCAGTTTCAGCAAATGTATAAATAAAGTGTGTAAATATATTTAATATGATGCTCAACGAGGTAGCAGTGTGGTTTCACCAAAGAACTGATAGATGCTTTAGGTCTCAAGAGGGGCTTATTTTGGTTGAACTGCTGTGACAGCTTCACCCAACCTGACACTCCTGAAGAGCGGCTCTGGCCGTGACAGTGTGCGCCACCAGGGCATTGGGATATGTCTGCATAAAAGCCATTTATTGGTACATTTCTAAACGTTAACGGTTGTCAGCTTCAGTTTCTTTTAAAGACCCTTGGCTCAGAGGGGGGATAAAATGCCTGTGCTGTTCTGGGGAAATGCTCCTCAGTCCCTGACAGACAATGACAAAAAACGCCACTGCTTGTGGCCCCCGCCTCTGGCACTGAGGTTTCATGTGGGAGCGAGTGCTCCTTTGTCCCCGGGTCTAATTTATTTATGTGGCTAATCTTCAGGGGGTGGAGCGGCCATGCTCAGAGGTGTGTCATTTTACAGGGGGGACCCACCGGAAAGATCAGTGACCTTGCAGAGACTTGCCATAATCACATGATTTGTTTCAATTAGCACATAAGATCTGTCTTCGCTTGCAATCACATAAACAACGATCATTAAGGTTAACGTCTCCCAAAAAAGTCCCACAAAGTTCTTACTGGTGTACATCACCTGTCACCTCAGAGCACTAACTCCCTCTACTATCCATCATTTACAGTTGTAGTCAGCAAATAGATTAATTAAATTACTTGAAATAGTTATCAAAGCATGAGCCCTTACTAAACAAATTCAAAGTTGACTCTTTCTTTAACAGTTGTAGTCTGGTTTAACATGAAAGCTGCATCACTGGACTCCCATAAGATTCAGTGTCAGAGCCAAGACTGCATTCATCCTTACCCAACAGCATTTATTTGGACAGAGGTGCAATGGCAGCAGAAAAATAGTTGAGGAGATGGAGCCTTGATTAGCAGCAGCCTTCCCAGCATGCTCTGCTATGACAAATGACTGACTTCGAACAATATCTAAGGCGATCAGGATAAAGTACCAGCCATTTCAAGGCTCAGCAAAATTCTAATTCTAATTAGACTTTGCACCACACACCAAATAAAAATTGTTCCCATGGCATTTTGGCCTATCAACTGTTTCTCCGATCGCTGAAACAAAACGAATAAAGAAAATGATTAAAGTGATAACAAAGGCATAAAATTTAAATTATTGAGGCACCACATCTGGGATCTGTATGTCGCTGCGCTGCCATTTTTACCCTCTCATTCAGCACTCCATTCTTTCTGCATGAGAGAAACAGCAAAACAGAGGGAAGCAAGGAAAGGGAGAGAAAGAGCAGGAAGAATTTGTAACATTAAAAGGTAGAAAGCGAGAACGCAAATAGGCCTTCAGCTTTAGCGTTATTAATGACTCTTCAAAGATCTCCGACTTTTCCAATCTCTCAGAGAAGCGCATGAAGGAGTCTGCAGATGAAGCTGACCTTCAAAATGTTCTTTGGTCTTTAGTTAAGAAATTCACTCGCCATTATGGCATCATTAAGGAAACAAGGATAAAATTACTCCATGGTTAATGGCCTATAGGATCCCCCACCAAAATTTGTTTCAGATCTAATAAAACTGTGCTTAACACACTCGGATGAATTATGAGGACTGTTATGCGGGGTATTAAAATGTGGAAAATAGATTTTCGAGAGCTTGGAGGACTGGACTTTCAAATCAGATAGTAGAATGGGATTTTCTGGGCAATAAATTCCAGCATGTCTCAATTCCATTTCTTTCAGCTCTTAAATCTGAAAGTGTGATTTATCGTGTGGTTTTGGTCATCTTTAAAATACACTGTTCACTGTCGCCAACTTTTGCCATTTCCAAGAAAAGTAAACATTAGTGTGGATTCACATGTTATATTCTACATACATGAACACATAAAAAAAGCTTATTTTCAGACTATAACTACATTAGGAAAAGCTGTGTAATTAACAAGATGTGTCATTTGAGGTAATAACTTATTATTAAGATCCCAATTAAATTGAGGTTTGCATTTACATTTGCTTGACATGCTGTTGAGAGAAAGGATGCAGAGTTGGTTATTAGCATATCGCATCAGAGGATAGAGAAAGCAGGGTGGAAGCTTATGGAGAAAAATGAAGCTGCAGGCTATTGAGGCTCTTCATTGTCTCATATACAACCGCACCGCAAACCTGCAGAACTGTGTCATTCGCACCACTTATTACCTGCTATTGTAATCCAGACCTCGATGCCATCGTGAAATACAGACTTATTATACAGAGGGGGAAAAGTTAGCCCAAGATGGTGCCACAGAGAGGTGGTTTGTGTGGTAATGGCATTTGCTCTCTTTAAACTTTAATCTTTCCTATTAATTCCCTGCAACTGGAGAATGTACGAGAGTTAATGTTCCATGAACGTGTTTCTCACTCCGCAATCTCTTCAAGCTAATTACCTTCAGGTGCTAAATGGTGGGAAATTGCCATCCATTTGGATGAGAAAAATTTCACCTCCTGCTCCCTAGTGAAACATTTTTTTGCCGGGCACATTAAGGGAAAAAAAAGAGGAAAAGAGGCAGGCCTCCACCAAGGTAAACAGTGGTCATAAAACTAACTCTTCCTGGGCTTTTCTATCCTCCTGCCTGAAACAGGAAATCATAGTCCCTCTCGCCCACCACATTGCTTATCCGCGGAGGTCAGGTAGAGGTCAACAGGTGCTCCTCTTTACAAGGGGAATGCAGAACAGATGTTTGATTGGCATGAATCATCTATACTGCCCATTAGAAACTTATGATGTGAAAGGATAGGACTCCTGGTAGTAGGACTCTTTTTAATTTGACATCTAAACAGGAAGGAGATCTTGAAGTCGTTTTGTATTAATAACGCCAATGGTTGGATGTTCAGTATCAATCAAGTTTGTCCTTCAGATCTGGTGGCAAACAACATGTTTTGATTGTGTTCCTGTTTGAAAAACGGTAGTCAAATCTTGCTCTAGAATTTCTGTTCTGCATGTGCGAGTTGTAGGCTCTGGAGGTTGTTTTTTTTCACTTCTGGCCTGAATTTATCATTCATATCTGCTATAACAAAATGTTACCTTGTTCAATAGCTTAGTAATTGAGATGTGTCCAGATTTCCATCCAAATTTAAAGCATATTTTTGGAAAAACAGAAGAAATTTGAATTGGATTGGATGGGGTTCTAGACCGCATCACTGAAGACAGATCCGCGACACGAAACAGTGGATGTTTGGGTCACGGTTTTGGTCTCGGTTTCAGAACCGTTACACCCCTTGTCTATCCAGTGTAGCTGAAGTTTCAGTGGACATTTAAGCCACATGCTTCCTGTACGTCATGGTTTATTTGCTTAGTCTGTTCATTGCACTTTGCTTACAACAACTTTTTCACCTCAGCCAAGTGCAATGTTTGCAATGTTTAAAGTTTTTTACGTTCAAATTGAAAATGCCCATAAAATAGATGGATGGATGAAAATGCGCATAAAAAACGGTGGATGGAAAAGTACTTAGAGACACAGCGCTACAAACAATTGCACAGGACAGCCGCACAAGCATTTAGACGTATTTTAAACATGTCCATTTTCGTTTTGTCACAATACTGGAATTTCTAACTTTGGGACAATATCTTCAAAAGTATCACTATCCTACCATGTTTTGTTGAAATTGACACAATGAAGCCATAACAAATTTGATTTTTAGTAAAAGATAAATAGTGCGTGCGTCACCTTAAGGAGAAGACAAAGCAGAAGGTGCAGCTAGTTTCCATGTATTGACACAAATATGATGTGAGATGAGTATTTAATCCATTTCAAATATTCAGTATCAATATGCATCAATACTTAGATGAACACAAGTCCATATTTAAATCAATTTGATGGTGAAAACAAGGCGATACTACCTGTAATGTGTGTTTGCAGTTGTCCATTGCACTTTAAACACATACACATACACAACTACTGAAACAAAGCTCTGCACATTTTGGCCAATAATGTTCACATTTACTTTTTCACTTTGAAGCAAGTTGTTTTGATAGTGTAATTGAATTGAGGACTTATTGAAAAACCTTTTTGTTTGCTTGTTTGGTTATCGCATGCATTTTTTTGTAAAAGTGTGTGTAGTGGTGCTGTAGTGTTTTCGTTATTCACCACAAAAAGTCTTTAAGTTGCAATGAAACAATGGCCAAAACTGTGACCCCTCTTGTTAAATAAGAATATAATTGTCTGCCAATGTTTTAACACAAAACATATGAAAACATTTTATGTTAACATTTACATTTAACATTGTAGTTAATTGTTTCCAATGCTTCTCATGGAGAATCAAACCACTTCTCAACCCAAAAACACTGAGTCCATCCAACTGTGTTCAGCCCCATGTGAACTCCATATGAAACCCTCGCGGTGCAGTTCAGCGGGTTCTCAGAAAGAGTCAGGAAGATGCATCATATGAGGGGAGTAAAAAGGCCAGCTGGGATGGGTGGGCCACATTGTGATCACTCACCTTCATCCCTGATTTGTAGTCATTATCCCTACCAGCGTTTGAAGATCAAAAACAAGGACAGGGAGAGTGATGGGGGACAGAGAGAGGCAGCCGGAGAAAGAGAATGGGGGAAATGGGTGAAGGAGGGAGGGACAAAGAGAGGGCTGGATGTGTGCGCGTCTGTCCCAGTGACTGCCATTTGCCCCTGTTTGGTGGATATAGGAGTGTCGGTGGTAGCGATGTTGGGGAGTGGGTGGGGTTGGGAGGAGGGTGGATAAGGGTGATAGCACCTTAAAACCAACCAAGCTGCAAAAGCAATGAATATTAAATTCACGCCTAAATAGCTAGGTCTATGTGAAGCATTACTGTATTATAATTTTAGATTTGTCACCGATGGGATGCAGGTTTGACTTGGAACAACAAGGCACGTCAAAGCAATCTTTACTCCTCTGATAACGGCACAGCTGTAAATTGATAATCTTATCATAAATTATTTTCGAATTTGGCTTTTGATGGCCTTGCAATCGGACAAATGCAAATAAAGTGTGTTTTATTTGTGCTGGGTGCTGTGTGATAAGGTGAGACAGTGAAAATAGGAACATATAACAATTAGAAGCAAATATAATTTCTCTTTACCCATCCATGTCCCAGGCAGAGTGTAAATGTTGAAGGACTCCCATCAGGCCTTTGTATAAATTAGCCAAACCCTTACTGTGCCGAAATCTATCCCCAACTGTTTGAGTGAGAAAGCAGAGATTTTTCCCTCCTTTTTTAGATTTAATTATCTTTTGTTGTTCTTTTTATCTACCTTCAAGGATTGTCCTCAGTGGGGGGTTAAAAGAATGGGAAGTGGAAAAGACGAGGGGGGTGTCTGATAGCGAGCGCAGGGTATGTAGGGCTAGTTTGTCCTCTGTTTGATCTGATTCCTTACAATGACACAGCGGGAAATTAAATATGAAACCGAATTAAAACCACTACTTAATGAACAACGGGAAATAAAGCTGGCTCCCTTCCAAATTAAGTGAAAGTCTAACTTCTCCTCAGAGCATTGTCTCTTTAGTTCAGCTTAGTCTGAGGTAATTTTCGCTTCATTTAGACACAACATTTAGGGAAGTGTTTGATGATTAGTAATAAAATCCCAATTTCAAACCATTTAACTTGCAAAATATATCTGGAAACAGGGCACAGAACATGAAATCTACGCCGACTTTTGATGGTTTGAAGTGTGAAAATCCAGCAGTTTAATTACTCACTTCACTTTCTGTGAGGTGTATTGGAGGTGAGTTATCCACAGTGGCAAGCCTTCCCACATATTGATTTAACAGACTTTCTGAAGGAGCTTTGCTTTGCTCCTTTGAGAGAACCAACACATGTAGAACATTAGCTGTTAACGGTGTTTGTTAAATAATTTAGTATCAACCTATACTGTATGTGCAGTCATTCAAGTGAAGGCTGAGGTACAGTACAGAAATAAAACGTTGTTATTTGCTGTTCCCTTTTGTTTCTTTTCTCTTGTTTGTTGCTCTGTACTTCTGCTACTCTCTTTAGATCGTTGCTCTTTAGAAAAATGTTACAGCCATCCAAAATATGTGGCGATACCTGAGTTTTTATTATGTTATTATACTTCATAAACATTTACAGATATATGTGAGAATGTCAGGAGTATGTGAGTGAGGGATAAGTAACATGAACAGAATCGGGCATTTAAACATAATTAAATGATAAAAAAGAATGTTGAATATTACAATTTTCTTTCACTTTCAGTCTCCAACCTGTAAACATATCAGCATATTGTTTCACTCCTGACAGGTGGAAATAAGGAGAAATAATTTCAAACTGAACGAATACTGAATGCCACAAAAACACTGTGGAATGATGCCTTTGGCAGGTGGAACTGCTCCCCTGCCAAACTGTCACCATTTAGGCCCCGATAACGCAGGTAATTGCATTTCCAGAAGAGCAGGAGCAGATGAAACATGCTGTGGACAGATACTGCTGGCACACTGGCCCCTTCTGTTGGAAAATTTCATTTTTCCACAAGGAAGCCATGAATGCTAAGGTTGAATCCAAATCCGTTTTTCCGCACTTTATCAGTGTGTGGCCCACCAAGTGGGGAGATGGAGGTAATTCATTCAGCTGAGACTCACCACCCTAATCCAATTTCCAGCCTCCCCCAGCAAGAGATAATTACAAGTATTAAAGCTGTTAGGACAGGGGGGGAAAGGGCCCTCTCTCTGGAACTCTGCTGCAGGCCCTGGAAATATCGACTGAGCGGGGGGATTTCTACTGGGAGAACTCAAGCTAAGGTATTGTTCAAAACTAAGAAAGTGTGTTAACTAATGAGGCAAAGGGATTCTCAAGGTATAAAAGGACACCCATAGCCACATGTCATTACAGACCCCAGGACTTTTTTTTTTTATCTTCTACCTCGTGCATCACTTAAGCCTGCACGAACAATTGGTCATTTCATGTGTAAAGACAAGTAAGGGTTACTGCACAATCAGTATGCATATAATAGTCCTTGGAATGTCTCAACGCTTTTAACTCCATATGAACTCCATATTTAGATGTACAGCACTTCACTATCACTAGAGCTCTTAATGAAATACTCTAAAAGCAAGCTGTGCCAAAATCCCAACAATGCCTCTAAAAGCACCAACAAGTAGCACTGTATTTTATCATAATAATCTCTTGGGTTAAAATTCTCACTTTTCGCTGTTTGTCGCAGCCTCAGCCATTCCAACATTGCAGCCACCTACGCCCTAACCAGTGGTAAACTATACCTTTTCATGTCTTTGAAGCCACAATGGAGGACTGAGGTTGGAGCAACACAGAGGGTTTCTTCTGTTTCTTTTTTTTCTCTCCGCTGCTTAAACTTTGACTCCTCAAGGAGCGGAAGCGCAAAAAGCTCTAATTAACGGAAGCAGAGACGCTCCTGCACTCTCCCATTCAGTGCTCTACAAAAGACAAACCTATGAAGCAGAACCAGGAATGGAATATTAAAGGAATGAATGGAAACGCACCCAAATAAGAGACCCGACATCACCCCTGTCCACTCGTAGCCCTTGCTCTTTATTGTTTATCTTTGTTGAAGAGGGTCTGCCACAGGAGGCCCATTCTTTATCAATTACTGGAGATCAAAGAGGCATAGAGAAGAGGCAGGCTGACGTGAAGAAATGTTTTTATATCATCTGAGAATACTTTTCCTATGAATATATGTTTAGTATCACACAAATAAGAACCACCTAGTTTCACATAATATATTTGTTAAGGGATATTCCAAAGGCTGCACATCCTCAAACTTATTATTTAACAGTATCAATAGACATTTGTATTACCCTGCATATTGTCTGTATAAAAATGCAAACAGTGAATCAAAATCTAAATAATAGGCTGCATATGCAAGATTTTATTAATATGATCCAATTGTATTCATTCAATTAATTAGTAGAATATGAGAAAGAAAATAATATTATATTATTCATATTCTGGGAATATCAAAAATACTTTCAAGACTACTTTAAATTATTGCAATCTGTCAGAAAGTTTTTGAGATGTCCCAGTAACAAAGAGGAGAGGCACAGACAACAACTTACAAAACCCAAACAAGCAGAGGAGCTTTAAAACTCTCAAAATCTCTTTAGTGCATATTATAGGATGTATTACCTTATATTCAATATTACTGGTGTGTCTGTCTTACAAGAAACAATACTTAACTTTTTTCACTTTAATGAACACTTCTCCATTTCTTGTAACTTCTCCAGTTAAAAAGAAAAATTGTTTTCGGTTACTCACATTTCGGAGACTTCCCACAGCTCCATGCATATTATTACTGCCATTTTGGAGAGATGTTAATCCAATTAATGAGACTCAAACTGGTCCTTTCTCATTGCTATTTAACTGCTCCATGATGATTCAGTTAGCCCTTTTTGACTGTCGTAGTAAAGAAGGAATGAGCCCGAAATGTTTCTGCAACAGGTTCCATCGAAAAAGACGCTAGGAGTGCAGCGTTTTTCTCTTCAAAATGGTTTATTTCTGCTCTGACCTGATTTTATTCGAGTTTTATGTCATTTTCCCCCCCAAAGTGTAAACAACAAATACTTGACAAATGTTGTGTCAAAACATAAGCATGTCAAGTCAGGTTTATTTGTAAAGCACCTTCTAATAGCAGGGCATTTGAAGGTGCTTTACATAGCAGGCAAAATGCCTTCACTCAAGATATCAAAGGAACAAAGGACAAAATACAAAGACACATAAATAAGATTTGAAAAGAGTGAAATAAAATAAAAAATAAAAATACAAAATAGAACAGACAGATTTAACAGGGTAATAAACAATTCAGCGCAGCAATGATATGAATGAAAAGTCTCAAATGTAATTTAATAAAAGAAAGTGGCAAACAGAAAAGTGTTAAGCCTAAACCTAAGTAAGTCAGAGGGTTTGCAAAAGCTGTATTCGGGATAAATGGTTGTATATTACATCCAGGTGTGATTTAGTTAAATAATGAACTTTTAAATGTTTACCATTTAAATACTTTGGGTTTTGTTAATCATCCCTCTTATTAACAGTAAACATGAAGAGTGCTATACTGTATATTGTTGCCAAAGCCACAGAAATAGACTTGCTGCTCATGCTATTTGAAATACTGACATGCTATACTTTACCAAGATTGTTTACTATTGTTTGCAAGCTTTATTTTCTTAAAATATTACATGTCCTCGGTTCGGGGGGGAAACTGCAGGGGGTCTTGTGTGAAGTTTTTTAATATGTCACAGGCATAGTGCTGTTTGGAAATGCAGTGTGTTTTGCTCAGCCCCCAATAATCTATTCTGTTCAGCCAGGCGCACACATTGACAAATGTTTCCAGCATTAGGTATTTACCTAGTGGAATGTAATGGATGTAAAGAGTTTGAAAACGCCTGGCGCACTAACAGCATGGGCAGTGGCAAGACTATCTAGACTGAGGAGAAAATACACTATTCAAAACAGAATCAATGGCTCTGAAGGATGGTGTGTGCGTTTATGTGCATGGCCGTGTGCGTGCATGCATATGTTTGTGTTTATCTCGCTCCGTATATACGTGTGTGTATCTGTTTGTGCTCTTAAGCGCTGACAGTAAACTTACCATAAGTCACTCTAGACACAATAATAGTTTCAGCAAAATCCATGCAATGGATATGTAAATAGTTTTCCTAATGCAAAAGACAACGAAGAGGCATTTAGTGTCACAAAGTATTCCTGTCTGAAAGGATAAATGACGGTGCTGCCCTAAAGTTTAGTGGTGAGAAGTTATACTGAGGTCATCCACCACAACAGGACACCAAAAACTGCATATTTAGTTTTTTTTTCATATTTGAATGATTGATTCATCATTCAGTTGTATTTTTATTGTTTTATTTTGTATCCCTGAGCTCTATGCCGAACATCTATTCTGGTCTAAATGCTGTTTTTATCTGAACACTGCCAGGAATAAAACTCTGGTCGGGACATTTTTACTGAAGGTAATCGACAAAACAAAGTTGTAGTCAAACAAATTCCTGAATTTCCAGAGGGAAATACCGAGCACAAATCCTGATCTTGTGTCCTCGAAGCTCCGTGACGCTTGAAATTTTCAGTACCGTTGCCAAATGGTGTCTTACATTCTGCAGTGAATATAAGCACATATTTTATACACTTTTTTTCTATTTTAACCTTGTTTTCTAAATAAGACCAGCTTAATTCATATTTCAGTTAGGAAATATGTGATCAAAGAATAAGTATGCAAAACTGTCTGACAATGTATTCGACACAAACTTTCAGCACTTGACCGTTTTTGCCTCCAGTTATCGATTCCTGGTTCTAAAGACGCATTATGTCTGTGCTAATAAAAAAACAATCTTAACCTTATAGATCTACGTCTCTGGCAGGCTGAGGGATGAGAGCTTCTGCTGGGACAGAACTCGCTTTTGGGACAGTTTGAAGGGGCTGATCCTTGGTTCAGCTTGGATTCTCCTCTAAACATCTGTTGGCTGATCTTTTTCTCTCTCTCTCTCTCTCTCTCTTTTTCTCGCTCTCTCTCCTTGAAACAACTTTTCAGCCCTGTAGAGGCCTAAAGCAGCCATCTTATTCATTACATGCACCATGCGTCCAGTCAGACATACAGGCGGGCAGGACACTTTCAGACAAAAAGGGGTAAGCTTATTTAAAGTACAAAGATTTTAATACGTCTACTGGAAATATTACTAACGCGGTATTTATCAAAATAGTAGCAATGTAATTGGCTTTGTATTGGATCAAATGTGTAATTACCGTACATGTAAAGTAACTTCTCAGTGACTTTGAATAGGGAGTAATGTGAGTGTAAATGGGGAAAAAAACAAACATGTGGTTAGGTTTAAGAAACAGCAGGTCTGACACATCAAAAGTCCCATATATCTTTTCGAAATGGGATTCATAATCCAGCCTACAACAGGAGGGCTGCCATGATGTGCAGTCAATATATGGGTGGCACTCCCCATAAAGGCCTCGGCCTTCTTTCTGTGTTTGATTTATTGTCACAGCAGCTCAGCTCAGACGGCCTCATGAAACCTTTGTCAGTCCAGTAATGACACTGTTTTTGTTATTTGAATCATTTTTGCCATCCTTTAACTGTTTCTGTCTATATTCCCACACCAAAAGAGTCACTGTTTCTACTTCTACATACAGCAACATTACACTTTTTGTAAATGAGGATAGTACTGTTATTTGAAAGGAACAGCTATGTTTTCAAGAAGGGGCCATAAATGGTATCTCTGCTTTTCTGTATTTTATGATTATTCAAATCACAAACTGAGTTGTCCTGCTGAAGGAGGTCTTTCTGACTAGAAATGAATCACTAAAGAATGAATTACAATTTTTTGATGCCAAAGAGCAATGATGTCTTTAAACTGTACATTGTGTTCAGTGTACACGATGAAATCGTTAGTCTGACAAACAGATGGATAGGATTCATCACATAATGTTAAAGAGATAGACCGTTGTATTTTCATTTGAACATTTATCAAATTATAGTTGAGGGCTCAGGTTCATGGTATTGTTTACTTAACAAACAATCTTATTTTGCATGGTCACATCCATATTTTTTTCTTCAACATATCTTTGTACTTAAAGTATGATGTTTCATTACAGTTTAATAAGTTTGTCCAGTCATAATAATTAGTGGAAGTTTGTTTTCGTCATTTTTAAATTAGCAGATTTAAGTTTAACATGGGTTTACTTATTTACATTCCAGATCAATAGAAGAATTATAGATTTTCTGTCATTACTGAGGGACTTTTTGCTAATATATATATTTCTTTATTTTCAAGGGCAGACATATCAGCTGCTGTATGAAACCGACCTGTGCCAAAAGCCCTTGTAATTTGAGTTTAATGTTGCTCCAGACGAATTAAGTGCAAGTTAATGATTAAGCCATGAATCTGAGAGACACTTGGTATGGGAAAGTTTTAGGGAGGAACAGCTTGGCCCGGCTCAACAATCATTAAAACGTGCTGACAGCGATGGGAGAACAAGTTCCCACTTTGATCCGATGACAGACCCGAGCTCAGCCTAACGTCATCCTCCTGCTCGGCCTCCACTCTCACACATTTATTAACTCTGAGGTTCTGACAAACAACGCTGTCCACTCAATATCTGGCACTTATAACACTCTTGTGAAAGGTATTATGGCATATAAGGAGCATAATCTACCTGGAATGCACTTAAGACCTGTGTTGCCCTGTTTCATCTGCATTAAAAAATAGTTTGAGGCACAGATTAGCAAAATAGGAAGTAAAGATATTAGGATTTGATTGTTTTCTCTATATCTCTTAAATTTAATAGTGTCATCATGCATTAAGTTGCTGTTATTTCGTACTTAACATCTAACAATCACGCTCATTAATGTCCGTCCGTGCAATGACATGAATTTATTTTGCAATCTCACAATAATCTATTTTTTTGCTCTAAATATAAAGTTTGCATAGATAAATAAAACTGATATATTAAGAGGATCTCAAGTTTTAAGATATAATTCTGAATATTTGCATGAAACAATATTTTGCTATTAGTTCGGTTAGTTAAGTCTGATTTTGTGCACATTGTTTAGCATCTGACAGAGAGAGACAGAGGCAGAATAAGAAAAAAAGAAGTTTCTAGGAAATCTTTTTTTTTGTAAGAGCAAACTTTGCTGTTTGCTTTTGAAGGATTTATCAGCAGTTTGAATCATGTCCTGACCTGAGCCTCAGCTGTAGGTGACAGTGGTGTAAGTCAGTCATAAGCAGCTTCCCTGGAGTAGAAATGAAGGTCTTCTGCTGCCCCCCAGGGGTTAATAGAGGAGATCACACACAGTCCTGCAGCCAGCAGCTCTCTCTTTTGAGGTGATGGAGCTTAAACATGTGTATACGTTCATGTTGAGGTAGCAGATCTCAGGACAGTAGGGTGGACATTGTGATGATCGAAACAATTAGAAACTAACTGCTTGTACTCTTTCACATTTGTGAATATACCTATTTATTTACACAGTTTTTTAGGGCTGCACAGTTAGTATGCAAATTTGCATTTTTATATATTTTCATTTTTTATTTATTTATTTAGTTATGTTACAAGGAAACCAATGCACTTAATGCAATAATTAAACTTCGATTGTTTTCTTGCAGCTGCTCTGAAACACATTTTTGGAAGAGAGTCGGGAAAATAAATCAAATTGGTATTTAAATGACAATTAGAACATCCGTAAAAAACAATCACGGCCTTTATTACAGAGTACATACTTTCTCCAGCTGCAGAAAACAAGGCCTTAACAACAAACCATGTGTAAAGACATCTTATTGAGTCGCAGTATGGAGTCTCACTGTACAAAGATGAAACGCTGAAGTGCATTAGGACACAGAAACGCTCATAACATCTGTTTCCTTTGTGTTACAGAGGATATCGCTTTGTAGCAAGCAATATGTGCCATCAGTGACTGGTGGAATAATATTTGTGTTCCCCCCTCAAACAGACACACTGTCACAGAAGCACTTGTCTACATTTTGTAGTTGCTCGGGGAAAATAATTGCCTTATCTGCAACTGTCAAAATGATGAATGCCCCCGAGAGCACCGAGAATTGACTGATGGAATTGGGGGAAAATCTAATCCCTGATCTGAACACTTTGTGTAATACATTAACCCCTCTGGTACAATATGCTGCACAGAAACAGATTTGTATAGACTCGTAGGCTGAAGGATCGATAAAAACATCAGGAGTTATGGCGTCGTCTGCACCGAGTCAAACAGAGCGTCAGGAGGCATTAAGTGTATTGAGATGTATGTAGCGGTTGAGTCAAAGAACACATGCAAAAAAAGAATATGATATAATGCAAACATATCTCCATTATCTGCCACATATCAAACAATAATTGGTATGGTTAACCTGGTTGTGGGACATTGAGGTGTTACTGCAGTTAGGTCACATATAATTCAAAAACAAATAAAGAAGGTACAATTAAAATACAATGGAAAAGCCAAATGATATACGATCACTTAAATAGAATATATACAACTGAGAGTAGTAAAATAGGAACTTCACTGTACAGTGATTGTGCTAAGATATTTATAATGTTTCAATAACTGTATATGAACATTTAGTTTTACATTTTTCAACCACACTGGTGATAGATTAAAAAAAATAATAATAATAAAAAAAAAAATGTGGCAGCATAGAAATGCACACTACAGTAACACATGTCAGGCTTGGCAATTTGGTTAAGATGAATATCCAATATCAAGATTTCTGTTGATATAAAATCATGTAGCAAATGTATACAAAAATGCTTGTACTAATGATTAATTCAGCTACCACTGTTATGCACTAAATCTTAAAAAATCTTTTCAAACATAAAATTCAAAAGTTCAATAACTTCCATCGTAACTCATAGTTCCAAAGAAAGTCAAGAAACAGAAATATTAAAAAAACATAAACTGTTCAAATTGGTTTTAAAGGGGATTTTCATTAATAAGCAAAGACCAAATGAAAAATAAAGAAATATTGATATCCTGTCATACAAACGTGCTTGAATGCAATCTTATCTTTAGCTGAACATTTAAGTCACAATGGAAATAAATGATGGTCTGGTTAAGAATTTAGTGCTATAAATGAACACCGTGTGATACGCACAGGAGGATGATGGGAAATTATCTTGTGCTCTTCCTCTCTATCGGTCCACAAGCAGCAGAGTGGAAACCTAACCCAGATATGAAGGGATATCTCTCCTGATTAAAAACCATATTAACTTTTCATAAGCTAATGTTCTCTAATGAAGTTTTTCTAAAAACGAATACCTGCCAACGAGTTCTTCCTCTTTTTTGTCACACTTGGCTGGAATACATTATCCCCAATATTAGGGGAGAACATACCTGTAACAGGTTAATGACCTCACACTTTCCACACCATTTCACTTAGCGGGCCATAGCCAGGAAAAGCTAAACGCTTCACTCCCAGTTCACTAAATTATGAATTAGCCAAAAGGTGAGGCGATTAAAGATTCAACATTTTATGGTTCGACCAATAGACGATCTCCTGGTTGAGCTCGGGTGGAGATATCTTCAACCATTAGCTGAAAACTGTCTTGATATCCATTACGGAGGGCATAAATATTGTAAGAGCAGCACAAATAATCCAGAAATGACCAATCAAAAGTGTTTGCAACCTCAGAGAGAAATTACTATCTGTAGTATAACTAAAATCAACACCGCAACCTTCATCTATATACTTTTATAAATAAATTACGCATTGAAAAGCATTGAATCGTGAGGATTTTAAATTATTTGTCATGAAATAGTGAAAATATTTCAACAGCTGTCAATTGTATCACATAACCGAAGATGGATTTTGATAAATAGTTTTTTCAACAACAGAAACAAGCATTTTTTTAACAGATTACCTGGAATTTGCACAACACTGTTTTCACACTGGTGTTTCCAAACCAGCCGAACGCTTACAGTCGCCTCGGCGTGTCACACTTCTTCAGCCTTAACCGCTCTGTAACGAGCGCTGACAGGTCACATGGCACAAACTGTGATGTCTGAATAATTTGAACAAATGCTAAATCATTGCAAAGCAGCCAGAGAGATCAGCGACGTGAAAGTGAAGTGTTTGTGCTTCCCCAAGGCTCGGTGGCATCTGTTCTACATGTGTGCAGCCAAAACATCCATGTTTCACCAATTAATTGTGCTTGTATTAGAGTAAATATTTGACTTTGAAGCATTAAAGCGTTAATTGGGGGGGGGGGGCTCATTCTGCAAGAAAACCCATGCGTTAATATTCCACAGCAAAATGACTAATTTAATGTGGAATCCTCCATTTAACAAAAAAATCCTTTTTTTTGTTAAATGGTCTAAATTCTTTTTTGACATCAACGATTTTGAACTTGTAGCAGTGGCCTACATTTTCAGAATCTCACTTTTACTTTTTGTCTTGCTGTGTAAGTCCTGAGCACAAATCAGCAGAATCAGACAGGCTGATGGCTCTCCTTAATTCTGTAAATTGGGAGCTTGTGAGTCCAATTACGGTCTGTTGGTTCAGCTCGAGGCCACCAGGGAGAGCTGTGCTTGTTTCTCAGAGTCACTGGAACAAACCACTACAACAGCCTCAGCCCTGCAAAGGAAAGTTAATTACTAATACACTTCTTTAGTGGCTTTGTTGAATTACAGCACTGTAAAAAGAGGTATTTTGTAACAATAATCGTGTCTGAGTTTGAAAAATCCAGATTGCAGATTGGAGGTTGTGACTTTCCCTAAAACTACACCATGGATTCATTAGGAGAGGATATAGATTCTGACATTTTCCCTCCTGCAATAATGATTTCTGATGTAGTTTTCACAATTAGGAACTTTTTTAACCTGGCAAAGGAATTATGTACATGCAACCTCTGCAGGATGTGAGGTTGTTGGGGTCTGTTGCTTCTACTGGCCATTAACTGGGGATTAGTGCTGGTGGGGCACACATCCCTTTGAAGAGGTAATTCCTCACACTTCCTTGCTATAGAAAATCAGGAAGCAATCATAGAAGAAACTATGCAGATGGTCCAGACAGGGAAGCCTGTGAACATATTTCTCTTAAGTCACAATTAAGACTCGGAGTGGCCGCTGCCTTTGTGAAAACTTAGCACATCAGGGAATCCAAGAATTAGATCCCGGCTTAAAACTGCAAAGGGAAGAAAGAGTAACAGTTAGATCAAGTATTATTTTTTTGTAACTGTTAATAGTGTTTACAAGCTTGTGTAACCCAGCGCAGTCACCTCACAGTTTCCCATATATCTGTCATCACAATATATCGCAGCAGGTGTAAGGCTGTCAAACTATAAAAGTTGTAGGAGGGGAGATCATAATGATGTCACATAGAGGGGATAGGAGAAGTTAAGAGTTTATGTCAGTGAGAGTGGGGAATGGGTATGAATTATTATACTGTGGCTGAAAAAAAGAGAAAGTTATTAGTGCTGAATGTTGGAGCACACTGACCTCTACAGGGACAAAAGGTTACTAGATAAATATAACCATTGGGAGTCTCGGGTTCTGCTGACACTTACTTTATAGATAGAGTAAAGTCATATGTGTATTATATTTAAATGTTACAAAATTCCTCACAGTGACTCTCAAGTTAATATACTTTTATTTTGTGTGTACTGTACTGCTCTGTACAGCAGGTTTCACACGTTTTTACTCCGTTTTTCTCTGGTGGTCTCTCTAGTAAATTGTTAGCATGTCTTCCAAGCCAACCGTATAGTGTTGTATATAGCAAAAGGGGGTTTGTTCACTCTTATGGGGCTGTTTCTGTATTTTAAATCACTGACTTTGAAAAACCAGAGGCCACTTGTTTTTACTCGAAAAGCTAAATTGAAGGTTGGAGATAGTGCTTGTATTTAAAGTTTGCATGTGGGTGTTTACTCCCTTAAGTTTGACGTCAAAACACAAACATGTGAATTATCTCTTTTATAAGGTGTAATTCTGCTTTTACAGAGTTTGCTTTGGTTTCTCCCAGTGAGGAGGCTGTAAAAGCCCATATAATGTATTTTTTCTCTGTGTTGTGATTATGCCATTTTCTAGATCAATATCTCATCAGTCTTTTTATTTACTGGTGATTTCACAGCTGTATGCTTCTCAAAAACTTAAACTTCATAATAAAGGAACTCAGAAGGAAATCTAGCCAAGACAACCTTTTTCTTTTTTTTTAAAGTGTCTTGTTTTCATACAGAAACCTTTTGTTCATGCTATATTATTTTATATTTTATATTTCATGTTGTATCAAGGTCCTTTTGATGTAATGTATCATTTTTCTATTTTGTTGCACATAGACTTATACATTCATAACATTTATATAAAAGCATTTTCTATATCTTAATTATCACTTGAATCTGCATGCAAGTGAATTAGAGTGAAGGTTCTAATTTATAAAGCTCAATAAATTTAACACAGGTAAAGTTACATCACATGTAAAAGGATAACTGTGATAGACAATATTTATCTTATATTAGAGCAGAGATCCAGATTATACGTGATGAATCCACAATAAAAGGAGGCATTGTGTTGTACAAATGTGGTCATTTCTGATGGGGGAGTTTCAACCCAACACAATCTGTGCAATTAATTCAAGAGGGTAACGGCCTTATTACATTATCTAACACTTAACTTCCCAGTAAATAATTGATATGTGTGTTTGGAAATCAAACATTGCTTCAATCACTACAGTCACATGTTATGTTATCTTTATTTCTTTTTTAGCCACACATCTGCTATGTGACCCAGCTGGAGGGGCCCCGGGGCCACAGTCACTGCCCCCTCTGCTTCAAGCTGCTGCCATCGGATTATCAGCGGCTGGGTTACACGTCAGCCGGCCAGAGATTTGATTATCTGTGTGAGAGAAAAGTCAAGGGCGAGCATGGGAACTGACTTATCTGCCTGTGAGCAACCTGCGAGTCATTTACAATGTGAGAGACCTAAGTGGCCTGTGGGTACTGACAGGCACTTTTGGGGGGTTTTTGCATCATGCCTTTTAACCACAAATTTCTAAATATATTTTATGAATTACTGTCACAGCAAATTCAGGTTACATTTTTTAAGAAACAGAAGATTATTATTGAAAAATGATGTGCGGCACATTGAAATTTGTCTTCGGCTCACCAAACACAAGAAACAAAAACATAAAAAATCAGAAATGCAGTTAATATAAAACAAATACATAGACAGGTCAGGTTTCACACAACAGTTTATGTCAGTGTCTGTGGCTTTTATCTACTCAGTTACTTTGTTGAGTTAAGAATGTTGATGGCACTTGGAATGAATGGAAATGAATGATTCTAGTTATGTAAAACCCAGAAACAGGTTACTTTATGTCAGTGTTTTTACCTCCACAGATCAACTGTACCAAATTCCAAAATGCTAAATACAAGAAACTAGTTGTTCAACTCCTGCCCTTGGAAAAGTAAAGAGAGGTGTGCCTTCCCCCTCAGAGGGGCCCTCTGAAGGGGAAGGCACACCTCTCCTTCCTGCACAAACTAACAAAGTACCAAGGTGGGTGAAAGAGGGGAAAGGAGAGTAGAGGCAGCTGCAGCTCAGGTGGTGTAGTGAGTGAGCCATTATGCTTGATCTCTTGCTTCTTCTGTTCGGCACGTCGATGTGTCCTATTTTCAAGAACCTTAACCACAAATTGCCCCAGATGAGTGTGCATGCCTCGGTGGTGTGTTTGTTAAAATGAAAGCCAAATGAATGTGATGTTAAATGTAGAACACTGCGTCAGGCTGTTCTGAAATAAACACATGCTCACCGATATAATCTAAAATAATTTGAGTTTTCTTTTTTTTGTAACCTCAAATTAACCAATAACCTGGCTGCTCTTGAATCCAACGTGTATATTTCATTAACACTTCATAGTACAAAAACATTCATTGTGAGTCATAAGAAGAGAAGCGCTTTCAGTCCAATCAACTAGTGTGCTTATCTGTCACCAGGCCTTAATGAAGGGTCCGGGTCCCTTACCACCTGTTCGGCATATTCAAGTTCTACGCAGATGTTTTCTGTAGCTGCAGGGGACGTCGCTCTGAGGCCAGCGGTTGTTGTCCTGTACGGTATGTGCGGCACCCGTCCACCCGTTTGTCCTACCTCTGTAATAAATAATAATATAAGGTCTTCTCTGTTCTTTGTTTTAAAGTATGCACACCTGAATCTGTCCTCAGCAGGACACGCAGGTGCACTGCAACCCAAAATAAAAACACTTTGTACTATGTCCTTGTGGAGCAGTATGGTGGTGAAAAGATATAGCACGGCTGTTCTGGTTCCTCTGACGGATTTTCAGAAGGCATCTCTTGTTATTTCTTTTTTTTAATGTAACAAATTCAATAGAAAAATCTGCAAGTATTGTTAAAGTATACTATAAAACAGCCTGATGGACAAAGACACTGGTTAGGATGGGTAGGTGACCCTTTGGGAATGAAACTTGCAGTAAGAAATGTTAACCTTTTTAGACGCATTGCCCTCTGTATATAACAGGCTTTTCTCCAAGAGGAATTTTACAGGCACTTTATCTGCACCAACTAGTATGAGACCACAGCCTTGTGCGCTGGAAATAGAGAAGCTTTGTATACGAGAAATTACCGGGGCAAAGGTAGAAAAATGTTCCCTTCCTGCTGGCCCGGTCAAAGAGAGCGAGCGTTCACGGTCAAAAGGGCTGACTTGTTTTCTCCTGGGTTGACTTCTTTCTAGGTTTGTTCAATGTATATTTAGAGTAGATTGAGCTACAACAAGACCGAAGTAAGAAGGAGAAGAAAACCTTGAAGAGTTCCATTGTCTGTCTGTTGTACACCTCTATTTATATAACCATTGTTAGGATTGAATTTGATTTCATGTCCTGGAAATGTCTGCCCAGATTTAAGGCCACATTGTAGGTGGATAGATTTCTTGTCATCATCACTTACAGCAATTAAAATAGCATCTTCAGTGAATTTAAGTAGCATTAAACTTGACAAATACCCATGTGATTCGCATTTTGTTCTTTAATGAGTATCATGCTCGTGCGCTGTGGCGTGGCACACTGGACGGGTGCGTCCAGTTATTTTAGCTCTGCGGTTTGTGGTCAAATGCGGACATAAGCATATCATTAATATAGATCATAGCTCTATTTTTGTAACTGACCCATATAAAAATTATCTCAGTATGATAAATATATAAAAAATCTATTTAACGTTTGCTATGACAACTCCAAATACTGAATCCCACAACATGGCGCTACAGTCTGTAATTATTGTTCAACTTAAAGTCAAAATATACTCGGTTCCTCGGTCAATGGTGCATGATGGGCTATGAATAACACAAATGATTCTTTGTTTCTCTAGCTTTCCTCTAAGAAGAAAACGTCAAAGTGGGCAGAAAGGTGGGAATGGAAGCCCACAATTTAGGTTATTCGAACGTCTGCGGTTCAGTTTCTCCACCATCATTTCCTTCGTGTAAAAATGGATACTCGCTGTCTGCTTCCGGTGGTCACTCTGGTCTTCTGTGCAAACACCTTTTTGCATCTTTGTTGGCTCCTTTCACTTGTGGCAACCGTGCAGCACCATCACATGGTTGGTGCTCACATGGCATTTGTTGCATCAAAAAGGAAAAAGGCCTGGTGTGACAGTCTTGAGGCTGGAGATTAATCTATAATTGGTAAATGCATTAGTACCAAATCTAACGGGAAATGAAGATGTTCTCTATTGATGCTTAATTCTTTTCACATTAGCCCCCCAGGCTCCTTTTGACTGTTTTTTTTTTAGCCCTAAACTGTAATGCCTGTTTTATTGTGACTAATAGTGGCACTAGAAAGGCACTCACTCTGTATTTGGTGCAAAGCCAACAGAGTGGGACAAATGGAGCGACCCATTCAGTAGTTCTAAATTTTTTTAAAGACCTCTTCGCTCTGGCTTGGTGGTAGCACAAAAGGAGGTATTGATGTGAGGAAAGACTGAAGCTTTTTGTTATGCCGAACAGAACTGGCTGAGGAAACTGCTCTTCACAAACATGAATTCAAAATGCAAATGGTGGCACATCTTGTACTCGAGAAACCTAGAGTAGGCCTATTTAATGTGAGCTCTGCAGTACTTGAGTAACACGTACATTCAAGAAATGATGCTGTTTTTTTGACGTGATATTGAAATTTAAGCACAGTTTCAAGGATTGAATTTATAAGTTCTACTTGTTTTTCTTTTTAATTCTGTTTGCTACACACTCTTGTCAAACATGGCCATACTGCTCGGGGCTCTGGTCAGCTTATCTGAGGCCTAAAACAAAGAAAATAAACAAATGCATTGTTAAATGGTGTGTTTTTCTGGCATGGCAGACATTTATTTTGTAGTATTGAATTATCTCAGGAAGAATGTCAGACTGGGTTTGAAAAATGTGCATTATAAATGTATTTCCTCGTTGAAAAAAAGACCGAAAGAGTAAATATGGAAATGAAACCTATTCACTCAGAGAGAATCAGAGTAATTTTGTTCTCTTTGCACCACCTGCTGACCTAAGTATTTACTTAAACTCTCCCCTTACCCACAAAGCCATTGTTTGTACTGCCGATGGCTGACTGAAACTAAATGTCATTCTAGATTGCTAAAACCATGACACGTCTTTGTTATTTCAACTTAGAATAGATATCTAAATTTAGAGTGGGAGTAAATGCTTAGGGTTTTCTTGTGTGATTGGGTAGAGAGGTTGGCAGTACCAACGTTAACACTGAGCTCATATTAAAGATAATAGAGCCTGTTCCAGTGAAAACGAATGCAAACCAAGAGAAAAGCCAAGTAGGGAAATGAAAGATTACTGTATTTGGGTAGAAAATCCCTGGTATTTATCTCGTCACATGCCCTTGAGCAGTACTCCAACAGGAGTTTTCTAAGGATGAGGTGACATTCAACCCAAATTCAAACTAAAAGTAATTGAAACATGAATGCGAATAAGCTTTACACTTCTTTGTAAGAGACATATTTTTTAAGAACTAGGATTGTTTTTGGTATTTTGGCAAACACCTCAGAGAACGTCTAGCTTTTAGTGTCAGGATGAAAACGGGTTACTGCATTCTTTAAGCAACCACAGTCATCACAATTATTGTTATCTTGTGTCTTTATACATTTTAGTGGCTGTAACGGTCGGACAGCTTGAGCCTCCAGCCACATCTCAAGGGCACTTTTCACAGGTTTTGCCAAGTCTAAATCCAGAGAAAATGGGCTTCCATTTCCGGATTTTTTGGAGTATATTATGTGTCATCTCACACAGAAGTCTCTAGTCTTCTGTGACTCAGCATGATGAAAAAGTTTCTTACTTCCCCCTGAAAGATGAAAGGGCACATAGATATGGATAAAGAGATAATAGGGGATTTACATTTTGTAGCATCCTTGATAAGTTAGTGCTGTGTGAGTCAAAACTGGTCTTTTTACTCATTTCTAAACTGCTTTTACAAAGTTTGTTGACGTTAAACACATCAGTGCATCTCTGGCAGGGAAACCAAACCACATCAGATCTTTGATGTCTATGGGTTGTATGTGAAGTAAAAAAAAATTAACAGCACTCATAAATCCCCAGGTTGCCATTTCCTGTTCAAGCTCAAAATAAGAAGAATGTCTGGCTTTATTAAAAGCGAGACAGTTCTTGTGACATTTGATCCAGTTTCAATAAATGCCTGTAAAAAACATGTTTTATTGCCTACATTTTTTTTGAAGCAGCATGATCTCGGACAAGAAGTGCTTCCTATGCAAAGTTTACCACCGAGCTCTGGGCAACTTTCGCTTACACACTAAAAAATCTGCCCATATGGATTTTATGTATAGTGAGGAAACAGTCAGAGATGAGAGAAAACTCAATAATGGTGACATTTCCAATGCACCAGTTTAATATGATGGATGAAAACTGCTTAATGTGTCTCCTCATCACTCATCAGTTGTATGCAGTCAGGTAAGTGCTCCTCGCAAAGTCACTCATTATTGCAAGCAACAACCTGAGTTTTATGAATTGCATTCTTCAGTGTGAAATAATTTACTGCGTATTTAGATTTATGTCTCCTCCTCAACCATCATTATCGAGTTTTATGCGTAGCTCTGAGACACGTCTGAATTTACTAATTTTGTGTCTGTGATCACATTTCTTACAGAAAGGTATCATTCAGATCTTCTACTCAGGCTGTTTTGCATATTTCAAATCCCTCATGGTCGATGTAGCAGGGCACCATATAACAGAGCGTGAGGGTGGGGTTACCTAAATGCCCTCATTTAACTGCAGAGGGGGGGTGACAAGGCTTTAACTCAGTGGAAAGTGGTTATTCTATATTTGCTTCAACCATACAGTTACTCCACCCTCCACACGTCCCACATAAAGCCACTTTAATATAAGAGTTTATGAACGCTGAACCTCTTCTCATTAGGTTTAGACTCTTTAGAAGCAGCTGCAGACCTGGGAAACACTTTTTTTTAAAATAGAACAACCAGCCCAAACTAACCAGATAATGATCTGCTGATGTGAGTGAATGTACTTTAAGTGCTCTGATGTGGCTTTGCCCAGCAATGTGTGACAGCTCAGATGAATGACTTAATACATTTTTAAACAAAAAAGTCACTTGTAAAGGAGAATGACTGAGGCAGAAAGACTGTAAATGACTGCCTCCCTGCTTTTCTGTACGCGGGTGGGGTCAGGTGGACGAAAATGACTTGGACCACATTATATGTAAAGTTGGTAATTACTAGGTTTGGAGATCTAAATAGCTGGGCCCACAGTGGTAAACACACTGGAAGTCAAGGCAGCTGCCTCCAGTATACTTCCTTCTTGGTTTCTAAGAGACAAACTCGTCAGTGTGCAGAAAACTTCAACATTTGGTTTAGATAGGACCGGAAAAAAAAAAAGCCAACAGACATTTAAGAGGCTTCAGTATGTGGTAGTGTTTTACAGCTAAAACTATGAAATGAACTTTGAATGTATCTTTTTATATGGTTGTTGATTTCCAATGTTGTCTTACAACAAATTGTACAAGCTTTTTGTTTGTACAAACTAACCTAACCTCTTCACTGTCCAATGCAATACAACATAACCACCCTGTAACAGACGTTTCCTGTTTAGCACTTTATAATGTTTGTTTTTCAGCCATGTGTGCAGAGTTGCTCTGAGGATGGCAATGTTGTTCTGTTGGTCCACCTCTCTGGTCCAGTATCAAATATCTCAACTACTATTGGAATTTCCATACAATTTGGTACAGCCATTCATGATCCCTCAAGGATGAATCCTAGCTACTTTGGTGATCCCCTGCATTTTCCTGTAGTGCCACAATGAGGTTGACATTTATGGTTTTCAGGGAAATATCTATGACAACTATTAGATGAATTGCCATAAAATTAGGTACACACATTCATGTCCATCTCAGGATGAATTACAACATGTGATCTAGTACCAACATCAGATCCAAATGTTTATTAATCCAATAATTTAATTACAACAAAATAGCCATGGTTAACATCATACCCGCTAAACCACAGCATGTTAGCATTGTCATTGTGAGCATGTGGGCAGGTCAGCACGCTGGTGTTAGCATTTAGCACAAAGCATCACTGTGCCTAAGCACAGCCTAACAAAGCTGACACTGGGCTGTAGACTTTGTCTTGTATGAGGCCTGAGTTTGTAGTGTTGTTAAACCAATAATCTATAAGGGTCATTGAATTTTTTGTCACCACCGTTCGTCTTTGCAAATGCAGTGTTCCTGCGTCTGGTATAAATACATCAGCAAAGACGGGCTGTAATTATAAACAGACCCCCACTAACACCTATACTCCATTAGAAGCTTTACGAAGGTAGTGTTTATTGCAGGTGAGCTGTTTACTGTATTGGCAGGTGTTCCTTTTATTTTAAACCACGTGAGTATCTTATGCATTGGTCTGCCACATCTGCTTCCTTGCCCTTTCAACCTCTTGGATTATTAAAAAAGATAACTGAGAAAGATGACGAAATGGGGAAGTTGTGCTCATGTCAGTTAGATGTGAAACTCAGACAAGTTAACTAAAATAACGGTTTTCCACAGTTATGCATGCAGTATTTTCATTCCAAAGTCAGATGTTTAACAGTTAATGTCATTTATTGTTACAAACAAGATGCAAAAGGAACAGACTAGAACATCAGCAAACAGTCTGGCAGGCCGGAGTATCAGGGCCTCTTTTTATCACCAGCCAACAGACTTGTGTCAACAGACCTGCCGACAAACCTCACACAATCCTGCAAACCAGCTGCAGTTGGAATGTTTACGTACAGTGGCAGTGTAAGCATCTGTTTTTACAGAATGGGTCCTTCCGATCCCGAGGACAACTTCAAAAAACTTTTGGCCAATTACAAACAAGCATTTACAGCAAACTACAGTATATGTATGCAAGAAAAGACCCTGCACATTCAGAACAAACAGTCATTATGACTCTTAGCAAAGAAGAAATAAATAAATTAACATGGGACATTACTTCTCAGTCTCATGCGTAGAAATAAATTGGTGTTTCCTCTTCCTGCCATAAGCATTGCTATACAAAGCTTTTCTTTCTTACTTTTGGCTATGCAAAACATTTCGTTTCAAGTTTCTTTGGTGTAAAAGCAGCCTATGTTGCTAACTGGAGTTGCTGAAAAAAAAAAAACTAGCGTGGTTCCTGTAAGTGTTTGAAACAGTTCGTTCTTGTTCACAAACCCACAGCTATCTCCCACGGGACTTTCCTATATTTGCTAAGAAGTAAAATTTAGACAGGCTTGCAGAACAAGCTAACGATACAGTTTGGCAGAGAAAAAAGGCCGCAGTGCAAAAACAAAGATAGCTTTCTATTTTCCCATACGTAAAGTCTCTATATACACCCTTGCTTCAATATTTAACTTAACTTTCTGATCAACAATACATTTTCTTCATCAAACTATTTTAAATATTACAAAACTTTTAAATAGCACACACTGGCTCTCTGTATCAGGATACATTACCCTAATAAATATGTATTTTCAGAGTTTTTCTGAAAGGTTGTTTTTTCCTGCATCTGGTTTGAGAGTTAATGTCCGTGAAAGTCTATAAAAAGTTGAACACTTTGTCCTCAATCAAACTAACAGTCTTATCTGTTAGCATTTCTTCACTGCTTACAAATTTATACCCAAAAAGCTTCAGTGTTGGTCCACAAACTTTCTGTACAACCTGGGCTATTTTAAATGGTAAACTGAACCTCCATTTCTCTACTTGTTCTGAGGAGTTTTTCTGCGTGGAGTAAACACCGCTGGCCTCCTTGGAGGCCTGGGTGTTCTTCAGGATCCAGGATTTCACTTTTGGAGTGAACGGGATCCCAGTAAACCTGTACATCTCTGTTGCCTTCCTCATTGGGAACCGAGCGATGTCTTCGTACCGCACCAGCATGTAGCGCCTGCGAAGCCATGGTGGCTGTCTGAGTCCAATCTCAGCCGACATTCTGATGTTGTCGCAGTTCCCTTTCAGCTTTCTCACTTCGTCATCATCAATTGGCACTTCCCCATCTCTAGCCCACTGCTTCCAGTTCTTGTATTTGTCTGCAAACGCCACCATGCGCGAGGCAAGTACCGCCCGAGGATCCCGAACCAGCTGAATGAACTTCACGTCAAGGCGCGGGTCTTCAGCCAGAGGACGGAGGTTCTCCAGCTGGCGCACTCTCACTGACTTGATGGCCCTGTGCTCCTTTTGGAGGCAGGACTCAGACGCCATGGTCAAGTTCAGGGGACCACAGCGTCTGGTCCTGCAGCGATAACGCTCAAAGACCCCCTTGATGCCCGGACTGCAGACCGACTCCTCACATAGAGAGCTGCTGGACTCCCTGCGGAATAGAGCGCTGGTGATATGATCAACAGGTAGGGGGTCAATGAAGCGCTCCAGCAGGGAGAAGTCACACAGGAAGAGCTGCCGGAGCACTTCCCGGTACGCCTTCACTGCCGCAGTGGCGTTGGTGCCGCCGGTCTCCAGCGTCAACATCTTCTCCACGTGCCACAACGGCTCAAACAGGTAAAACATGTTGTCGCCCTGCTGGTTGAAGAACTCGCCCACAAACGAGGAGCCAGTCCTAGTGGTGGCTAACAGGAGGATGTGCTTCCTGCCCCCCGTCACCACCTCTTGGTGCTGGCTGTAGTCCTCCAGGCGCCGCTTCATCAGCGTGAAGGCAGAGTCCATCTTGTTGAGTGAGGTTAAGGAACCATTGTGCTTCGGCAGTATGTGGTAGAAACCACTGGCCTGTAGAGGGGTCTGGGGGGTCTGCTTTAAGGTCAGCTTATCTGACACCCTGAAAGTATGAGAGGAATCACAAAGTTTTATTATCTTGTACTGGAAGAAGTCATAGCCGTGTTATTCAACTTGACATTTGCAGCAACTTTGTGATGCAGAAGTTGTTTTTTTTTTAAATATCTTTTTAGAGCTTGGAAGAGATAAACACACACAAACCTGCTGGGAATCACTAAAGCACTCCATTGATCACTGAAATGGACTTACCTTGAGATAATGTTGTTTTCCTTCTCAATGATAACAAGTGCCACAAAAAAGACGATGGATATTGTGTATTTGATCCTCATTCTTGGATGTAGCTGTGACTGGATATGCTTTTACAGAATGCTTCTTAATGGGTTCTGCCAATCTTGCAAGTCTCCAGTCGCCTTCTTAAAGAGCCTTCCAGTTATTTTGTATTCCCCGTTGTAGGCGATGTTTCATCCTGTAAATGAAATGAACATCAACCTGTCAGTTACACATTTTGCACATTCGAGCACGGCGCTGAGTACACCTACTTTGGTCTCAATTCTTTCTGTCACAACACATCAAGATATTTGTTTTAACCACTCATGGAAATGGGGAAGTGGACAGTCTGCTGATGCATATGTAAAAATGCACAGCAATGCTGAGTCAGAGTAGATATAGAGATATAGGGAGCACTTCTCCTTCCCATGCCTTTTTTCTTTATCTTATTTTTTATTCCTGCACAGCATTACTGTACTGTGTTCTGCAAAACCAACGATGGAGGCATTACAAAAACATCATATCTTGAGAGGGTAAGAATAGATATTAGCTGAGTGTTTTAGTCTGGAATCTAAGTCAGTTCTTCCCACAAGGAAGTCCTTGTTATCTTTAAGTGCAGCAGTGCAATTCAGGAACATGCCCACCCACCCTGCATGACAGACGACTGGTTCACATAGAGACGCTGTATTTATGTCCTTGTAGAAACAATTGCAGGAGCACAATTTCGAAATTTGAGCCAGAGGCTGTAATCAAGCACAATTTTGCAATTTAACTGTAATTCCACAACTGCAACTTTAATAACTCAGAGTTGTCTGTGTTAGAGTGATAATTCAACCTCCCACTCACTGTACCCGTGTGGTCCAAACAACCAGCTGCTGCTCCATGTCATCACTGGGAGAGGCCCTCAGTGACATAGGCTACTGGTACAGTAGACCATCTGGTGGCGTGCTAATGGATTGAGACTGAAGGGGACACATGTCCAAACGCTGAGAGGTATAACTGCACAGTGCTGAAATTGAAGAGGCAAGCCTGCTTGTCGTTGAGACATAAATTGCAGCGCTCTGAGCCTGCAGGCCGTTCAGTACTTGTGTTACTCTGTAGAGGGCCAAAAGCCGGGAAGTCAAATGAAGATAAGAGTGGATTTAATGATGCCTATGTGTATTTGGGAATGTCTTGCACATTCCTGAAAGAGGATATTTTTAAGATAATAGCAGCTTGGCTCAGATCCGTGACAAATTTTTGGATTTTTAGCTTAATCCCGTTTTACCTCCTCTGCCAGAGAAAGGCTCAATAACACGGCAAGATAAAATGAGACCGTCTCCACCCCGAGGAAATTGGCAGTGTGTCAGTTTGATGTGTGCCCTTCAAAATGCCATGTTAGAAATTTAGAAACATATAAGTAAGCACACAGAGGGTGTACTGTACAGTCAGTCTTTTAAAATCCTGAATCAGACGTCTGGGTTTGTGAAAACATTTGTTTATTGGATCCGTCAGGTGCAACGCACAGACTCCCGAGTGTGTCTGTGATTTATATGGATCACTGTTAAACGATTGCAGGTCTAGCCTCTGGGCCGACTCATTAGTGAAGCTGCTGCTTTTAATCAGCAGAGCCTCAAGCCAACATATCAACCTTTTTACAGCAAGGTAGTTGCATGTTTAGGAGAAAACAAGCAGTACCGTGTAGGAAGCCTGATACATGAGCATCATTTTCTGAATTCTGATAAGCCCGATTGTCTTTCAAAATGTCTGGAGGTCCAGTTCTCACATCCTGTTGCGACCCTCTGTCCCGGGCCAAGTTTTGAGCACAGAAGCCAGTCCAAATGACTTCAATCTAAACACAGAGCATGGTTGGACACTGCGTGCGAAATTCTGTTGAGAGGGAAAGGGAAGTTTACAGCTCCAATAGAGCACTGTTGACGTGGAACTGCGTGTAATTGAAAAGGTGAACAGCTTGTGGACTGAGACACGTTTTCACAGAGAGGAAAAATCTGCTCTGCCTTGCACCACCCTGCCGCATGCCACAACCACAAAGGTCTCTTTACACAGGAGTGACTCTAAACTTCCTTTGGGCTGAGATCGCGGAACATAAACTGCCAGGTCACTCACACGTCACAGGGTCAGTGACTAGGCCCCTGATGTTACAAGTCACGTGGTACATGTCAGATTGTCGGCTGAACCACAGGAAACGACTTAGTCCTTTAGTTTTCAGTGGTCATTTAACATTGCATAATTACAGCCACAGCTTGTGTAAGTAACGTAACAGAAGATCTGAATAAATATACCGTTATGATACAGCATATTTGTTCTGCAGTTTATTTTCTAATGTACCTGAACAAATTAAGACAAACACTAAAAAAGATTTCACCTAATAAATAAGACATTAGTGATCAATTAACTGTTCTTTCAGTGGAAAAAGTTTATTTCACATACCTTTAGAGTACTACAGTATGTATTAAGGCAGTTTTAGTTTTCTCCATATATGATTTGAATTAACAAGGAAAGCCACACCAACAATTCATCAACAAAATAAGCGGTCTTAGGTTTTGTCATTTATATGGTAAATTAGATGGACACCAATTATCTCAGCGTATTGCATCTGCTGTGTAAAGTGAAAAAAAGGAAAACACGCATGAGCAGACACTGTTGAATATTTACAAACCACTGAGGCAGATGACATTTTTGATCATCTACTCATAACAAAACCGCCACTGCACCATTTATCATCTTGCTACAAATGCTTTTAATAGCTGCCTCTTATTTAATGTAAATCTATGTGAAGACAAATTAAACACCACACAGCCAAACCCACTATGCCTGAGATATAGCAAGTGTTGGAAATGTACACAGAATATCCCATATCAACAGGTAAAGGGATTATTTTAGATCTCTCTCTCTTAAATACAGTACTTAGGCGTGATAATTACAGGATGTGTGTCTCCATATACGAAATAACAGACCGGAAAATACAAAACTTTTCAAAGGTAATGGCAGATTAAGAAAAGTGACAACTGTCATTTTTCTATCCCAGTTATACCAATGTGTCTAGCTTTGTAATTTTTATGTTTAGTTTCAAGGCATTATGGGAAGTCAAGGAGGCAGTTTTTTGCACTACATTGTATTTATAGCTTTAGTTAGTGACTTTGCAAATCAAGATTTTGCAAAACACATCATCAACATATAAAAAAAATGGGATTCATTGTTACTTAAGGTATTTAATTACCCAAACACTGACATTTTCTTAATTTACTCTCAAGAAAAAGCACAGTTTACAATAATGATAGACAGTAGATCGCAATGCTCTATACTGTATAGACTGTATAGAATTTTCATTATGACTACCTATTATAGGAAAACAAGTTAGACTGTGTTCAATCAGTATCCTGTTTGATTGGCATGTTTGTTCTTGGACAGTTAAACTGTTATACAGGACCAGTGAGAGTTAAGTCAGGCAAAGGCAAAAAAAGGTTTTGGCCAGATCCTTTTTGGAGATGTCCATTTATACTAGAAGCCCGTATAAGGAATGTTGCCTAAATAAATCTATAAAAGGAGAGCGGAGTATGCAGGCAACAGGTTTAATTAAGGTCTGAGTGTAGAGAGTCATGCTTGTTGATATACATGTTTGGGTCAATGTCTGTGATTTGGATCTTTGAGAATAGATATAGTGCAGAGGTAATGCAGCACAAGTTTAAAAAAATAGGCCATACATGCACTGTATAACTTTAAATAAAAAAGCAGTGACTTAGCCAGCAACATGTCAGTGAAATGTATGAACAGGTTGAATAGAAACCTCAAACCGGAGTTTTGTCTTTAATGCACCAGTGGTCAGTGTCTCTGAAGAGCATGCCCTGCATTTAAAGGTCAAAAGAACAAACCGTCCAAACTGAAGTCATGCTTTCTTATTAAGATGACACTTGAAAAGAAAATAAACTTTCCTTCAACTTCACTGTCAGAGATCCACAACAATTGTATGATTATTTCATTGTACTTTATGTTCTTTTGTTTTGTTTTTTAACATAGAACTTGACAGACCTCTCTTGTGGTAGCATTGGTTTATGTTTTTTAGTTATTTATAAACTAGCCCTATCAAAGTCCTCTCTCCATACCCACCATCATGATGAGCTCTGGTGTCTGAAGGCTTCCCGCTCCGGTTCATACGTGAAGTTGATCAGCCTTTCCTCAAAGAGCGACTCCGGATAGAATTTAAATCCATTACTTCCCAACAAGACCTCCCTCGTTGTTACAAAAAACTATGCAATCCAAAGGAAGAAGCAGCCTGACTTGTTATGGTAAGTAAAGCCTGTGGATCAGATGAACTCATGTTTGAGGCTGCAAGTCAGGCTGCCCGGTGAACTGAATGACAAGTATGTGCAACAGTTGCGACTCAGGGTATCACATGGGAAAGTTTGGGCCAAAGGAGCGGAGCTTCAGGCGGGGGGCGCACCTCCCCTCACAGACCCCAAATAGCCTGCAATGATAAAGAACAAACAACCTTTATACACATACAACAAACACGATAAGCAATAGAAAAGACCTAATACTGTTAATATGTGTTGCTTTCATTTGGTCTAGTTTATGTTTTATTTAAATAATGATTTATTCACAAATCAAAGAAGAGGCAAGCACTCCACCTAGTGGACAACATGCGTCACAACGTACACATTGGCTGCATGTGGATATCATTTTCAGACACTTACATGTTAAACAAGTAATGAACTCAGTTAGGCTAGTATACCCGTGGTTAATACAATTCAAGAGGAAACATAGCATACTTTTCACTCCACTACATTTATTTGACAGCTGTCATTTGTTACTGGTAGACCAGTAGACCACATGACACTAAAAACCTGTGCAATACAAATACACTGTGCAATACAATAGTTAGAATAGTTTCTGTCTGTATATATAATATTTCAGTTACTGTGGATTCTTTACTGTTTTTTTTACTGTTTTTTAATGCTCATTTGCTTATTTATAATACTTATTTTTGATCTTGTTTTTTTACTTTGTCTCTTGTTTGCACTATCCTCTATGCTGCTGTAATCCTGTACATTTCCCCGCTGCGGGACTAATAAAGGATTATCTTATTTTATTTTATCTTATCTTATCTTCCCTTACATATTCGTTTTTTTGCATATATAACAATATATGTTGAATAATGTTTTTTTTTTTATGTATTCTTACTTATATGTAAAGTATGTTTTAATTAGCTCTACCTTGAGCACTCCTGACTTATTACTGCACCAGTTATAATAAAACAATGATAATCAATGGTGAAATATTAACACTTTTAACGGGGCTATTTGCGCAACAACAACAACATTGAATGCATGACCATTTGCTGACATAACAACAACATAATGCATATATATATATATATATATATATATATATATATATATTATTTTTACATTTTGATATGGCTATTTGCGTCATAGATATGAATACTTCTTCCTCCAATGATTACATTCACATAATACATTCAGTATTATACGATTATAAAAACGCTGCCCCCCGATTTAAGAACTACAATTCCCATCGAACCCCGTCGCTCAATGATGACGTACTAACGGAGCGTCTTCCGGAAGGTTGCAAAACGCTTGCGTCAGAACGTCGCGCAGTTGTTTCCAGAAAGGTGAACGACGAGTTTTGTCCTCTCGGTATGTATCATTAAGGTTGATTTATATAAATGTACATCAGAATATGAGTTATTAGTGATAACAGTGGATCTATTAGGAAAGACTAAACACAGTAATAGTGGAAGATACCAAAGACTGCAGGGGAAATAGCCTCTTACGCAGTGGACATATGCTGATCTGACCGTAATTATAATAATGTACTTATAACTCTTTTAAATCACTTCTTAAAACACATTTTTTTTACAGAATGGCATTTATGTTTTAATTGTTTTTGGTATTTTATCTTATATTCGTTTACTATTTTATGTTTGCCTATTTCACTTGATTTTATTTATTTATTTTGTTCGTTTATTTGATTGTCACTTGTTATTTCATTTTGTTTCTTAGTTTAGTTTTATCCTAACTATTGTTCTTAATGTTTCTTCTATTGCACTGTTTTTGCTGCCTTGTCTGTCGAAGCACTTTGTAAACCTTGTTTTTAAAAGCTGCTATATAAATAAAGTTATTATTATTATTATTATTATTATTATTATTATTATTATTATTAATGTTAAATCTGTAAATCTGTGTTAATTATGTCACTCTACTGTCAGTATGTTTCTGTGACGTCACCTGACTCTCTGTTTGCATTACACAGTGACACAGGATACCACATTGTGACCATGTTGGTGGCGAGGCTAACGTGCCTGAGGAGTCTTCCTCTGGCCGGGATGCGTCCCGTGCTGACACAGGGCTCCCCGGCCCTGAGAGCTCCCACCCTGAGGACCTGTCCACCCCTGCTCAGGCCCCAGCAGGTACTGTACAGTTACTACCCACAGGAGGGCATTCACAGGCTTCCAACACTGCTCTAAGCTCTCTAATTGCTGACGCACCACACACAGACAAGTACTATTACTACTAACCTCTCCTACTAATATTAGACTAAGTAAGAAGACACTAATAATGATCTTGAATCACAGTAGATATTGATTTATTAAGATTATATCAGATCTTGGTAACTGAATGCAAATAAAACACTGCATATGATGCATCAAACCTCAAATTACTAGAATTTTGTTCTTCAAATATCCAAAACTGCCCTTCCTTGACAAAACCTTATTTCAATTTGACATGCACATTATTGGTCTATGAAGTTTTTTTGATAAAGGATGGATAAAGAAAGAAAAAAATGTCTATGTAGGAGAGAAACTGACTAAATGTGTTTGTAAACGTTTGTTTGAAGCAGGTCTGATACCTCAGATTTGACCAATTGCCTCTACCAAGGCCATGTGTAGGAGCAAAGTTATGAGCCTTAGAGGGACCTACAGGGTAAGAAACTGCAGCCTGATATTCAAAATGAATGGCACAGTAATGTCATTACAAAATCAGAGATGTTGGCAGCAATTCAGAGGTCTGGCAGAAGGCTTAGTAACTCCACTGTAATTGAGGTGTCACACATTTTGAACTCATGCAGCAGCTTTCTTGTCCCATCAGCGCCCGAATTGATTGAATTTATAAACAATTGTTCTCTGTGGAAATTGTTAGTTGAAATTAAGTTTGATAAATGTTGTACCCATACCACTCCCTGGTTCTTTTCAGGTTTGATTGACATAACTGGGTGTAGAGATCTCAGTCACTTCATTAACAATTTCAGTTTTTTGTAACATGTGTTTTTCTTTCACCAGGGTTATTCTTCTAAGGCCAGATTTGGTTTCCGCCGTGCGAAAACGACCAGAGACCAGCTCAAAGAAGCAGCTTTTGAGCCAGCAACGGATACCGCTATTAGAAGTAATCACTATTACATATACTAGTTAGATATACTGTAACATACTGTTACATAGACTGTACTGTTACATAACTGGAGTTTTATGATATCCCCTTTCTTGAAAAGGCCAAGGTTGTGCCAACATACAATAAACTCTCCTCGTTCCGAGCTTTCTTTAAAGGCTGACTGAATAGCCAATAGGCCATATTTCCTTTTGAGGCACAAATCAAACCTTTTACCTTTGACTGTCCCTTTGTTTACCTGTAACACTTCCTTAAGGTTTATTACATAGTCCTATGGAATGCATTTTAAGGTGTGTCTTAAACAATTGATGTTGTGTCCACAGTTGACAGCCTGGGAAGAATTATTGTGGCTGGAGGTGCAGCAGTTGGCCTTGGAGCTTTGTGCTACTATGGACTCGGCATGTCCAATGAAATCGGTGCCATTGAGAAAGCAGTGTGAGTAATAACTTTTTGTTCTGGTAGTTTCATTTTGTTTCGAAGCACAGGTCCGTAGGAAGTATTTATTCCCTTTCAAGCTTCATATTCACCTGGTTCTTTGGTCTCTGTGCAGGATCTGGCCTCAGTATGTGAAGGACAGGATCCACTCCACCTACATGTACTTTGCAGGCAGTATTGGACTGACGGCTTTGTCGGCTGTAGCAGTGAGCAGAACCCCGGCACTTATGGGTCTGATGATGAGAGGGTCCTGGATGGTAAGCTATAAAACTCAAGTACTCAAAATCTAATTAAATTGATGGCTCATACACCATGGAGCTGGTTTAGTGATATCTCTATTTTTAAATATTCAAAGTTTTTAGGTGTATATACAGGTTATTAATATGAATGCCTGTTGTTTGTTCTATCCCAGGCTATTGGAGCAACATTTGCGGCTATGATTGGCGCCGGCATGCTGGTTAGGTCCATTTCGTATGAGAACAGCCCAATGCCCAAACACCTCGCTTGGATGTTCCATGCAGGTTTGTAAGAAAATGTCCAGTGGAAAATGATTATTCTTATGTGTTGTATAACTTGGCCCTTCTATTTTGCTTAATGTAGTTGCCTCAATCGGACACTAGAGGGAAGTCATGTAAAGGCTCAGAGTAACATCTGCTGTTTTTTACAAACCACTACATTTAGACGTACGGCACAGATCTGTTTAGTTGTTGTATCTTTTAAATGTGGTTTTGAGATGTCTTCTTGTTTTATTAACTGATTAGGTGTGATGGGTGCTGTCATCGCTCCCCTCACTCTCCTCGGAGGACCTCTGATGATGAGGGCCGCCTGGTACACAGCAGGAATTGTGGGAGGTCTGTCCACCGTGGCCATGTGTGCCCCAAGTGAGAAGTTCCTCAATATGGGCGGGCCATTGGCTGTTGGCTTCGGAGTGGTCTTCGCTTCCTCTATTGGTCAGTATAATGCAGTTTCACCTCATAACCTCGTCTCAGGTGCACTACAGCTAGTTTTAGGGATTTCAGCCCAAAAATGATAAATGTATAAGAAAACTAATTTGGTTGCAGTTGTGGACAGAAATCTAGCAATCATGACCGATAACCATTTCTTTGGTGGTTCAATTTCTGAACACAGTAGGAATATCATAGTGCACATATCTACCAGTTATGATGCTGTCAGATGGATTGGAACAATTTGTAGTTCACATATTCATGTTCATATACTTAAATATCAAATGCTGTGCCAAGCGGCAAAACATCTCATTGGTTTTTTTTGTACTACAGGAAGGTATACATTAAAAACATTCATATTAAAATTAGACAATCAGCTAATTCATTATTTAGGTCTGTATCACTATGAACCTGTACTTGTAAGTCTCACGGCAATTCTTCCCCTCTTCTTCAGGATCAATGTTCCTGCCGCCCACGTCAGCGTTCGGAGCCGGCCTGTACTCAGTGGCCATCTATGGAGGCCTGGTCCTGTTCAGCATGTTCCTCCTCTATGACACACAGAAGGTCATCAAGAGGGCAGAGACACACCCGCTCTATGGCGTTCAGAAATATGACCCCATTAACGCGTAAGTCACTCCAGATAAATATTCAAGTTCACCTTAAATGCATTTTTTTTAAAGCAGAATCATGTTTGTTATGTACTTGCACAAAGATAAGGGTCTCATATTCTTCTTTATCACACAGGTGTATGGGGATTTACATGGACACACTGAACATCTTCATGAGACTGGTGATGATTCTGAGCGGTGGTGGGGGCAAAAGGAAGTAAACGGCAGCGATTTTGGCTTTAGTTAGATTTTACCCTCCACAGAGCTTTACAAAATCACATTTTATAACGAGCCGCATACGCCAGGTGTTAATTCTTAGTGACAAGTCTTATCTAACTGGTAAAAATACACCATTGCTTTGCAAGAGTGTGAAGAAGAAGATGTCCCTCTGGTGCAAAGAAGAAAAATCGTGAACGTTGATTACAATCTGAGAGCTCTTACCTTAAATGTGAAATATCTGGTTTATCCTGGGGGTTACAGATGGATTAAATCTGTCAGCATCATTTTGCCTGCCTATGTGTTCTTTATGTTTTATATTTATTTCAACTTCATAGTTTCTGTTTATAATACAAATGAAAGTTCAAGACATGCCACACACGTCAACTATAGACTGGTCCAGATTTGCTGTACATGAACTGTCTGTGCGCTTGCTCCAGTATACAGTGATATTTGCCCTTGTGTGATGTGTTAAATCAGTGGCACTAGTTCAAATATTTCTGAGAAAGTAATTTCAATAAATGAATTACTCAATAAATACGTTAAAAGTTTGTATTGTCAGAAGTTGTTGAATATTTTGAAAAGTGATTGTAAAAACCAGCAGTGATTTGACATGTCATAGTAGGAAGAACCCTACTACTACTACTACTACTACTACTACTACTACTACTACTTCTACAATTAATGATTCCTGAATTCTATTTGGCTTCTTTGGTTTCAGGGTCCTATTATTGTACATGCTGGCTCACTGTCACACTGTCACTGCTTGCTGGGACACCTGTAATTAATAATGATTTTTGGTATCACCTTTGCTTTGACAGGTCACCAAAAACACCTGTTATAGAAATATAAATAGTAACATTCATCAACCCAAATGATGGGAAGCATATGTGTTGTCATCTTTAGGTGAAATACATATTTTCATACTAGGACTCTGTAATAAGAGTTTGGGATCTTATAATTTATTCTTTAATCAATTATTAAACATCAGTTATCTTGGAATGTCACATGGTGATCATTTACAATAAAACAATACCAAATATTCATAAAGTTGCATTGATCTTGGTTGAACACGTCTACTTGATTGCTGATATTCGTAATATTATAATAGTGGAAAGAATGGACTTATCCAACAATGGTATAATCCACTCGATTTTACGAAAAATGTCTAATGGTAGCAATCATTGAGTTTCAGGTGCCCTTCCATTAACATTACAAAACCTTCAGTAACCTGCAATACCACCAACACTCAAACAATTGATTGTGAGCAGTATCTTTAGTCAGAGCGAGGATATGTTGGAGTAAAGTTTTGTTCTCAATCTCTCACAGCTGTTACTGCATGAGCCAAAACTTCATATTTTACCATTTGTCATCCATGCGCTCAGCAGCTCTGACTATGAGGGACCGGCAGGGTCCACCTTGTATTTGCTTATAAACAGTCAGTGTGTAGCAGCAGATGACAAAGGCTTAGTGCAGTAATCCTCTTGTCCACCATCTGGCTGCTCCTCTAAAATTAAACCTTCCAAACCAGGGCACTTGCAACAGATGTTAACATCTGTAAATATGCAGGTGCTTCATTAAAGCACATACACATGGAACAAACAGCTGCCAGGGAGTGTTTCAATCTCTCAGATCATGTTCACGTTTAAAACACGTATGATTCATATATATATATATAATGCCTCTCGAATAAAAAAACCTGCAGATGGGAGGGATAAAGAGGGCAATAATGGATGAGATTTGGAGAAAGCTTCAGCATGTGGAGATCTGGCATTACTGGGGATAAAAGTTGCTCTCTGGCAGTAATTTTCAGATTGATGACCAATATTCAAAGGATTTGCTTTATGTAGACTTTATGGTGTGTGCGTTTCAGAGAGATAGACTATAATCAAGTCCAGTGGACATTGAACAATGGCTTTGGTTTTAGTTATAATTCCCCACTTGAACCCACAATACCTTAAGAACTCTGGCCTCTTAAGCACTTTGTCCTGCATTACCTCCCAGAGAACAATGTCTAATCAGTTAAAATCTAAAATAGATTGAATTATCTCAACAACTATCAGAGGTTGTGCAACATTCATGGTCCACAGAGGATGAATCATGCAGACTTAGGTGAGGCCCTATATTTTACTTTAGCCCCACCATTAAAACGACATTTGTGATTCTTAGGGAAATGTTCGAAAATAATTGTTTTGATTGCAAATTTGGTGCAGACGTTCATGTTCCCAAAAGGGTGAATTGTTATATATGTGGTGATCCCCTGATCTGGCCTCTATTGTCACTATCAAGTCACATCTTAACATTCCCCAAAACTTTGGTTTACGACCAAATACATGCAAACTACTGACATTCCCATCAACCTCATTTGCACTTTGTGTTTAGTGCTAATGTTATGTTTCATTAATTCAATTACTTGCATTAATTTACTTAAAATGTATTTAAACTGTTGTGAAAAATGTCCTCATCCTACTCAAGGAGGTTTTATGTCTTCATCATGCTGTTTCTTCTCAACCAACACATATTGAACCAACAGTTTACACACAGTACACATAGTTTAAACTAAGATGGTGAAATTATATATTATACATCTGCATGTGAGCATGCTAAAGTTAGTATTTAGCTCAAAGCACAAGGGTTCCTAATATCAGCATCCAAGAGCTGTTAGCATGACTTTTAGTCTTGATCGGCTAGTGCTTCGTCAGCTGATATTACATTTTTACAATACATATATCCATGTTGGATAGCAACTAGGTAAATTATTGAAGTACTTTTTTTGGTATCTTACTTTCACAATGCTACTTTATACTTACAATACTTTGAAAATAAACTTCTCAATTACATTTCAGTAGGAAATTCTCTTTTTTATTCCCCTACATGTATCTGCAAGTTACAGTTAATAGTTACTAGTTAATAGGTTCAGTTTGTGTGTGGAAAATCAGATTATAAAATATGTATTATTATAGTTAGTATTATTGATTAAAGCACCCAACTGTAAATACATAAATAAAATAAGCTCCACTTCGTTCAACTACAACATAAAAATATTGTGTTCATGTTAATGAATCAGTAATAATATTCAAATCAGAGACAACAATCTAAAAGGGGACATCCTGCTTAATTTTGACTTGCACTATTAATTTATAAGAACATTTTGCTGATAAAACTGTACTTAGCTAATAAGTTACTTAATATATATTTTGAATGCAGGATGTCTTCCTAAGCATTTTTGTATTTGCATAAAACATATAAGCATATGCAGAGCTCTTCCATACATCTTCTGCCTTAAATCTTTTGTCAGGTTATTATGTCTGCACTGTCAAAATGCTCTATAAACACCGAGCAGTCCATGGATTCTGGGTTTATTTTAGTGTGCAGTGCTGATTTTTCATTGGCTGGCAACTGGTGAGAGAATGAGTCATCGAACATCAGACGCTATTTTCATACCTGTGAAAGTAGGAAGTGCACGAGTCTGCACCTCTACATGAGTAAGTCCATACACTTAACACACCTCTCAGAAACAGCAGGATAATGTGCACTTGCATGACACCTGCTTATAAGCGGATCAGATTTTTTTAAAAAGGTGCAAAACTCTTCCAAATTGTGTTAAAGAATAAAAAGTATGAAGTTTTGAGCTCTGGTCTGTCATCAGATGTTATTGCAAGATCAAAACTGCATACTCAGTTTTCTACTTTGCCTTTTTTTATCAGATCAGCTGTTTACTTTCGAGTTGCATCTCTTTGAATTTGAGAGCAGCGTTTTGGTTTGACCTTCTTAAACTGCAAGTCATTCACAGCAGGAGAAGATCTAATAATTTTAGACAGTGCTTCATGACAAACATCTTCTGTACCATGACGTTAAGCAAAACTAAAAATGTAAAGTAAGCTTGCAGCTGGGAAATGTAAAATGAAACGATATTGACTAAACCTTTATGTAAGATAAGATAAGATAAGATAATCCTTTATTAGTCCCGCAGCGGGGAAATTTGCAGGCTTACAGCAGCGTAGAGTAAAGTGCACACAAGAGACATAGTAGAAGAAGATTTTTAAAAAAAAACAAGTATTATAAATAAGCAATAAAAAAAAATAAAAAACAGTAGAAAAACAACAATAACTGAAATATTATATTTACAGACAGAAAAAAACTATTTTAACTATTTTAACTTTTTTAACTATTATCGCACAGTGTAATGTGTAATGTATTGCACAGGTTTTTATTGTCATGTTATTATTGTCATGTGGTCTGCTGGGAGCAGAGTTGGTTGTGCAACCTGACAGCAGCAGGAAGGAAGGACCTGCGGTACCTCTCCTTCACAAAGTAAACAGCTGATCTGATAAAAAAAAAGGCAAAGTAGAAAACTGAGTATTGAGGCATTGTGAAGGACAGGTCACTGAGCTTTGCAGCGAAAGTGGACTTCAAAATCCATAGAAAGCCTCTTGGCTGTAGGTGCATCACAGATCTACAAGTGCAGCCGAGGCTTGTGTTGGTCAGCGAGCTGCCAAGGAGAGCAGCCCCGGGGAAGCTTAGGCCAGTGGGACTCCCTACATGTGACTAAAGAGTTTGTGAGGGCCTTTAAAACATCAGCAAGAGAAGCCAAATGTGCTATGTGTCACCAGTGTGTAAGCTTGAGTTTTAATGTTTAATATAATACTAGCATCTTGATTTCAAACACTCAACTGTAAAACAGAAGTCTTAGTAACTCTATTGTTCCATAAAGCCTTTGATTTAACGGGCAATCAGGAACGCAGTGCCTCATGTACATTTTCACATGTATGCAGAGGTGTGATGATCACACCGTATTGTGTGAAACCTGAACACTCATCCCTCCACACGTAGATGACAGATAAAAATCAGAGAGAGAGCAGCGCGGTGTAAGATGTCTGTTGAAGCAAGGGATGCGTCACTGGATTAGTGCCTGAGAATCTGCCCCAGCCTCTTCCTCCTGAGCTGCTGAGACGCCTCCATAAGGGCTCGACATTAGCTTCTCGCTTTCCCCTCCACCAAGCCTTCCACATGAGCATGCCAAGCCTTGCCTCCCCACCAGGATGAAGAAAGAAAAGAAAACGCATGCTTTACTCTTTGTCCTCCTGCTTCACTTCACCTTGGGTAAGGTTCTTTTTTTTCTTGTTTTTTGTTCTTTGTGTGTGATTAAGACTTCTTGCCTTATCCGGTTAATCCTCTAACACACAGAGGGCATGTCCATCTTAGTGTAGACTGCTCATGCTGCCTGCACTTCATAACTGAATGTGTGATAGTATGTTTGTGTTGTGATTCTAGAAAGTAACATCCAAATATATTTACAATTCATTCCCATCCTCCTCCTACTCCCTGCTTTCGGTTCCTGCCCTTTTTAGCAAGTGAGTGAGACAGTTATCTTTTAATTATGTAATCGTTCCCATTAGAAATAGAACAACATGTAGACAAATCTATGTGACATTGTTTCCAGATCTATACAGTATATAGAGTTGCTTCTGCTCAAATAACTTGGAGCATGTTTTTTTGTTTAAAGGGCAATCAGACTATGCTCCATATTTTTATGATAATGGACCCAGCAGTACACATGGGAATATGGCCTTGTTCAGCATCTCTGAGGATACACCAGTCGGTAAGTTTCATTTTAATAATTAAAGATCTGGTTAATTTCAGTAAGGTATTATTTTTCAAGGAGTAAGTGTAAAGATGAAATTATCACAATGGTAGTGAGGCATCAGCTAATTACTGTAATACCTTTTGGATTGTGACGTACGTCACGACTTACGGGAAGAAAAACAATATGGGTGGTGGCTCATCAGGTGACTGGATTATTAAACGTGCCATTTACACTGAATAAGAAATTGAAACACAGGATTCACATGATTTTAATTAACACAGAGATACAATTTGTTTGACTTTATTGTTTCTGTCATTTTACCACATAGGGACACAGATATACATTCTGAATGGTACAGATCCAGAGGGGGATCCAGTGCGATATGGTCTGACTTTTGAAATGGGCTCAAAAGAATATTTAAGGGTTGACTCTAAATCAGGAAGGGTGACTCTGATTCAGGAGCTCGACAGAGAGGTGAGTCTGTTGATGAGACTCTTATTTTTAAGAAACCTTCTTTAAATTTGTCACCTCTGTGGCTCAAAGTGATGTTCATCTTTTCTTTGTAGAAGCAAGATGAAATCTCAGTGATGGTGAGCATAACAGATGGTCGCAATAAAGTAAGTTTATATATTTTTTGTGATGTATTTTTGGTTTTACTTTATTGTCTTGAATTCACTGCATTAATCACATGACTGACACCACAATATATATGTGGAAGAAAATCAAAAATGATATATGGTATCTACTCCTACAAAATAAGAGCTGTGTCAGATATGTGTTTCAGAGAAGAATGTATTTAGATATAAAACAAAAACAAATTCACTTAGTTATTTCTCTCTGAAAACAATGTGGCATTGAAATAAATACCAAATGTTGAGTACGGTTTGTGATAATTCATTTTATTGTTGCTTTCAGGTTGTTGAGACAGTTAGAGTGTTTGTCACTGATGCCAATGACGAACCACCTGAATTTCAAAATCTGCCTTTCATCATTGACATCCCAGAGGTACAGTATATATCATATAAATACACCCAATACAATATGATAAATACAATAAAGCTTCCCTGTAGGTCTTTCGTTGCCTCTAATTGAGAATGACGTGTGTTTTTAATGGTTGTATCATCTCTTGCCTCTTCTAGGATACTGCTCCAGGAAGTAGCATCTACAAAGTCCAAGCAGCAGATAGAGATTTGGGCTCAGGAGGCAGCGTGTCATATTATTTACAGGTAACCCTAGAGCTTTGTTTACTAATGATGAACAACTGTGGCTCTCTAAAGCTTTGTCTTGGTGAAGTTCTGTGCTAGGTTGGACAATTATGCATCAGTGTTGAATTTTAAGCACTAAATCTTTATCAGGTGAAGCAAATTATCCAAATTTTCAATACACTCAGAACCAAATATTTCTTAAATGTAATTCATCCTTTTATTTTTTCCTGCTCAGGCTACTGGATCTATCTTTACTAGGACATTAGGCGGAAATAATCTCCAGGCTTTAATTAATTTTAGCCTTCTTGCAAATGGCCTTCAGATGATTTCAGAGTTGATTGTAAAAGGCTAATAATCACATTTAATGTAGCATGGCTCCAGCCTTCATCTCTCCACCTTGTTACTCCTATACACCCTGTGATGCACCCTGAAGTCTACCAACTTGTTTATCCTCTCGGTTCCCAAATCCTTTCCCAAACACTTTTTATTGATGTTTTTCTATTATTTTTCTTTTTAAAAAAACACACCTTATTTATTATAACAACTGCACCATTATTGTCCACATGATAATACTGTTAGCTGTCTTGGTGTGGCCTTAACACTCGGGGGTGAGACCAGAGGTCGAGCTGACATCATGAGAGCTGTACCGCCATGTGGAGGGAGGAAAAGGGCATTTGAGTAATAGGACAGTGTGTGGATATGAAAGATTAATCTCACACCAGTCTGAAAATGGTTTTACTTTAGTGGATTAATTTTCAATTACATTTGAGCAAGGCACTGAAGGCTTAATAGGGGCTTAGGTTTGGTCCAGGCCCACAGCTGACAGCGCGGTAGTTTTTACTGTTCATGTGTCAACTGTGAGATAAAAAAACTATGCTTCTGTTACCATAAACACTGCTTCTGTAACTGTGTGGCATTATACATTTTCAGACCTCACCGTTTGCTAAGTTTACCATCGATGGGAACAGTGGGATCCTAAGAGTCAAACCTGGTGAGACTTTGGACTACGAGACCACGCCTACTCACTTTGTGACCGTGGTTGCAAAGGTGAGACATCACACATAACACCCTTTGTCTTCACAGGTGCTTTAAACACGCATTCACTCGATGAGCAGCAGCTTACCATAGTTTATCCATAACCCCAAAAACCTTTGTCCAAGATAATTGTTTTTGACACGTTCGGTCTAAAAACAGAAAGTTTCTAAAGTGCTGAGATTTATCTTTGCATCATTATGCTCATGAAACAATTAACAGGAAAGTCAGGCAGCTCAGCAACACATCTGGTGCTGGCCAAAGGGCATGAAAAGTTCAGTCACGACTAAACTCTCTGAACACCAACACTTTGCTGAATTTCCACAATCTCATTATGTGAAGTAAATGGGAGTCTGTTGAAGTGTTGACAGTGTTGATCCCAGTGTGAGTAACCCGAAGTGGAATCGTTCCATTGTGAGTAATAATGATGGAGAGGGCTAGTTTGTTTTACTAGCCTCAGATCCTCTGTGTGTCTGTGGAAAAACATACAGTCTGATTTCATTAATGCTCTTGAACAAATCAGATAATGAGAAGTTGCAGAAATGATAAAATACATGAGTGTAGAATATTTGTGACGCAACCAGTACAACCAGTACCATCAGTATAATCAGTTTAACTCACTAATGGTTAGACTTAAATAACACACTGCAGCAATTTCTCAACTCAATATTCGCTTTTACTGTCACTGAAGCAAAATAATATAATGAACATATCCATGCAAATACAATTACAAATTCCACAGTTATACTGAATTGAACATGAGTGGATTATGAGGTTGACGTCCCAGTATCTAACCATTGAAGCGCAATTTGCAAGTATGTTGTGCTTCAGTTTGTTTTATTTGTAATTATATTTAGCTAGTTAACATAAAATCATCAAAGCTTATCAAGCTAGACATCTGGCTACATGCAGCCTCTAATTATATCATTTTAGTTTGGTGAAATAGGGAAAGTGTTCTTGGTAAAATAAGAAGATTTCAGAAAAAGATTTCAAAGATACCTCAATGCTGCAGATATTACTTTATGAGAGGGCACAACCTATACAATAATCACATATCTTACCTTTTGTGTGCCCATTATCTGAATTAAATGTCCTGTACCAACACTTTTTAATTTTTTTTCGCCATGGATAAAAGTATTATACAAAGTTTACTATAAACACTATTAAATGTGTTAACGTTCCCTTCTGCCTCATTGTTTGTTTTCTCAGGACGGAGGTGGTAGGTTCAAGGGGAAGCACCAGGTTTTGACCTCTACAGCCACTATGACTATCAATGTACTTGATGCCCAAGACATGTCTCCATCCTTCATAGGAACCCCTTATTTTGGCTACGTCTATGAAGTCTCTGTTCCTGTAAGTCGTCCTCTTATTCTCTCTACACAACAATTAATGTAATTAAGGCGCTGATTTCGTTAAATGCAGTTAGTATGTCCACGATTTCATATATTTTCTTTCTTCCAGGGTTCTGAAATATTCACAGTGTACGCTAAAGATGGAGATCAAGGAAACCCTAACGCAATATATTATTCCATTATGAATGGTAAGAACAATTTTTTTTTTACTGTACTTTTTTCTGCCTTTTTGTCATTTGACATTCACAACAAGTCTTTTCTCACCTTTCAGGTAGTGATGGCGTCTTTGACATAAATAGCACCAGTGGATGCATCACCCTGTCAACTTATCCAACTCTTCTGAGAAATGAATTATATGAAATTATAGTCAAGGTAATGTTTTGTTTTTTTCTTTCAGTCTCCTCACAGATATGTCTTTGGAATGACCCTCTTATAAATGTATCCTGCTATTATTACCACTGAATTAATTGATCATTTTTAACCCCAGGCTTCTGAGGTAGGACCTAACGATCAGCTGCAGGACTACGATGTTACCATGGTGACGGTCCGGGTGGTGGATCTCAACAACCATCCTCCGACCTTTTACGGACAGAACGGACCGCAGAGCAAGTTTGAGGTCACAATGCACGAGCATCCTCCTGCAGGGGAGATCCTGAGAGGCTTTAAGATCACCGTCAATGACTCAGATCAGGTACATTGATTCCTTTGATTCCTTCCTAGATGTTTATTGGTCTGTATGTTCCTGCTGTTCTTCAACTATGCATTCATCAACACATCTGCCAGATGATTTCCATTTTTTTTTCTCTTGCTGAAGGCATCCTGAGTCTAAGGCAGCTTATTTACTTACAAATTCACGGTTTCTAAATTCTGCTGTTTATTTTCTTTGCAGGGAGCAAACGCTAAATTTAAACTGAGATTAGTGGGGCCGAGTCGAGTGCTGCGAGTGGTTCCCCAGACAGTCCTCAATGAAGCTCAGGTGACCATCATTGTGGAAGACACATCTGGCATCGACTATGAAAAGGGACAAACTCTCTCTTTTAAGGTTGGACTTCATACATCACCAGTGACTTAAATATTTTATCTGAGCCCAAGATGATGCTTTGAAATTGCTTGTTTTTTCTGCCCAACAGCTGAAAAACCCAAAGATGTTCAGTTAACAATAATATAAAACAGTGTATTATAAGTAAGAGCTTGCAAATATTTTCAATTTAAAAATTAATAAAAATTCTTGATGATTCATCTTTAGAAACGCTATAAGCATGAATCCAAGAATGTGCAAAGACGATCTGTCAGTCCAACATTTTGCTCCAGACTGAAATATCTCAACAGTTATTGGATGGATTTTCATGAAAATTGGTTGCCGACATTTTTGGTCTTTGTGAACTTTCAGTATCTCTTAACTTTCCTTTCAAGCACCTCATCAGGTCAAAATTTCAATTTTGGTTTATGATCAAATATTTTCAGGAATAATGACTTTCCTTTTAGCATTAGCTGTGCTACTTTGCATGTTAGCTAATGTTGACATGTTTACACGCTAAACAGTAATAATATATGAAAAATGATCATTTCTCATGTAAAAACTTGTATTACAGTATATAACAATTCACCACTTATACCAAGGACTGTGTTTAAGGTGAAAGGTGCTAGTGTGACTCTTAGTGTTGTTGGTCAATAAACAAATCAATTAATAATGTGATAAAAATGTTTCTAACTTTTCATGTTTCTCTCTGCAGCTGCTGGCGGTGGAGATCGACACTCCTGAGAGGTTCAGTGCAACAGCTGACATAGTGATCAATCTGCTTGACACCAACGACAACGTCCCCAAATTCACTTCTGAGTATTACATCGCCAGGGTCCCTGAGAACTCTCCCGGAGACTCCAGCGTTGTGTCTGTAACGGTGAGTAAATCCATTAACCCAACCAAAGTGATTATATAATCCAACAATCCTCCTATAAATGCATATTACTCGGTGCAGTTCATTAGATGAAAGCAGGTTGTTGCCACACAAAAAAAAGCTCCCTGCTCCCTGGCTTTGTTTTTGTTGGTCCTAGTTATGAAATCCATGTGTCCATGTGACTCTCTGGCACGTGCTCCATGCTTATACGCAGCCAGGGCTTTCATTAATAGAATATTAGCACATTTGTCTCTTCCTTTCCATTATATTTTATGTATCCTTCAACCAGGCATCATGTCCGAGCTACGCAGTGTGGGGTAAAAAGCTTAATTTTGGCCCAGGGTTAATCATGCTGACCTACACCCCCACTCAGCACAGTAAGAGATTTATAGCCTGCCCCACCCACATGAGCTTAAGACCCTAGCTGGTTATCCTCACCCAAAGGAAAGAAAAAACAACATCTAGATGGACCGCTCTCAATCACCTTGGTTGAGTTTTTTTCCTGCCAGATTTTTGATAAATGTATCAGATCGGGAAATAATCTTTAACACAAAGTGTTCATGTTTTACATTTTATTGTGTGTGTGTTATAAGTATTGGGAGTTTTAATCTCTGTCCTGTCCCGTCCTCTAGGCAATTGATCCAGATTCAGGGCCCTGGGGTGAAGTCAAATACACGATTTATGGATCAGGATCAGATTTGTAAGTAAAAACCTTTCACTCCTGCCAGTTTAGGTTTGATCGGATCAAATACTTAACCCCTTATTGCCTGAATTTATTTACAATTATATAAACAATTAATTATTTGTGTTTTTGCTGTCATGCAGATGCTAAATTAATTGGAGATTGTTAATTTCAATATAGCACATACAATAGATATACATTTTGGTATGAGGCAAATTAGCAACATTAGGCATAATTCGGCTGCATTAAGACCGGAAGCGGTTATTCGCGACAATAGTCTACAAGGGGTTAACACTTGCACTTCCACAAAGCACATTTCATAGACTAAAAAAAAATGTTTAATAAGTATATGACTCAGGACTGCTGGTTGTTTGGTAAACTCAGCCAGCATGACACCCAGTCTTGATTCATCTTTGTCTCTTTGATGGTAGTGGTAAGCAGGAAACCAATTTGATAGGCCCCTCTGCTACACAAACAGCTCACTCTAAAATGGCTGCAAGACGCTGGCTAATCTCCTAATTGGATTGGAGGTTTAAAAATAGACAGGCCCGTCTCACCTAGGGAGAGCCAATTAACATGCAATGTGACAGCTGGAGCCACAGAAACGGCAACTTTGGGAAGCAAGGCAGCATGTAGTGAAATGAAAGTGAGAATTTATGCTCGTCGTCAGGCGGTGACTCGAGTTAATTGTGCGAAAGTTATCAGCTTCAAGGCAACTTGTGAATTTTCACATTGGAAACTAAGACAGAAAAGGCAGCTGAATAAAATGGCAGTAAGCCCAATGTTGAACTGGAAAACACTTTGAAGCACAAACCCACAGCAATGCACTGAACTCTTTTCTTATGTGTAGAATATAACATACTTGACAATATTTTGATGACAAACGTTCTCACTTTACCACTACTGCTTACTTTAATAGTAATACAACCACTGGAAATACTACACATAAGATCTTTGAAATAAGAATCTTAGAAATATCTTGGATTCGGATATACATGTAAATATGCAGTGATAGACAGTCGTGTTAAATTGGCAGATGGTGGTGATGAGTTTTGAAGAATTGAATTAGACAGTATGTCGAAGAGAGTTATGACAACTTGCTATATGTTAACTATAGGAAATGGCATAGCAACAAAACAAGTCATTTTATTGCTTGTCCAAAAATGTTCTCTTCCAAATCTGGGGACGAAAAATCTTCAACATCAAGAAAACTGTCTCTTCACCTCCCATGTCAGGGTGTCAAGCAATTTAAAAATGACCAAGTGGCTGGAAATAATTGACAAGATCCAGGAAAGAGCTACCAAACTATAACCAGGTCTGAAAGCGATGTCATATTATACATAGAGGTGACATGATTGAAGTCTATACGTTTTTTAATAGAATATATGATACCACAGCCGAGTCTGTAATCCACTTTTGGAACAAGATGTATGAGCGAATTCCTTAAAAAAACATCTTCACACCTATTGCTGTAAAAGCATTGGACAAGCTTTCTAGAGGATTCAGTGCAGGCCCCTTCAGTTAGCTCTCTAAAAATAGTTATTTCAAACGAGTTATTGTGGTATTATTTTGTTGAATTGTTTGTTTGAAAGTCTAGTGTTCAGGGTTTAGGTCCTGTACAAGAAAATTTCAATAAATTCCAATAGATTTTCTTGATCTAGACTAGAATTTTTTCTACTAAGCCGAAGAAAAATACTGCAAAGAAAGACAAACGACAGTATGTGGAAATAATCCTGAATTAGAGAAAGTACAAAGGTGATAAGAATGTAGCTGCCCAGAAATAGCAATAAAATAGAATCAGTGTAAGTATAAGCAGGCAAACAAACAAACAGTCGGGACAAACAAACACAACATAACTGGCTGCGATAACTTAAGACTTAATTGATACAGAATGAACAGCTTTGGTTATGACTCACACACTGTGTCACCTGCTCTGAACCTGCAGGTTTGCCATCAACCGGTCATCAGGCCTCATCACCACGCAGCCCTGGACCAGCCTAGATGCAGAGGTTAGGTCTAAATACAACTTCTACGTCAAGGCTGAAGATTCAGAGGGAAAGTACAGTTTGTCTGAAGTCTTTGTCACCGTCCTCGACATGAACGACCACTCTCCAGCATTTGATGAAAATCTCCTGGAAAAGACCATGATTATTGGTACACCTGTCAGAGTAGAGGTACATCATGTTAAATAATTTCCCTTTGTTCTGAAAATCCATGAAAACACTAGCTGTTTGCGGTACTGACATTTAAAGAGCATTGTATGGAAGTACAGGACTGACAATATTAAATATATTTTATTGTATAAAAATATCTAAACAGAATTTCCATTGCAATTTTTGTACACGGCAAATGCAACAAAATTGGATAATTAATGTTAAAAAAATCAAAGATCTGAAAATGTATAATTTCTACCAAAAATCAAGGATATTGCTAATGATATTTAATATAAATCGGTAACACTTTATCATAACCATCATTATTTAATGGTAAATTGATAGTTATTAAAGTTAAGTTTTACTGTTTACAAACAATGAAATGATAGTTTAAAAAGTTTACTTATTATTAGTAAGGCTTTTGATTTATGTCACTTTAAAAGTTCATTGTTGAACACCAACAATATATTATATATATTATTATACCATTTTATTTACAAGATATTTGTTTATGATTACCAAATTATTTGTAAATCTTAAAGAAATAGTTTTTATAAATAATTTTTAACAGTACCGTTTTTATTTGTGATTGAGTAACATTTGCAAAGAAATGCAGTGCCTAGCTGTTTTGGGGAATAACTACTACATATCTATGTAGCAAAAGTTTAAAAAAGCCTGTCTCACATATGCAAATTTGAATGCTATAGTCATGTAGTTTCAGGTTTGTCTTTTAAATGTCAGTGTTTTTTGTGTTAAGCTGAAATATAATTTACCATCCAATTCAATGTACATAATCAACAATACTTTAGTGGGACTGCTTTCTGATCTACAAAGCAAACAATTGGCTTTTGATTGAATTAATTGACTTAAAGTTGGCTATCTAGTATGCGACTTACTACAAAGATTAAAATATGCAACCATTTTACGTTATTCTGCTACTTTTCACAGGCAGTGGATGAAGATGCAGAGTCCCCCAACAACGTCATTGAATACTCCATCATGACGGCCGATCCTGACAATGCGTTTGATATTAACGCAGCCACTGGAGAGATCAAACTGAAGCCGTACATCAAGTCCATGGAGATTGTGCAGAACATCACCAAGCAGAAGGACTGCAAGTGGTCTCTGGTGGTCCAAGCCAGGGACAGGGGCTCTCCATCCTTCAGCACAACAGCTGTGGTCAACATCGATATCACAGAGGCGGTAAGACTTAGCTCTGACTTGCAGCATGCTCGCAGCGCTTTCTATTCCAAGCTTTAGGCAGCACGAGCTGTAGATTCAAGCAGTTTACCATATGATAATATGCATTGTCATCATGCTACGCAGCTGCTAATTCAGCATCCTTGTTTTAGCCATTCACACTTCATTGATCTCATATTCTTTAAAGGATAATGCCGGCAATTTTTATTCTTTTATTATCATCAAAAAGTCCCATGAATAGACAGAAACCAGCAAATAATTTATCCCACTAAGTGAAAAATATCTGGTTGCCGGTTGATAACTTTTTCTAAACAAATTACAGTTGCCATCTTCAGTTATTGTCTTCTGTGTTGTTAATTGCTTTTGGACAATATTGGAGTTTTATGGCACAGAGGAATAAACCATACAGCTACTGTGGCTACACAAATGATACTTGTTAGTATAAATTCATAAAATGTTTTTGTTTATTCAATACATTTTAGGTTCTAAATATGAAATATAAAATAACAGCAGCATTATCTTTTAAAGTTCTCAGTCATTTACATTTTTTATGTTTTCATTATGTGTTCATTCTTCACAACATGATGAGATGACTCAGTGTTTTTGGTGTTGTTTCTCTGTTGTGTATCGTGCTTTACAGATCAAAGGTCGAATTATTTCATACTTCATGGGCCTCAGCAAGCGTCCGCTGACTGTTTTTGGAATTTGTCTCAGCATTGTCACTTCGCTCATTTTACTAACAATCTGCATATCCACAATCCTGTACTGTAACTCAGTGAAAAAGTCCAGAATCAACCCTGAGAGTAACTATATCAAAGTGGTGCGCAGACTCAAGTGAGAAATATTTGACACCTGAACCTCGTTACTCACTCATAACCTTCAAAAATATATCTATTTTTTTTTACTGACTACCTATTGTCTGTAAAAGAGTACTGGAGCACATTTGGAAGAAGAATACAACATCATAATGAAATTATTTTGTCTATTTTCCTTTTTTATATTTGTTTTATTAATTTTGAGTGGAAAATGCAATATTTTTTAAATGCAATCTTTACACTCCCAAATTTTCTTTGGTCAACTAAAACAATTGACTCAGACTATAAGTCCATCAAAGTGAAAAAGATGAAGCACTTTTCTTTGGCTTTAAACCTGGATTTGTTAACTCAATGTCCATTTTTATCACCCAGTTATACATTTCTCCCCAATTTTCATCTCATTAACTGCCATCGTTCTTGTTCAGCCCTCATCATTCACACACCAAAGGGAGATCCTAATGCACCGCACTGCCAGACGCATTCCCAACAACTAGTGTTCTGCATAGTTCTTAGCTTTGCACTAGCAGTCCTGTATCGTAGAACAGGATCAAGACGGATGACTGAGTGTGAGAGTGTCACATTTTTGGTAGACATGTTGCTTGGGCCTCCTCTGTCAGTGCTTTGCGCATCCATCTCATGCTTGCATGCTTTGGACAAATTTTCCGTCAACACTTGGATTCAGTCCCTTCGACTTGGTTTAAACTATTTTGTATTGTGCTCTTTCACAGACTCCTCTCAAGGGGCCTATGGCGGCCTTTTTAATGAAAAATAGGGACAATCCTATGAAAGTTCTAGGCATGGTCACTGTTATCATTAGCTTATTGGTAGGGGTGACCGCCTTGATCTCTGCAGCTATGTACATGCGAAATTCAAAGTCAAACAGGATCATGCCAGCACGTCGCATCATTAAGAGGCGACCCAGGGACCAGCCCTGGATCTTCAACATGCCTGTTGTCAAATTCAGCAACCCTGCAGATAAGTTCCTTATTGTCAACCAGGAGAGAAGCCCAAAGCCTCCGCCCCCCAGCGCTCCCCCGCCCCCATGTATCACACGGCCATATGAGAGGCCCCGGGCGGTCCCAACCATATCTGGTGTGCTGGCCTCCAAAGGTTCCAAAAAAGCTAAATCGAATCGCCGTAAAGAGGGAAATATGAGCTCTGCTTTGGTGTCAGAGCTTAAAATGAAGCTTGAGCAGAAAATCATTGAGAGCAACCAAGGTTATTATTAACTCTGTCATACAAACGTGTTGTTAAAGGTCCTTTGACGACTCTACTTGCTCTTAGCTTATCTACTGTCCAAGACTTCTCACCTTTATGTAACGATCTGGTAGGGTGGGCCTGAAGTAGATTATTCATGAGTAAATGGTAAAAGGAAGGTTCACAGATGTCTTAAGACGAGACATGAAACAAGTGGGCATCCTCAGTTGACCTAGCTTTGGGGAAGACAGGAGAGGGCTTGAGTCTGTGTGGTTTAATGGTAAAACATTCACCACACTGCCATCTATAGGAAGATTACATCATAAGAAGCACCAGTGTAAATAGCCCAAGGAGAAGATTATCAAGACTTACTGTGTAAACATAAGTTGCATAACTTCCTGAAAAGTGTCATTTAAAAATATCCCGCTTAAAAAAACATTTCTTCTAGCTCACTGGAGCATGCAGCTGAATGACACAGTCATGAAAAACATGCTTCTTATAAAGTGCTAACGGACCTGTGTTCATATTTTTTACTGTGTTACATCAGCCACTTGAAAGCTGAGAGGTTGCTCTTTTGTATGATTACAATGTGCCACTGTAGGTTTTCACAGTAACACAAGCTAACAGAGTTGCTTTTATTCATTTGAGTGTGTAATTCTAGAAAAAATGCTTTTATATAAATAACATGTGTCCATTTTAAATGTATATATATGTATGTATGACAAGATATTAACATTTCCCTGTTGTATCTTGTAGAAGTAAAATAGGTGCAAATGAAACCATGTAACTCCACTTAAGATTTTCAAGCAGAGATCACTATGTATATAACCTGCTTAAACTTTTCCTTGCAGATATAGATGTTGAAATATAGAGTCTATGTCGAACATTTTGGTTCCTCTCATGGTTACTTTCCATGTTACTCTTCAATGCCTTCAAATTTAGGCAATTAAAATTAGAGTTGGTTAATTGCTGTAGCGCATATCTTGTATCTGACTGTATCTTAACTCATAGCTATCTGAAATTGAGATAAACTATATATCTTAACTATAAATTAAACTTGCCTGGTCTTTCAAAGTAACATATTTGTACCGTCTTTGTACTGTCTTGATTTTGAATAAATATTTGAAAATAATTTGGTCTGTGCTCCATTTTTTCCGGGGGCTATATTGGTTTAAGGAAATTTGTTAAATCTCGGGAGGCCAAGTAAACTCCATCTTTGTGCTGGACAGAGTGTTGTACTGTAGATTGTGTGTGTTGTTTTGGGTCCTGACCCATGAAGTCATTGGGGTAGCATAGCATCCTTCCTTTACACTTTGACTTTTTTTAAGACTGCCTATGTTAAGCTTTTCTGACATTTTATTGGCATACTGTACTATGACTTTTTTATGTTATACTATACAATGAGTGTTGTGATAGTTTATTTTGATATTTGTTTTAATATTTAATTTTACAGCACATTATAAATTTGCATTTTACAACATAATATACTAATACATTTTTTGTATATTATTTTATATTTTAAATGTTTATATTTTATATTTTTTGTGATGTTTTTAGGACATACTATAACTTTTATATGACAATTATAATGACGTTTGTATGGTATAGCTACTATACTGTGACTTTAAGTGACATTTTATGAGTAACATTACTGTGGCTTTTGTATTACATTAAAAACCACATTTTTATGACATAATATACTATGGCTTTTTATGACATACTAATCTTTGACTTTTAAATTACATTTTTATTGCATGCAAGGCCATGACTTTCGATTACATTTCTATAATGTACTATGACTCCTTTTATGACTTTTTTCGACATGCTATACTATGACTTTTTATGACTTTTTTCAACACTTCAAATAATATTAAAAAATGTATACAAAACCTCTTCATTTTTAATTTATCTATAAAAAAAATTACACCTGCAGTCATTCTATTGCTGATGTGAACTTTTATGTAGCACAAAAACAAATTTCATTATTTTCGTCAAAAAGGAACTAATATTTTTTTAATTAGACTGAAATAAAATTATTGAAAATGTAACAATATACTCTTTTTTTGCCTCGAATTGATAGACACACAGTGAGCTTCGAGCTGTCAATAAATGGAAATATCATGTCCGGCTGACTAGGATTCAGATAGAAAATCACTTTAATCTGCTTACGAGTGTATGTATAGATGCACGGGGAAACACTGCTTATGTAACAAATCCGCTGAGTGATTGTGCTAAAAAATCTGAGTATGTCTCAGCATTCATCTCGGACTTCTCTTTAATCCACATCAAACAGCATTTCATTCCATTACAAGACAGCAAATCTGAAGAAATATATATATATACAAAAATATATTTTTTCACATGTCGATTGAAATCTCCTCACACATCACACTTACAATTTAGTTTGGATTAAGTTTAGCATACATAAATATACAAAATATTTAATTTTAGTATTCTTTTGCATTAAGTATAAAAACTTAAAGAAAAAATAAACTATCAAATGTATTTTATCACAAACTTCTTTCTGTACACGTATATTGACACAGATAATACAAACTCTCCTTATAATAAGGAAGAAAGGCATCTCCACTTTGAGCCGATATAGCTTGCGATATATATTTACATGATGACTATTAATCTATGATAGCTCCAGTTTATGTCTCTTATAAGTGTATTACTGTTACATTTGAGTAAAATATATTTTCAAAAGTCTGAATATGATCTTTGCAAAATCTAGAAGATCATTTAACAAAAATTTACATTGTTTTGAAAGTATTTCCAGGCTCCCTCAAAAAGTCTTTACCACCTGGATGACAAAATATTCAGTTTGCTGCACAATAAAATATTGATGAACCCATTTCCACAGTTATGTCTGTTTCACCTTTCCAAACAAAGCTGGCCACTGTAAAACATGTCATTGTTCAATTTGTACAGTTAACCACTTTATTTTTTTAAATACTATCTTTTATATCTATATGTATTTGTCTTGATTTAACTTTCCACTATCTTATCTTAAAATAAAATATGAGGTTAATATCTTTCAGATGTAGAAAAACAGCAAGGAGATGTGTAATTTTCTGGTTCCTGGATAGGAAAAAGAGTCACAAGTTGTAAAACAAGATGAAAATATGTTTTATTGTGCAGCAGATGGAATTATCTTTCATCCAGACGGTCAGAAGAGACTTTGGGGATTCTGGAAATACCGTTAGAACAGCGGTGAGATTTGTTACATGACCATAGATTTTTCGAAAATCACTAGTTTTATAACTCCAATGTAATAATAATACAAGAGAAGCACACTGACATTATTTACATATACACATGTATGTACATTTCTTGACTTTGATGCTAGTACAAATGGGCTGCACTTCCACCTTTGCCTCTATCCTCTGACTTCCGCCTCTTTTTAAGCTTATCTTCCGAGTCCCTGCAAAGGCCTTCATCGCTGGCTGCCTGCAGGCTGTCAAAAGTGCCTTGCCTCTCCGTGCCCTGCAGGTTCTCTCCGTGCAGTCTGCGCTTCTTCCACAGATTAACACAGCGATCAAAACAGCTGAATCTAGCCTCCGTGGTGCAGGCGTACATGCCAGCCGGCACTGCCAGCACCATGGCGCACACAATAACAATAATGTGGATGAGTCTCTCTCTTTGCTCCAGCTCACTGATGTCACTTCCTGTCACAAACACGATGCACTGACCCTGCCTCGGTGGATGGTTCTTCAGGGTCACGCACACCTCGTATTTGGTGGCAGGAAGCAGGTTGCTGACAGTGTAGCTGTTGATGCCGGGGCCAATGTAGATCATCTCCTTTTTGGGTGAATCATATTTGCCAAAGTGGATGGTGAACCAAGTTTCTGTTGGGTTGTCTGTTATTGCGTACCACTCCAGGGTGATACCGTAAACTGTCTGTTTGGCGATGCGGATGTCAATGAAGACTTTCTCATCGGAAGACAACATTGGGACGGGTGGAGGGAGAAGAGCAGAGGAATTGGAGGAGTTGATGTTAACCGTTATGCTGACAGAGGAGTTGCCAATGAAGTTGTTGGCCATGCAGGTATAGAGTCCTCGGTCTGCCAGTCGAAGAGAGGGGATCACCAGCTGGGAGGTGACGGTCTCCTCGTCTATATATGTCGCTGAAGCTGCAAGAAGAAATCATAGCATCAGAGAATAAAAATCACAGGATTGTTCATATATGATAAAGACATGGGTAACCCTCAAGACGGTATTGCTCATGAATGTTTTCATAAAGCAGATGCAGCCTGAAAGTACAACAAATTCCACTTTAAGTGCTCCTGGAGCATGTTCACAGCAATTGAATGGATAATAGGAATAAAAAAAATCTTACCAGCAAATCCTCTTATAATCTTCAGAGCGTACATCCATTGAATGGTTGGACCTGGCCTGGCCTTTACTAAGCATGTGAGTGTTGCATTTTCACCGAGAGGTAAAGTGATGTTAGTCTCTAGGGCAGAGGCCACCGGCTTCATGCATGTTTTTAACTGGATCTCGTGGAAAAACTTGTCAGCTTTGGAGGCGGGGCCCGAGCACATCAAATAAGAGTTCATGAGAATGATGGGAGGGCTGACAGCCCTGATGAATTCAACAAAGCCTTTGAGGCGGCAATCGCACAACCAGGGGTTATCATGCAGCGCCAAGACCACATTTGAGACCAGCCCTTCTTTACCCCACGCTTTCTCTGCTGTTTGGTAAAGTGGCCAATTAATGAAGACATCTTTTGATATGACACTAAGCTGGTTGAAGGATAAATCTAAGTAGGTCAGTTTAGGTAAGTGTCTCAGAGCGTGTTCGGGGAGGACATCCAGTCGATTATGCTTCAGGTCCAAAATCTTCAGTTTCGGGGTGTCCTGAAAGGCCGTCCATGTTACTGAAGTCAGCTTGTTCCCTTGCAGCCTGAGCTCAGTCAGGTTGGCCAGCCCATCCAGGCTTTTTATGTTCATCAGGGTGATCTCATTGAAATTCAGCCAGAGGAACTCTAAGGCACTAACTTTAGAAAAAGATCCTCCAGGTAACTCGGTCAGGTGGCAGTTTTCAATTCGGATTTTTGTGAAATCATGTGGAATGTCCTCTGGTATTTGTCCCATGGAGGTTTCCATACATAGTAAAGACCTACGATGGTAAGACGAGATATGTTTAGACAAGAAAAGTGCATATTTTATCTACATAGCTACTCATATACATGCACCATTTGTGCAAATTAATGGATAGTTTTGGTAGGTTTTAGAACCATTTGGTTAGCAGGTTACATACAAACAAAACAGTGTTATGACAAACACATAATTTTCTCTAAAAAGTTTGTGTAATTCTAGGGATCACTTACCTTCCCAAGTTGTCATCTGTGCAGGAGCAACCGGTCGGACACGTTGATAATCCAGGGGTGATGAGATGAAATACCAAAGCGATATGTAATGCGACATAAAAGGCGTCCATATTCCTGGAGGAGCATGTGAAATAGGCCTGCGAGGACAGGACATCAGCTGTGTTGCAGAAAGCCTATTACCTTAATCTTCCTTGATGTAAGACTTAAGACACCCAGTGACATGTGAGACGCACATAGGTAAGGTGTACTTATAGCAGTGGCCCACTTTGTCAAATCTCATCAAAAGCACGAAACACTCCCGATAAATGTTCAATCAAGATTCAGTGAGTTTTGTTTGATTCTGCACTTCTACATCCAGGTATGACCCCGAACTGCTTCGCATCAGTCTAATTTAATTTATTTGTCCCCCACTAAAGCGAGAGGCATTGACATGACAGGAGGGCCATCTGTATTAAGTGGGCCAGAGCCCGTTGGGTTTAGCAGCACGGAGAGGGAGGGCTGCACAGAGACAGAGAGACAGATGTCTGGAGAGGACTGTAATCTGACCTCATTAATCTGGTTGTCTCTCAGGTTGGTAAATCAGCATATAAAGAATATGTGGTAAAGGACAACATCTACAGCACTTTGGTTTCCATCTTTAACAGGCATTTGTACCTTTTCATTGGGTGTACATGGTCAACATTTAAAAGGAACAGGAAAAGAGGTTAATCAGATGTTCAGTAATGAAGGCAACTTCCAGCTATGCGACAAGTTTTAAATTCAGCGTAAAGATATTGATGATCTCCTATTGTTAGTTTACTTGCACAGCAATACTAACAATTAGAGATGCACAGATACAGATAATGATATTGAATAACGGTCCGATAAAACTCAAATAGCTGGACCTGGCATCGGATACCATTATCTTAATAAATAACAATTCAATGCATTTATGTCTATGTATTTGTTTGTACATTTGTACACATTAAATAATTATCCCAGTATCTGCCACACAGTGATGCATACAGCTTATTCATAAAAACCTTGGTATCGGATAGGTACTCGCTATCGGCCGATACCCAAAGCCCAGTTATGGGTATCGGTATCGGAACTGAAAAAGTAGGATCGTTGCATCCTTACTAACTATGCTAACATATTGCTAACATGTTCAGCAGGTATAATGTTTACCATTTAAGTTTAAAAGGGTTAGCATGCTACATTTGCTAAGAAGTCATGAACAAAAAATTGTAATTTAAAGGGAAAAAAACGTAAATTATCCTTATCCAGCTCGCACATTAGCTGTGTGTATCCCTACATCAGCTTTCATTTCTCAGTGAATTAGCGATCTGTATAGCAGCCTACATATATTTACAGACTGTTTAATGCACATAAGCTTGTTTCTGCTTTAGTCGAGATAAATATTGATCTATTCAAAAATCTATATTCTGAGATGTTAGAAAAAATATTATGAGCAAATATCAATACAAAAAGATATTTATTTTTTTACAGTACATTCATACATACACATATATTTCAGGACACAAATATTTACACATTATAAAATGGAGGACTACTGTATTTGAGGTTTTTTGACCCAACAGTAAACCTGGCACATTAAATTCATACTGACATACAAAATAGACTATAAACCACTGATTAATCATTCCTCTCATTCCTGTATGTTTTAAATCAACATTTTAACACAATGCAGAGTTTACATCACGAAAAAAAATATTATTGGGTTTTAAAGAGTTTAGGGCAACATTTTCCTCAGCAAAACATCACCTTTAAAAGTGCATAATGAATAAAAAAAGATTTTCTTTACACATTTTCTGTACACCACATGTAAATACTGAAACTGTGTCAATGCGTGTATTTTCCCTTTTTTGCAGTCCACCAAATAAATGGTGTTTTATTTCCCACAAGGCTGTAAAAACAACTTCATACAGCCAATGATGACTGAGCTTTTGAGCCTCTAAGCACAGCAGTTCATCTATTTACATCACAGGCTGGTAAAAAAAACAAAGTGCGTCCTCTGGAGGTTGAGGCATTTGTTTGGTTTTAGCAGAAGTATTCATTAGGTGGCCCCTCAGTCCTGGCTGTGGCCTCAGAGTCAACACTGGACCTTGCTGAGAGCAACCTGTTGGATTCGTCAGGATTTAGCCTGGTCAGATACTCTCCCTCCATCCCTTTAGCTTTGGCCGCAGGGCCCAGGGTCTCAAAAGTGACGTACGAGTCCTGTATCTCCTTGGACTGCCGACCCAGCAGTTTTTTGCAGCGTTTCTTTATCGCCCCGCAGCACACAATCAGTGTCAGGGGGACGGCGATGACGCATGCTACAGTTATCACCACCACATTAATGAGCTTCTGGGTGCCACTGGCGCTGGCTGCCTCGTCTGTTGAGAAGATTACACACTGCTCTTTTTTCGGGATCAGTCCTTTTACGCAAACACAAGCAATGTACTTTGTCTTTGGCACAAGGCCTTCAATGGTGATGCGGTTCTTTCCAGCACCCACGTTGACCCGACGCATGTCTCTCTCACCAAACACAGCATATAGGACACTGAATTCTGTGGTGTTTGTGGCTGTAGGGGCTCGCCAGTTCAGAGAGACAGTGTGGTCGGTGTCGCCAATCACTTTCACCGAACGCACAACCCTTTTCTCCGGAGCTTGCTGTAAGGACGAGGCATTGGCCGCTAAGTTGCTCAGAGCATCCACCTCCACCGGTTTCTGAGGGCCTGCAGCCTTGCCTCTTCCCTCAGAAGCACCGTCAGAGATGCTGTAGCTTTCGACCTCGTACTTCCCAGTCACGCCTTTGCCATTGAGAGGTTTGATGATGGGCTTGGCAGCGGTGCTGGTTGATGGAGGAACATATCTGGCAATAAGTTTCTCCTGGTATGCTGCTCTCCCAATGCCACCAGGTTTCTTCACTCTGGTTTTCTTAGAGACCCCCCACCTGCCTCCTCTGACCGAAGGGAATCTGTGATCACCAAAGAGATGATGGCATCTGCAGTGCCCACAAAGTTGGTTGCCTTGCACACATATTTCCCAGAGTCTCGGTAGGCGACTGCAGGCACGCTCAGAATCGACCAAATGATGCCCTCCTTTGAAATCTCTTCCTGAACTGAAAAACAAAATAGCAGACACCCAAAGAATTCCTTTAATCTCATTGACACTTTGACTTGGATGGAAATAGATACTCTTCTAATCCAAGCACATCTGGAAATAGTTCAGCAGAACTCACCAGTGCCGTTCATTTTCTTTCCATCAGCGCGGCTCCAGGACAGCTCTGGGATGGGGACTCCGACTGTGCCACAGCGGAGCAGGACGTTATTGCCCAGTGAGCTTCGCACACGAGCCACGGCCGTGTGCACCCGAGGGCCCTGGCACCTCTGCAGCTCCGCTTCGGTGAAAAGAACCCCTGACAAGCTCTCCGGATCAGCGCACCTCAGCCTGGTGTCGATGAGAGCCACAGAGGATGACGGGGATTTCTGAAACTGGACCAGATCGTACAGGCGGCAGTCGCACAGCCAAGGGTTGTCATGGAGACCTGCAGGGGAGATGAGGTGTGAGAAAAGAAAAGAAAGAACATCCTCTTATGAACTACTGTCACTACCATCAAGTACAATTTCCTTCACACAAAACCAAAGAGTCACTTTAAGACCAAGAAGGCTACTGAGAGTTAGACAACATAGAATTAGTGTGACATCTTGACAGACTGCACATAATAACTATAATTAGACTAATCCCTAACTCTTTAACTGCTTCAGGTGTCAAAGAAGTAGTCGTCATGCAATGCAGCTTAAAAAGAATAAGATCCAGTATCTAAATATCTCTCAGCTTGATCCTCACCGAGAATTAGTTTGGAGGAATCAGCGTCCTGGGACGACTTCACACTCAGCCACATTGTGAGAACGTCACCAGGAACGGTCGTAAGAGTGTTGCTGGATAAGTCCAGATAGGTGAGATTCTTAATGTACACGGTGGCATCAGCAGGGATGGTGGAGATCTTGTTGTTATGCAAGTCGAGGAGCCTCAGGTTTGGCATGTCAGTCAGAGACTCCCAGGGGAAGGAGGTGAGGGAGTTGCCATCCAGCCGGAGCTCATCCAAGTTGTAAAGACCCCGGAAACTGTCCCCATTCAGTGAATTCAGTGAATTGAAAGACATCCACAGGAACTCCAGGTTGTTGAGGTAGTGGAAGTTGTCGCTTGAAATACGTGTGATTGCTGTCTTTTCAATGCGCAGCTTCGATGTGTCAATGGGGAAGTTCGGAGGAACCACAGTGATCTCTGGATCATTGCAAAGTACACTCCTGCAAAAATTATTATTATGATTATTTCTTACATGACAGTTAAGGTAAACAATATTAAAGCTACTTTCAAATTGTTTGTAGAAGTGGATTTAAACACAAACACAATATATTTATATATGCCTCCATTTTACACAAAAAAATAATATAGTTGAGAGTTTATCTGAGAAAAACGGTGTAATCTATTGTTCAGTAACAAGCAAAGCAGATTAAAGGGCAACTCGAAGTTAATCCTCCACAGAGGGACCGAACAGAAGAAAGCTGAAGTAAAAATCACTTTTGCACGCAAGAAAACAAATGAAACACTTACTGAGAATACAATTCAAACAACATTATTCAATTAAACAAATTGCCATATTTACCTTGCTTTTGATCCGTCGCTTAATTTGTGGAAGAAGCAGCTGCATTGCGCAGGACATGCACTGCTCAATAAAGGAAGAAAAACTAGAGCCAAACCAAAAGCAGTGGTAAAATGTCGATTCATTTTTTTTTCTCCTGCAAGCAACTAAACGCTAAGCAGCTAAACTACAATCGCGAAAAACAAAGAGTCGCGTTTAACAGGGCATTGAAGGCATCGTCGTGGTTCACAGGCGCTCAGCTCCATACTGCTCCGGCTGGTCTGAATCCCGAGATAAAAAGGATAGGCAGGGATTAGAGGAGGACTTGGGTTATTTTCATTCACACGATTAGGCTATTGCTTCCTGGAAGCTGATAGGCTGCATAGTTTTTACTTTTATTCTCTGGGGAATACTTCCTAATATTGACTGGATGGTTATTTAATGGACAAAACAACCAAAACACCTGAATTAAAGGGAGGCCACACAATTTAAAATGATTTTAAAATGCAAGAATTTCTGACAGATATGGAATATATATATTTGTTTTTAATGCACTAGTTGTTGTTTTTTTTAATTCGTATGAATATTTTCCTGTCAAGTCATATCATTAACTGCCAAACATTGAAGTAAACACTGTAAGATTGTAAGGCCTCATACCTTACGTTAGACAGACATTTACAACTCTGATATGAAAGCAGAAGGATGTACCTACGTTTTAAACATATTCATCAACACGTTTTCTTGTTATGTCAGCCTATCTTGAATTATGCAGTCTAGTAATAATGTTTAATACGTTGGCAGACTGTAGTTTGCATGAAGGCTAGAAATGATCAACACATGGCCACTGGATGTCAGTAGAGAGTTGTTACAGGTATTTACTGTGTTACTCACCCTCTTGTTGTGAGATCCAATCTTCAAACCAGATAAATGACAGCACCACGTAACCAAATGCAGATGATCACTGGCTTTAAATACCAAATAAAGACTTCAAAGAAGTCAAAGAATAATCTCTAATTATAAATATTACTATTATTAAACTGTATTATGTAGTTATCACTTTCAGTAGTAACCTGCAGAGCACATTTTGTGTGTGACACACTTTCTGTCTGACAGATGTGTTGTCACAGTCTCTCTGGGTTATATTCACAGGTGCAGAGGTTTTAAGACACGACTGTCGGCTGGGCTCTCAAATCCTTTAATCCAGTCATCTCTGGCTCTTAATAATACATCTTTGTTCTATTTTCTTTCAGAAGGGTTGTCCCAGTGAAATTAAGGTATTTGAATCATACATGTTCTCCTAATAGAGACTGGCACCTGTCAGTGTAAAATGATTAAAACCCCCATATTTAGAGAAAGTGGAATGGTTGATAAATGGTCATTTGTAGAACACTTATCATTATGTCAAAAATGCTAAACAAGGCTGTTTTCGGCATTTTTTTTCCATTCCTGCTGTTGTATACGTAGTATATAAATACCACAGTTTAAAGTACTTTGAAAAGTCCTGCATTCAAAATATACTTCTGTACTTTATATTTTCTATATCATCTGCACAATGTATTCAAAGTATCAAAAGTAAAAATACTCAAAATACAAAAAAAACTCCTTCAAGTGTTAATATTGGATATTACTACTTATTAATTTGTCAATGTGTAGCCACCTGTATGTACCTTATAAACAACTAATTGGTTTGAAGTAGAGAATATCATATTTTATGGGCTCATCATGTGTAATAAAAAAGTACAATATTTCCCTCTGAAATGTAGAGAAGTAGAAGTGTAAAGCAGAAGTAAATGGAAATACTCAGTACGTAAAATGCCTTTAAGTACAATACTTTATTAAATGTGCTTTGTTACTTCCCAGCTTCTTATTTCGAACTAAATGTAAAATGTCAATTAGCAAAGAATCTTGTGTCAGATAAAGTGGAATGCAAGTACAATATCTCCCTCTGAATTGTTGAGGGGAAAAGTATTTTCTACCTGGAAGTTATATTTAAGTACAGTACATAAGTAAAGACATTGCATTACTTTTTGTTTCTGATGTTATCACTTAATACTTTAACAGGAATAAAGAAAATCATTTATTTTACTTTTACATCCTGCCCTTGATCCTGCCGGTATGAAGGACATTTCAACAGTAAAACCTTTGTTTTATTGCAGAACAAGCAGATTATGATGGTGTAATTAGGATGTTAGCCAATGCATTCATGTTTTAACACCGCAAGGATGCATGCAGTTTGGAAAAATAATATCAAAATACAGGCTATTCAGATCCGAGATTGTGAGTTTTATTTCCACAATATTAATTTGGAGGCTAGCCTCCCATTAAGTTTATATTACTTAAGAAGTTAAATGAGATTCTGATTTCTTTCAGTAAATTAAGGCTTCAATGTACTGACTTTTTTATATGATATAACTTTTTGGGCCACTGTATATCAATATACAGTACAGAAAGAGAGAATACATTTGTTGCACAATGCTTCAGCTTGTCTTTTTGTTCTCATTTCAGCGGTCATAGTTTAACGTTATAACCACCACTGTGAGATTGGAAAATGGTGCTGTAAAGTTCATAAAAACACAAAGTGAACAAAGATTACAATGTATACCAGTTGATTAATCCACTACATTCACGTTCTCAGTGAGGATTTCTGCGCTGAGCTTTCAGTCAGGACAATATGGGCAGTTTGAGAAAAGGCTATTATAAGCCTATTGGGACACATCATTACTTCATAGTTAATGAGTTTGTGGTAATCTGGTGGCAGATTAGTGGTGCAATCAGACTCGGCCCAAATGTTTCATTTTTTTAATGTTTAGACTGCTGCAAATGAATGAGGTCCTGATGCTTTCATATACTTTTTAATTGACACCCAATGTGGCTAGTAAAAGAGACTGTATGAGCTGGAGTCCAAATAAAAGAAGAGATTATGTAGTCATTTGTCAGTCAGGGGCAGATCTGGTGGTTGGGACTTATTGCTGCCCTTAAATTTACATGCACGTTTGATGATCCAAGGAAGTTTTGAGTGAGTGCATACTCTGAGTCATGCTGACAAAGAGACAGAAGTGTGTCTGTTTTGATGCCAGAGTATCTAAAATGTCCCCACCTACTCTGCTTTTGCAACTCAAAACTATAGCCCATACTTTGTTACTACATAACATACAACTAAACTTTGATCTGTGTGTACATATACAAGTAGGCTCTGTAATTTGAATACAATTTTAATGTAGAGGAGAAAAAAAAGCACAGTCAAATTTTCAGTTTGGGTCAAAAGTCAAAAAAGGCAGTCCAATAATTATGATATAATTTCAAAAATGTGACAGAGATACAGTAGAGGCCTCAACACTCAGTCAACAATAAGCATCCAAACACATTGAAATGGCAGCAAAAGTGAAATGAATCCATTATGGCCACTTTATTTAAGGAATGTCAATTATCTTATTTAAATTAAAAGCTAATCAAGCACTGATCAGAGTGTTTTTACTCTGTCTGTTGAAGCCTGTATTTGAGAGTTAATATTGATTAACATTATCTATCAATTGACGTTGGTTTAAAAAGAACATTTTCCATGTTTCCCTGCAACAAAAACACCGTCAGATGAGAGTCAAGTGGACTAACGGAGTTGAAGGAAAAGTTTGCAGAAGTTTGCTGCAGCAGCCTGAATCAAACTGACAAAAAAAGCAAACTTTTACATCAAGTTTTGGAGCAAATGGCGGAGGAGAAGTTGCAGGAAGTTTGAAGGAGGACTGCTCGTTAGGACATTCTTCGGGGGATTTGGAAAGAGGTTTATAAAGATAAGTCCCTTTGTGCTTTTTCACGTGAAAGAGCCTTTATAAAGGCGTCATTTAGTTTGAGACGGTGGTGCGTTAACGCAACAAGAAAAAGGCCTTTTAGAAGTGTGCGTTTCACCATGGCAGCGTTTACACTACCGGAGGGATTCACGGAGTTTGATATGTTTACATTCGGCTCTGCGCTTCTTGTTGGGGGTAAGTGGACCGAGAACACCGGAAGACATGTTTCTGCTAGAATTAAAGGGACAAATGCTTGGATCATAAAAAATAAAAAAAATAAAAGCCATCTTAAATTATGAAAAGAACAAACATGCATTTTATTTTTCTCATTGTGATGTTTTGGAGTTAACTTGCATATGACTGTGCTGACATATTCAGGATGATAACAGTGGCATGCCAGAAATTAAAGGGGCCTTCTCATCTTTTTTTTTTTTTTTTTTTTTTTTTTGCTTTCAGGCATGCTTGGATTCTTCCTCAATGCCATCAGCATCATTTCTTTCCTCGCAGTGAAGGAGATGCGGACTCCCAGCAACTTCTTTGTGTTCAACCTCGCTGTGGCTGACATTTGTTTGAATATTAATGGACTCACAGCTGCGTACTCGAGCTACCTCAGGTATCAAACAGAGGACACGCTGAGGTTTTAAAGATGAGGTGTTTTCCGTCCACAGGCCCCATTTAGTACAATGGTGGGGGTTACTGCATTTGTTATGGCAATAATGAAAAGGCTTAGTATTTGGTGACAGCCAATGGGTAGCACAAATGAAATAAGCCTTTGGGTTTCATAATCCACAATCCACCTTTATTTAGTGTGTAAAGTTCAGATTTTGCAAGCAGATCTGTTGACAGTTATCCAACACGATTTAAACTGAAATGTAGCAACATTTAGATATTTTCTTATATCCTGTTTAAACCTAATTTATATTTAGGGGTTTCCAACCTGTATGACAGCAGGGCTCCTATTGCCCCTCTTGTTTCTCTCACGCTCTGGTGAATGTATTAAGCACACATTTATTTAGTAAAATAAAGCATTTAAGCAAAATAAACTGAAATAATAAAGACCTTAAAACTAGATTTTATATGCATATTGAAGCATACAGTATTAATTAAAGAAGATAAATCCGAGGAGTTGCAAGATGATTAACAAATATAGTATTCTGACTTTTCTCAGTGACATACTGGAGTTTTACCTCTTCAGGTCATTGACTGAAACAATCTGAGAAAGGGCAAATCACTCTTTGGTTTAGCTGCTCACAGCTCATCTTCAAATACAACCCACACATATGAGGTCTTTTGGGTAGGAATTACTTGGTCATATGCTAGAAAGGCTGGGAACCAGTGAGTTAATCTGACCCAGCAGTGTAAAATCATGCTGTTTTTTGTGACCTGTGTTTTCAAAAATGTGATCCGCATGCATTTAAAGCCGGATTTAGTCGTATATATTTATGTAATTTTGGGTTTAGGCAGTAGTCCTGAACATGGTGGAGTATGACTCAAGTTTTTCTGTCTTTTCTAGATATTGGCCATTTGGGCAAGATGGATGTGCCTGTCATGGTTTTCAGGGCATGATTGCGGTCCTGGCGTCCATCAGCTTCATGGCTGCCATCTCCTGGGACAGATATCACCAGTACTGCACCAGTGAGTACAACATATCATCAGTACTGCACCAGTGAGTACAATATATACCAGTACTGCACCAGTGTAATATAAAACTTAACCAAAGTAAACCAAACTCATTTTAGGTTTTACACAAACATAGTGAAAGGTATTGAAGGTATTTGGATACTTATTTGAGATAACAAATCATAAAATTCTTGATGCCGTCATAGTGAGACTATTTGTATAAGACTGTGACACTCAATACTATATAATATAAGTTTTTTTTTATAAATAGTTCATCAGGGACAAACTGAATGACTTAGATCGCACCCACAGCAGAAATAGCAGAGAAATGTCACCATACCCGTCATTAACTTTATCTAAACAAACAAATAATATGTCAAATGTCAACTCACATCCAATATTCTCCTTTATTCTGTAGGACAGAAGCTCTTCTGGAGCACTACGTTGGTCATGAGCGGCATCATCTGGATCCTTTCCATCTTCTGGGCTGCTGTTCCTCTCATGGGATGGGGCGTCTATGACTTTGAGCCTATGAGGACTTGCTGCACGCTGGACTACACCAGAGGGGACAGGTAGAATTATATAAATATAGGAATGATACTAAAACTGAATGTTGACATGTAGCTTTTGGTAGCATTTTGATAAATATTTACCATATTATATCTTATTTTCCTATGAATCTCTTCTCAACAGGGACTATGTGACCTACATGCTGACTCTATGCTTGCTCTATCTGATGTTCCCAGCTTTCACCATGTTGTCATGTTACGATGCCATCCACAAGCAATTTAAGAAGATCCATCATCACAGGGTAAATGTGCAAAAAAAGAAAAAAGTCTCGAATGACTTGTTTAAGCTGCTCCTGTAGTACATAGTGTCTGTTGTGTTTATCGTATTTGGACAAACAGACACACAATGATGCCTCCGAAACGTCACCAGCTACTGCAGTTGAGTATGTTCACTGACATCTACTTGTAAACAATAAAAGGGACCCCGAAAACTGTGGCTGAAATCTTAGAATGCTTATCTTTGTAGTGGAGTTGAGTCAGATATGAGTGTTTTGCTAACCTGACAAATTTGCAAAAGAATCAACAGCAATGAGGGGTAATGTGGGAGAAGGAAGCTTGGATGTTATTTGAATAGTTTGATATTTTGGGAAATGCAATTATTCTCCTTCTTGCAGAGAGTTATTGATAGTGCTCTGTCAGAAGCAATATGCTTAGCTTAGCTTAGCTTAGCATAAGGACTAGAAATATAGGAAAACAGCTAGCCTAGCATTGCCCAGAGGTAGAAAATACATCTACCAGCACCTCTAAAGCTCACTTATTAATAAAAATAATTGTTTAATATCTGCACAAACAGAAAAAAAGTCATAGTATTACGGGTAGTTACCTATAAATCTACAACATTGCATGTATAATATCTACAGTAACACTAAACTTTATTTCCCAGTTTAACACCAATGTGCCCTTGAGGGTAATGTTGATGTGCTGGGGCCCCTACGTCCTCATGTGTGTCTACGCCTGCTTTGAGAACGTGAAGGTCGTATCTCCAAAGCTAAGAATGGTAAGCATTTATTTAGTTTAGTGTGGGACAATACAGGCAAAATTATGAAAAAGGTAAAAGGAAGTCATTTTATTGATGACTTAGTTTAAAGGACAATTCCTTGTTTGTTTAATTTGGCTAAACTGCGGCCTTGTTTAAAACCATTTGGCTGCTCATGTTTGTTGTAGCAATGTCAATGTGTTCCTATACTAGCAATCACTTAAAAAAATATGAGACCCTAGTTGTAATAAACTGGAACTTTCCTTTGAATCAAGTACTTACATGATGACAATCCTTGTTTGTGCTCTCAGGTGCTTCCAGTTCTTGCAAAGACAAATCCCATCTTCAACGCTCTCCTCTACTCGTTTGGAAATGAGTTCTACCGAGGCGGCGTGTGGAACTTCCTCACCGGGCAGAAGATCGTTGATCCGGTTATCAAGAAGTCAAACTAAAAGGAAACCCAATGAGTCATCATCAAATCATCATTTGCTCTTATGATGTTGTAAACATCAATGAGCCATTTAGAAGTCTGTGCAGTTGGGATATTTTCACATTGGACAGTAGCTGAAACTCAGGACAATCTGTACATCTGGAGCCTCATGCTGGATTTGTGTAAATCTACAAAATGTGTCCTGTGTAATTTACCATTTTCAAATTACTGCATCATTTCTACAGCTATTTGTCTTAAACCTGCATTGCTCCTCCGTCCGTGTTAGACCACTTACAAAAGACAGATTGTGTTGCTGCTCTTCCACTGTATGCTCCATCTACTTTAAAGTGTTTTTTTAACCTGAATAACTGAGCTGATATAACTAACTTTCTACAATTGACCAGCATTCAGAAGTGCCCTTTCTTGACACAGTCTCAACCATTTACTAAACAGATTGATCGATTATGTTTTTTGTGGTTTTGTTATGAAGACAGTTTGAGGTGATGTAACCTCTATATATATGGTAAGAAAAGCAGTCAGTGTTATGCAATTATACTATAGTCAACATTTGAGGCAAAGTCAACTTCATGAACTCGTTTCAAAGTAGGTAATTCTTTAAACAACAAACTGATCAATAAATGTAGATTTTGTGGTAGATCTCAAATTGTCTTACCTTCAAACCACTTATTGTAATTTGACAGTGCACTCTAGTTCAGACTCCACTAAAGGAACTTATTTGGCACTTTACATTGTGCTGAATTGTTAAAAAAGAAAACACAGTGCACAGCCCTCCCTGGTGAGGCAAATTTTAGACTCTGGCTTTGTACATTAGTAAATACAGCAATGTACATAATTTACTTTACACTGTTTACTGAGGAAAAAAACAAATCAAATCTGGAAGATTTAAATTAATATTGAACTAATAAACATAGGTAAGTTAAATGAAGAAGAAATAATGCAGCTGGACTGACACTGAGCAAATTCAGGAGTATGATCTCTGCTGACACTATAGTCATGTCAGCCACTCTAAAAATACCAGTATTAAAATGTTTGGTTCTGTTGTACCCATTTCCTTGGATTACATGCATGCCATTCTGTCTTTTCTAAGAGCCACATTTAAAGCAAGTGTTAACAGTGTCAGCGAGGACACAGAAAGTAAAGACTGCAACACTTTGATCTCTGAGCGGCTGAATACATGCACTGCAGTAATAAGCCTCTGTCACACACTACCTCAGAGACGACTGACGTTCCTGCCAGGTGAAATCCTCTCACCGTCAAAGGCAGCCTGTCTCAACGTGAGAGGAGTCGGCCCTAATGTGAAACGTTCACTCAGGTTCAGAGCCATCCAAAAATATGCATGTCTCCTTCAATTAGAAATGATTCATGATACACGATTCATTGTCTAATAAAGGAACTTAAAGTAATCAGTGCATAAATAAGAGGATTTACATGGCCAGAATGGAAAGCAGCTAGATCTTCACAGTATGAAATATGTGTTGTTTTATTCAGAAATAACAAATATAGGACAGAAAACTTGAATCGATATATAAACACTGACAAAACTCGATGCTAGTTCAACTGAAAGTCCTTCATTTCAAGTTTTTACTAGCCATCTCACAAAAACTACGGGATGGATCACCATGACATTTTGTACAGACATTCATGGTCCCCCGAGGATGACTCATACTCACTTTGGTGATCTTCTGACTTTTCCTACAGAGCCACCATGAAGATGAAATCTGTGGGTTTAAGTTAAACATTACAAGAACTAATGGAAAGATTGTTATGAAATTTAGTACACACATTCACAATACCGACGGGATGAATTTATTTATTTTGTAAACCAAGGCCAACATCAGATCAAACTGATAATTTTTCTGTATTTTAGTTTATGACCAAATACCTGATCAAACAAATTACATTCAAAAGCTACACGTTGTGTTACTGCAAATTAGCAACTGTTAGATAATCTAAAGATAGCAAACTCTTTACCTGCTTAGGATACGGACATTGGCATTCAACTCTTAAGTACGGCCTCACAGTCCCTTAAGCATGGCTGTTGACTCTCTTGTTACATCACAACAAGACATTCAATTACAGTTGAAATCTTTAGATTTTTATATGTATTATTTCTCTCAATTTTTTAAAGTTGTACGTTTCTGGTATGAAATAATAAATTGGTTTTCCAAACAATATGAAACAAACATTCTGCCAAACTGTAATATTTGTTTTCATCTGACAGGACAGGGGACCTTCCCTCCCATCAAAAGCAGCCTCTCAAGACAGGCATGGTTGCAGCTAAAAAAATATATATATTATTAAATTGTAAGTCTCTTCTGTCCCAAATTATGAGGAAAATTCCTTAAATTGGAATTTTTAGCAAAAATAAATCTTTTTTTTGTTAAGATGGAAGAGATTCGTTTTAGCACAAAGAATTCACAAAACTATTTCCCTTAACCTGATCGAATAGCTCATGAGCTTTGCTGCAATGTTATATATATGTACTTGTATGCTGTGCAAACTCTTTATCTTCCACAGGTGAAAAGACTCCACTAGTCATAAACTGACTCATGGAGCCGACTCTTCGGTGTCCTTGCAGCACACCAAACAAGCTCTTATCATTAGCAGGTATTAAATGTCAGACATAATCATGTACTTCCTCATAAACTCTACTGCTCCTCATCCATTTGAGTTGATCAGGGTTTTCTCAGGAAAGACTCACGGATCCAACAGATTAGCATCAAGTTCTTGGGAACAGTCTGCCCATGGATTGACATCTGATTACAAGACAACTGTTTGTGGATCAGTAATCTAATTCGGCCAGAGCTGTAGATAGAAGTAACAGTAATAGCAACAAGCTCACAGGGTGAAAGGAAAGCAAGTTCTCACAGAAAGATAAAGTCATTGTGCACGTATCTAAATCTGACATCAAACCTTTAATTTAGTCGAGTCAGGATTTAGTGCTATAATGCTAGTCACAGACAGATGGTGTAAAAAAAAATAAAGAAAACATCTGTCATGAAAAACCTTACGCAGCACAAACAGCAGCCCCAACACACACATGGCGCTCACATGTGACATGTTCAGAGAGATTAAGTTAATCAGAGTCAGATTGTGACCTTAAAAGCACCAGAAAAACACGGCTGTGGCCAGAAATGTCCCCTCATGCAACCCCAACCTCACTAAGAAATCTTTGATATCATCTTCTCATCAGCAGCTTGCTCAATTATTCTCTTCTCTTCTTACCCCACCAATGTGACAATACGTATCATTTGAGCAAAACTGTGCAGTTTCCCAACCTTCATCATACTGCAAGGAACATATCTCAGGTGTAGAAATAGTGAAATCATAGAACAATAATAGAAATATGATTTTTTTTTTTAACCTAAAATAGCCTTATTTTCACAGCCCATTTTTAAATGAGCCTCAAGAAATCCCCTGAAAGCCCCCCATATTGTGAGTAACAATGTTGAGAACATGGCAATCTGTACGATAGCGAAAGCCCTAAAGAACTATGATACAATAATTATGATATACATTTTCCAAACAGTAATAAATAACATAATAAATGCTGTCGGTACAGATTACCTTTGCCATTGTGAAACACTTCAAGTTATAGGTTTTGTAGTAACCTATTAACTGCTGCTAGATACAAAACTCTAAAAGGCAAAAGGAATTTTTAAAAGGAGGATTATGTTTGAAGAGCACTCTATTTTACGTCAACTGATGATCTGTTTAAGTGCACAAGATCCCCTGTTGAGTTACAATTTGGGAAATAAATAAATCAGCAGAGCATAAAAGACTTTAGAGAGTAAAAGTTGAAGCACAGAGGTTGATTAAGGGATCAATGTTTAAATAAATTAATTTTTAACTTTGCATTGGCCAACAAAACACTGATGTTAAATAATCATTTAGTGGGAGAGCTGCTTAGTAAAGAAAGCAAAGGTCAGAGTGAATCCTACATTAGACATAACATGTTACAGTCTACAGGTCAGATTAGATGACAGGAGTCAACATGTCACATGACGAAAACAAAGGTTTTACATAACACTGCGTGTGTCTGTTCATAAGCCACAATGATTTCTCTCTCACCGACCGATACCTTGATTTTAACCCCACAACAACAAATTGTGTCAAAGATGTGACACATCTCTTGTGGATTTTTCTTGAAATAATTTTTAAAAGATTGCCTTCCAGAATGTAATCTGGATTAGATTATATTTGCGTCACTAGCCTTTAGAGAAAGCCTCTGTTCTCGCCTCTGTCCATGTCTCAACCCAGAGGACAAAGCTGACACTCTGAACTCCAGATTATCAGTGTAGTCACTCACATCTCTGCACTGTCACTAGTATACAATCTGTACATTAAAAAAAGAACGCAGTGTGTTTATCTAACGGCTGCTGCTGTGCCAAGCCTCTCTCATTAGTGAAATTGGGCAGTTATTTCCTGTGATGTGTTAATCCTCCTGTTGGTGTATTCATGTTGCTTTTTTCTGCATCAAATTATCCACTGAACACACTGCAAACCCCCCTCTGCTGTCTGCTGAGATCATCATCACATATTCTGTTTCATAACTGTAATTATCAAAAGTGTCAACAACTATAGAGAAAGAGATGCTGTCTTAACTAGGGCTGTTTCACTTACAATACTAACATCCGCAATAAAAGTCACATTTTGTAGAAACCGATTCTCACATAATGTAGGGCTTCATAAAGTTGTAAATAATTGCATTTGGGACATAGTATGATTGTTATTACCTATTTGAACTTTAAAGGTCCAAACTTGTTTTTTTATCTATTATTTCTAGGGGGGGCTATAATTTAAATAAAAGTATTGTTTAAACATTCTATACAAGTATACATCCAAATTGAAGAGCCTGTCATACAGGTTAAAATAGGGCTGGTAAATGGCTTTTTTCACAGCTATTACTGTTATAAACCAACATTTAATAGCATTTTGTGGCACCAGAAACATCATTTATTTAATTGGAAATTTAGAATGAATCACTGACATTAATTTAAATCACTTGTTTTTCGTCTAGCGTCAGAAAAAGTGTTACCCTATGTTTTACAGTAGGATCATGGATTACACTTTAAAATCATTATTTGCAAGTCTTCAATGCCCTCTAGTGGCAAATGATAATAGTTCTAGTTTAGTTTAATAATTCTAGATAATCATTCATTTTTTTTAAATGAACAAGGCTTCTAAAATCTTAACTTGCTGGAAAATAAAAATCATGTAGTTTTGTTGTTGTTGTTTTTTTTAACCAATGAGAAAATCTACCTTAAATAGGAATTTAACAACGCATAACAGAAAGAATCCTTGTAAAACCTCAGACTAAACTATAAATGATGAGTTGTATTAAGTTACAGTGGTTGTAATAATGTAAAATATTTACTCATCTTTTACTTCATATACAACATCACTGAGTAATGAGATGATTTTCTTTATGGATGTTGTGTGCACTTGTGGATTTTCACCACAAGGTGTCGCAGTTGTCTTGTGTGTTTGGTACGATTCCATCTCAGGACATAAGAGCTGCATGCAATTGGGCTTCTATGTTATAACACGATGTAATCAGTGTTGCTCTGGATATGATTGGTCCTTTGGCTAAATTTAAACAAAGTGAACAGTTTTCTTTTGTTTTCTATTCATAGAGGAAGTTACAATCTCCTCTGCTGCCGTTCATGTTGGTCTACGGTACCGGGAGCTGTCCGCAGGAAATCTCTCCAGCTCCTGCTGCAGTCGGTCGTTTATGAGTTCATGTCTGGTAGACATTTAAAAAAAAAGCTAATATAGTAAACTAGAAACTTTTCCTTTCACGCAGCTAATGAATGTTGTGATTTAATTTGAGTTTTCCTTATTTTTCTCGTTTGCGAGAAGTGAGTTTATAGTTGTTTTATTTATGATTGTGGTGTTTTAAGTAATCTTTTGATTTGTCTTGTGTAGGCTTTGCACTCACAATGTGCTCGTTTGTGTTTGTATCTCTTCTTGAGATCACTATCAGATAGATCTTCTTTATTAAATATGTAATACTCGAGATGTCCCAGCTTTGCTACGTCCGTACATGTCTATGAATTCATAGAGAAGCATTGAAGAATAACACCAAATCAAGAGTCACACAATGGACACCAGGGATGAGAAAGCCTCTTTTTCTTCCAGGCTCTTGCAGAGGGCTGATGTGATGTGATGTGATGTGGTGCTCATTGGCTCTTATTGGTTGAAGTGATTGCTGCCATGGTTGGAAATTAACATAAAGGAGGCAAGTGGCGAAGGGATCCACTTGGGGGGCAAGCTGGTGTTGCGTCATAGCTCTTGGTGAAAAGAGGAGACAAAAAAAAAAAAAGCTTAAACCTGCGGGGTTAATGTGCACCAATGGCCACGAAGTCACTTGTGGTCTTAGAGCTGCGCGTAAAAGTGCCACAGGTGATAGGAGGCATGGACGGAGAGAGGAGAGAGAGGAGAGAGCCTAGGTGTTGCAAATAACTAAAGAAAAATTCGCTCCAAAACAAGCTTTGCCATGTAAGATTAGCAAACAGCAACCTCTGCACGGTGCAGGAAACATCTACGATTCCAACACGTCACTTCTCGGGAGATCATGAAACTACATCGGATGTGGCTGAGGAGAAGACACGTTGAAGTAACTGAGGAGAACCGTCTCCACCGATGAGGCAGCCCAGTTCCCCGTCGCCTCTCTCCCTTTTACGCACAGGCGAGGTGAGGACGGAGAGCATCACGTCGATGTATAGAAGACACCAATGAGTCATCCGAGGTGTTGAGAGATCTGCAGAAGACGGGAGAAGCACAACTACTTTTTTTTTTTTAAATCGAAAGTCATCAAAAAGCACATCATGGACGGGGAGGGAAGAACCTCCGGGCTGGTCAAATCAGCCGTGGTGAAACTATCCGAGATGGGCGAAAGAACCAAGGAGTTAGGCACCGCCATGAAGGATCCTCACCAGCAAAGACGGATCATATTAGTGATTGTCTGCGTGGCTCTCCTGCTGGACAATATGCTCTACATGGTAATCGTGCCAATTATTCCAGACTATCTTGCTGAGCTGGAGAGTGAGCAGTCAGAGCACGTCCACCTAGTGATCCACCCAAACTCTTCATCCAACAGCACAAGCCAAGACACAATCAACAACAAGAACAATCTAGACATCCAGATTGGAGTACTGTTCGCCTCTAAAGCCATCCTACAGCTGATAGTCAGCCCGCTGTCGGGGACCTTCATAGACCGGGTTGGATATGACATCCCACTTTTAATTGGACTGAGCGTTATGTTCGTGTCCACCTGTATATTTGCAATTGGGGAGAATTACGCGACGCTCTTCTTCGCCAGGAGTTTGCAGGGTCTGGGCTCGGCTTTCGCAGACACCTCTGGCATCGCCATGATAGCCGACAAATACTCCGAGGAGTCGGAGAGGAGCACGGCTCTGGGCATCGCTCTGGCCTTCATCTCTTTTGGGAGTCTGGTGGCGCCTCCCTTCGGGGGCATCCTTTACGAGTTTGCGGGCAAAAAAGTGCCCTTCATCGTGCTCGCCTGCATTTGCCTGGCAGACGGCATCCTGCTGCTGACAGTGATGAAGCCGTTCTCCAACAGGACTAGAGAGAACATGCCAGTGGGCACCCCCATATATAAACTCATGGTTGACCCGTACATAGCCGTGGTGGCCGGTGCTCTGACGGTCTGTAACATCCCCTTGGCCTTTCTGGAGCCCACCATAGCCAACTGGATGGAGACCACCATGCACTCCACCCAGTGGGAGATGGGGCTCACCTGGCTCCCAGCCTTCTTCCCCCATGTCCTCGGTGTGTACATCACAGTTAAATTGGCAGCTAAGCATCCAAACCTGCAGTGGTTCTACGGAGCTCTGGGTATGGTCATCATAGGAGCCAGCTCCTGCACAGTCCCTGCATGCAAAACTTTTGGGCAGCTCATCGCCCCGTTGTGCGGCATTTGTTTTGGCATCGCACTGGTGGACACCGCCCTGCTGCCCACACTTGCGTTTTTAGTCGACGTGCGTCATGTTTCAGTGTACGGTAGTATTTATGCCATAGCAGACATCTCCTATTCTGTTGCATATGCTATGGGTCCTATAGTAGCCGGCCAGATAGTCCACAATCTGGGGTTCGTACAACTGAATTTGGGCATGGGCCTCGTCAATGTGCTTTACGCACCAGCCCTGTTGCTGCTGCGCAATGTGTGCCAAATGAAACCGTCCTACTCAGAGAGAGATAACCTCTTAGAGGAGGCTCCGCAGGGGCTGTACGATACCATCAAGATGGAAGAGAGAAGAGCTAAAAAGAAGGGCTACAGCACGGCAGGGAATTGCTTGTCAGTAGATGAAAATGGGTTTGACAACTTCAGAGCACAGCGGTCCGTGTCGGAGGAGTCGTCCGGTCCGGAGTACACTTAGCCCGGCCACACTCTCACCCGAACCCCCGAAACATCCCCCTGGAGAGATTTGGAGATGAGATGAGATGAGGCAGGTTATAGTCAAGTAATTACAATTTTTACGTTAGTACCGATGTGCAATATAAAAACCCAGTCACCAAAATCATGGTGTGACCCGCTTTAATTGTTTCTTTTTTTGACTGTGATTTAATTGTGTCGAACAAGTCTATGTAGAGTTTGTCATGGACGTATAACTGGAGTTTTGTGAGAGATCTGTATCACTATTGTAAAAAGATATAAATAAATAAATGTACGCACAAGATTATATGGGACCAACTATATGCAGCACATTTCCCCTCTACACAAAAAAAAATAGCCTATATTTTTAGTCTCTGAAGAAACTTTTTTTACTTGCACATCAAAGGCCTGATTTTCCTTTTAGGTTGTTCAAAAAAAAAAAAAAAATCGTAAATTTTGATTTTGTAACAAGGTCTGTTTGAAATGTTTTTGTTGTTTGAAATTAAATGTATCATAATAAATGGATTTTGTACATATGTGGATATGTGCACAATGTAAATTGTTAAAACATACGTGGACATCTTCAACGTATGTGTGCGTTTGTGTGTGTGTGTGTGTGTGTGTGTGTGTGTGTGTGTGTGTGTGTGTGTGTGTGTGTGTGTGTGTGTGTGTGTGTGTGTGTGTGTGTGTGTGTGTGTGCGCGTATGTGTGAAACATTTTGTGAAGACGTAGCTCATGAAGTCAGTCTCCTTCAGATGAAAACATGTGTATTCATTTATCAATTGTCGTTTTAATAAATCTCTGTTAGGACCTGTGTGACACTGGTGATTTCATTGTTATTTCAAGCTTCAAAACAAATAAAACAAATCATGAATTCAGATTATAAAAGTGATTCAAACTCAATGTTGCTCTTCTAGAAGTATTAAAACACCATGGTTAAAAAAACTCGATTTGAGTATGAAAGATGCGAAATTATTGAATCGTCCTGGGATTATTGAATCAAAAATAATAATAGTTTAATTTAGACTTTTGCTTTCCAGTTCCAGCTCTCTAACATTTTACCACAATACAAAACAAAAACAAAAAGTCATAAAAAGCTTAGTTTTGTGTAGAAAATGAGGCCGCAGCTGCAAAACAGTTTTATTTTCAACAAGTGCATCCCTTATTGATTAATAATTAAATAAAAGGTTGACCATAACTGTCATCTCTGTCGAACAGCAGGACCATCACAGGACCTGTGAATGACAAACCAAAAAGCCACTCTCACTACAGTTTTCTATATCCAAATTATTATCGGATGTTGGCAGGGGGGGAGGAGGGGGGGAGGACTGAGCTGTCAGATAATATGTTCCACGAATAGACGTCGATGGGAGGAGTTTCTTGCCCCAGGGGGGTAGGTAGACGCAAACACCTTCAGCATCTTTTCCAGGACGCACTTTAAAGTGGAGCCACAGCCTTATGGCGAGGCGAGGGAGTGGGGGAGAAGTCCAGCGCCTGACCGGAGCTTTACACTGAGATGGGATTTCACAGCGTGGATGTGGGAGGAAATGTGAACTTCAACACACTCATCTGACCCCTTGAGTGGTGCTCCTATCAGGTAAGGTAACTTTTCTTCTCTTTTAAGTATATGTTTATTGAAAAAAAAGAAGGTATTATGCACTGGAGGAGATTCTTTGGCGCAGAGCATGTACGATTATGCATCTTTAAAACTAATTTAATCTACTTTAAAGTCCACTGTGCTGTGAAAATTTGATTTTGAAAAGTTTTATAATTCTTAGTATTTTAACCAACTTGCATCCAGGGATACAGTGTATATAATTTATATATATATTCTAGCTTTATTATACAAAAAATGCCATTAAAAGTTAGCTGCACTGAAAATAAGTTGACATGTTCTCCCTTTATTGGCTGAATATTTATTTGTTTTAGGATAAATGATTCTCGAGGATTGAAAAAACAGATTAAATGAGGTTTTAAGATGCATATCTCTGTGCAGTGGTGAGCGATGAGGCGCAGCTGGAACTCAAGGACAAGCAGCAAATTGCATTAGGCTGCAAAATGATGAGGAATGGAAGCCTGCTGGTTCGCTTTCAGACTGCAATGTGTAACTCCATTGTTCAGTAGGCCTACTTTTTTATTTACTGTATTGTTTCTATACTTGTCTTCTCTCTTTCTTAAATGTCTTTATATGCTTCGTGCAGGGAAGACTGACCTCAGACCGTCTCGAGAGGCTTTTCACATTATTTCCCCTGACTGGACTGGACTGCAAAGATGCCAATCATGGAGAAAGAGACGGCCAGAGACCAAGACAGCAAAGTATGAAAACATGTTTATTTATTTTATTTTTTTAAATCAACACACATTCCGTATTCTCTTTTTGTAACGTTTAAATACTGAGCATTCTCTCTGTCCATGGTCCTGAAGTTGGCAAAGTAATGGGGTTGAATTTCAGCACCACGGACAGCGGCAGTGCCACTTACACCAACTGGCCGCTAGGGGCGAAAAAGACAGCGGGCCTTTCACATACATTGAAATAGTACATGTATTATTTAGTCACAGTCATTTAATCCACATTGAGCCAGTAGAGGATTATGATATCATTGAGTTTGCATTGTCTTTACTGTGGTTAGATTGACTCTAATTTTTAATCCAAGTTTTTTCATCATTCCACTTTTTATGACGTATAAACATAAAACATCTACACAAACCCCACTTCCAGTAATCCAAAACTAGGAAAAAAAAAATTAAAAATTCCAATTTACGTGTCAATATTAACATTTGGGGCTACTAACAGTTCAGTTATGCAAATGATCAAACATCAGATAGAAAAGATAATGAATTTCTGTTTTCTATTCTAATGAAAACAAGAATGTTTCAAGTCCCAGGGGGCTGTAGAGTTTATTCTCAAATAGGCCTCGAACCATTTAAGTTGAATTATTAACGTAGGTTCTAATAAAAGAAGCATAAAGAAAAGATGTGAAGGAATTACCACTTTAACTAATGAACCCTCTGTGAACCAGGGGAAAGACTTAAAAATAGTGAGCAGCTGCTGTCCTTTCATTACTCATTATGGGTATTTTTTTTTTACCAATCTGTGTTTCTTTTTATGACATCAGATGTTGCCAAAGGTCCCTGTGCCCCCACTGAAACAAACCCTTGACACTTACTTGAAGTGTGTCCAACACCTGGTGAAGGAGGAGCAGTTCAAGAAAACAAAAGCCATCGTGCAGAAGTTCGGGGCTCCTGGAGGCGTTGGAGAGGTTCTCCAGAAGAAGCTTTTAGAGAGGAGGGACAAGACGACCAACTGGGTAAACTCTCATATCTGCAAGATTAAAGAAACACATTGCTGCTTCTTGCCGTAGGGCCCCCCTGTATCAATTATGTTTTTCTTTGTTTTATTAGTCTTTAAAAGTATTTGGATGCGTTTCTCCTCTCTAGTTCATCAAACATTCATCTGTAAAACTCAATACAGTCATCGCAAAATCATTCTCTAATCATTTTTCTACAGTTAATACACTCTTCATTATAATCCAATTTATTGAATTTGACTTTTTACAAAATAGTGTTTGTAATCAGCCTCAGCCTTGATTGTTTATTTTTTTTAATAAAATTGTATCACGCTCTTCATCTGCTCTATTAGGTCTGAAAATAAAAATGAAAATGACCTCAGTTTTTTCTAAAAAAAAGAAATATTACTCATTCATAAAAAGTTGAACAAAGTGAAACACCTTACACTGAAGTTTTAATGGAGCCTTTGTTGCTTCAATCTCTCCACCTGCGTCTGAGTGATCAGTCAGACCGCAACTCATCCAGCTCGGTGGAATCTATCACACTCCCACTCTCACACTGACTCTCTCCCACTCTCCTTTCCACCTGGCAGTGATACACTGTAATGGTTTTTTACCCAATTGCCCAACTCTGACAGTAATAACTTGAGTCCAAAATGCTTGACAGAGCCACATTTCTCAAAAAGCGTCCCTTTGTTTTTTATTTAGGTGTATGACTTCTGGCTGGAGGACATGTACTTGAACAACAGGTTGGCACTACCGGTCAACTCCAGTCCTGTCATGGTGTTTCCTAAGCAGCCGTTTAGAGATCATAAAGACGCCCTCAGGTATGTGCTGGACTTTTGGCTCTGCTATTGCCAAACCTTTGCATGTGCTGGATGTTTGAATGTAACCCACCCTCCTTAGTTAGCTGTGAGTAACCAGGGACTCTATAACTACTGTCACTAACCCTAACCCTAACCCTTGACATAGGTTAACGAAAAGAGCAATTCAAAAGAAAACCTTATCCTAAATAGCTTAAGGATAAGGTGATAACATGCAAGACAATATGAAAAATATGCATCTGCAGGAGAGGATTCAAATTTTCATAAAATATTTCAGTAATGTTAACTAACTAATATTTCTCTTGTGACTGCAGCCAATAGAACAGTATACAACATATAAAACAAGTATCTTCATTATCAATTAATCTCAAAATTGTCACAATTACCAGGTTTTTCCACATAATGTAAGAACATTTTAAGAAACCTGAGTCCAAGGTGATGTCTTAAAGTTGCTTCTTTTGTCCAACCAACAGTCCAAAACCCAAAGAAAATTAAGTTGACTTTCATATAAGACAAAAAATCATCACATTGGAGGAGGCAGAAAAATTGTTGCATCTGAATTGAATTGAAAAATTGACTGATTATCAAAAGAGTTGCAAATAAATATTCTGTCAATCAAACTACTTATTTCAGCTCTTTTGGAAACCTTCTTTGTACTTTGCTCTAACTTTCCAGTCAGCTTAGGTGCTTTAAGTCATCTCAAATTTAAAAAGAAGTACATAAATACACCAAGTTCTACCAAAAAAAAGCAAACCACAATACTTCATATCACATAATAACACCCAGAATGCACTGAACATCCTAGATTGGTTGCAGATTGCTTGAGAGTCTGTGACAACCACAGTTTTTCCAACCACAATACAATGCCATCACTAACAATACAAAGTACTCAGTATATCACTCAGTTCTGCAGCCAATGACAGGGTTTATGTTCTTCTCAGCAGGCACGGACTCAGATTAAGATCTGAATTGCAGACATGGAGAAAATCACTGGCATCATCTCTTGGCTATATCTCTACCCATTATTAAATGAGCCATGGTCCACCAGACATTACACCAGTCCACCCGGGCCTGTAACTCAACATTAGCTTTTGTCAGCTCTCGCCGCACTAACTGAATAGTTCCAGAGCACCCCGAGCTGGTAATCTACTGACACAGACACTTATTAGATCGGGAGTGACAGGGCCAAGCTCACCGCAGAGACCGCTAGTCAGGCTTCATTTAGGGGTGCGGTGCTCTGCGGCCGCCTCCTTTGTATTGATCTGGCTTTGAACGTAATAACACCAAGACAAACGACATACAACATGAGACCTGACAGGGCTCTGTGCTTTCCCCTCACATGTTTTTTTTCTCTCTCTCTCTCTCTCTCTCTCTCTCTCACAAACACAGATAAACACACACACACACACAGCTCGCCCACTGTATCCTAGTAATTTACCGTGATGTGATTACTGTTGGGCCTTTGAGAGATGAGAGCAGATCTATTTATAATCACCAGCCAGTCTGCTGTGTAGTTTCAGTGTTTCATGTTTTTTTAAAATGTTCAAACTTTTCACTCTTTTAAGATTTGCTGCTCGTCTCATCAGAGGAGTGTTGGACTATGCTGCTCTCATTGATGCGTGAGTTAAACCTGTAATGGATTACATGTCACCCTGCACCCTCAGCATCCACATGCATGCCCCTCGGGCTCACCTCATCTACGTTACCTCAACAGAGTAAAGTCAGTGAATTTACGAGGAAAATAAAATAAAGTAAAATAATAAGTGATAAAGTGAGAGTCTAGAGGTCATTTTATGTGTGTAATAATGTCCCTCAGGCGAGCGCTGCCAGTGGATTTTGCTCGAGGCCAGCTAGCTGGGACCCCTCTGTGCATGGAGCAGTATTACCGCCTCTTCAAGTCCTACCGCTACCCGGGGTTAAAGACAGACACGCTGGAGGTCCAGATGAACGCAGCCTCCTCAGCACCGCAGCACATCATCGTGGCGTGCAAGAACCAGGTCAGCACGGCAACCTCTGAGGGAACATTTCACATTTCACACATTTCACACTTCTGTCCTGTCCATTTGAGAGAAAATAAAAGTAAATGCAAAGATGATTTAAAATGATATGGAAAGTTTATCGATAGATGCTGAAAGTCATGTAAGATATAAGCCATTTTTTCCTTACCACCAGAGATGTGATGGATTTACCATTACATGCAGCAATACTGGCCTCTAGTGCAGATAAACTATTCTTTCATCAGATTTCAAAGAATTGGAATCTTCTGAGCATCTAAACTGGCTACCATAGACATATCAACATCTACTCTGTCTAGTTGCCATCTTTGAATATACAGTGTATTTTACAGATTTAATTACCACTAGATCAATAAAAAAGCCAATATCCTCTGCCCTATTGAATGTTAACAGCCCTTAATAAAAGGTTTGTTTTCCAGTAACATGCAGTCGGGAAATTTAAGGACATCAAATTCGGAAAACGCTTAACTACAGACATGTCTCAAAGGACTTTAAAGACGATGAGCTTGCCTATATTAAATAAATAAGTAGTGAATCCCAAAACAAAACGATGTAATACAATTTGCAAAAAGAGGAGCACAACACAGTGGATTATACTGAAAAAGTACATTACACCAGGATTAAATGACCAATTACTGCTGGATGCCACACAGGCTAAACAATTACATCTTTTATTAGTTAATCACTGACAGAATTTATCTATAATTTATGTTTCTAAAGGGATATGAGAACAAGGCCCAAGAAGGCATAGCTGTATTTCAGTTTGAAAACAGTGCCTTAAAAAAAATTGCAAATCGTAATGCTATAAAGGTGTCTATTTGAATATTGAAACTGGTGAGAATATATAATTATTGATAAATCAGACAAAAGATTGTAAGTAATCAGTGACCCCATAATCTTATTCACATGCATGGTCATAGTTTTATACTGTGTGTTAGACCCCACGCCACGAACATGCAGGTCTTAGGTCCAACGCTACTATTTGTACACATTTAGCTCACAGACGGTGCCTTTAAATCACCATGGAAAGAGGCACAGTAGGAGCTCTCACCTGGAAATGGTTCTGGGAACTATCAATCTGTGGCACATAAGGGCCCGTCCCTATGGAGATACAGGCAGTTAATTAAATTACTGTTGATTGAATCTGCCAGAGCTTCCTTGAGTCGTGTGTTAAACAGATCGCAGAAGAGGAGCCTTATTTTAAGTAGCCCTGGACCATTTTCAGCCATAATTACTAGCGTCCTATTTATCTCAGGTGTAAAGTACCGTACAACAGTAACAATGAACTCAGATATGATTGACTATGGCAAAGACACATAGAAACACAAATATTCACTATCAAAATTGTATTATTTGATGCAGTACGCAGTGAAATAGTTAAGGAACACATGATTTATATAATTTCTTTTTCTCACTAGTTTTTCGTGTTGGATGTAGTCGCAAACAGCAAGCAGCTCAACGAGACTGAGATCTTATCCCAACTGGAGAAAATCAGGAAAATGGCCGACAACGTTGAAGAGAGACTCCCTCCTCTTGGCATCCTGACATCTGATGGGAGAACAGAATGGGCACAAGCCAGAGATGCACTAACAAAAGGTCTCGGCTGCAAACTCTAATTTCTATCAGAAGTTTTGAACAACTGCAAACAATTTTCAGACAAATAAACATATCTCATCTCCTCCCTCATCTCCTTCCCTCTTCCATTCAGATCAAACCAACAGGGACTCTCTGGCCCTGATTGAGAGCTGTCTGTGTGTGGTGTGTCTGGATGAGCCCAGTGGCCTTGATCCTAGGGATACCAACAGAGCCCTGCTGATGCTGCATGGAGGCGGCCGCGAGAAGAATGGGGCAAACCGCTGGTATGACAAGTCCATGCAGGTAGGGCAACATTCAAGGCACTTTAAATCCTCCATGAATGTAGAGTTTGGGCCGTTAGCTTATCCACTTCCTCTCAGGTTGTTGTAGGAATGGACGGGGTATGCGGAGTTGTGTGCGAACATTCGGCATTCGAGGGAATAGTTATGGTACAATTCTCTGAATACCTGATGAAATACATGTAAGTTAGCTCATCGCAGCAAAAATATAACCACACACTGAATATTGTTGTCAATGAATGTGGGTGAGGCTAACAGTGAGAGACACATTTGCTGTTGTTGTCTTGAACAGAACAGCGAGTCCCTCCAAGATGGCGAGAGCATCCAGCATCAGAGAGCTCCCCCCTCCAAGAAGGCTGCTCTGGAAATGCAACCCACACATCCAAGGACTTTTAGCAGCTTCTGGAGACAGACTCCAGAGGCAAGACCAACACATACAAACTAACACTTCACCATATCTACAAATAATTCCTCCTTTAGACATCTTGTCTCATGTTGTCTGCTCTTTCTCCTTCAGGCTGGTGAATAATCTTGACATGGATGTTTTCAAGTTCAGCGTATATGGGAAAGAATTCATAAAAAAACAGAAGATGAGTCCAGATGCATTCATACAAGTTGCCTTACAACTTGCATTTTACAAGTAAAGCACATTCAGGATCTCAAACTTCAAATGTAGCTATCATATGCCCTTTGAAATATACTGATATTGTCATTACCGTGTCTCCTCATATAGATGCAACAGAAGGCTTGTTGCCACCTATGAGAGCGCGTCCATTCGGCGTTTCCAACAAGGTCGGGTTGACAACATTCGCTCTGCCACCTCTGAGGCCCTGGCCTTTGTGATGTCCATGACAGATGAGAGGGGCACTTTCTCCGTGAGCCATTTTTCTCACTTTGAACCCAATTACTGAGTTACTCCCACATTACTGTTTATCACGCCTGTCTAAATGAAACAGGTGCGACCAGCCACCTCGCCATGCTGAACCGAGTGTACTCATCCAAACAGATGATCCCCCTGCAGATTTAACGGGGTCTATGAAAAATGAATTTACTGGCTGCACTGCTCTCTTTTTGTACAATGTAAAAATAACTTGATTTTACTTTTTTCTCTAAATTATTTTTTGTTTCTTCAACAGGATTCAGAAAAAATGAGACGATTTAGGGATGCAATTAATGCCCAGACCAATTATACAATTGCAGTAAGTATTTTAAAACAGCCTTTGTCAGTATAATTATGTGACAGCCAGAATTGAAATGTGTTAACTTAATATATTTATCTCAAAATATATCTTTTGAGTATCAAACATTCACTACCTGGAAACTTAAAGGAATAGTTTGACATTTTTGGAAATGCACTTACTCGCTTTTTGCTGAAAGTTAGATGGAGAGATTGACAGCACACCAATGTCTGTATGGCAAATATGAAAATCCAGCTATGGCAAGCTTATTCCAAAGTAAACTAAATTTCAACATTTCAACAACTGTTTCCCCGATTCGAGTCTTTATGCTAAGCTTAGCTAACTGTTTCCTAGTTGGAGCTTCATATTTTACAGACAGATATGAGAGTGGTATGGATACTCTCATTTAACTCTCAGCAAGAGAGTTAATCATTTTATTTCCCAAAATGGTTATGCAAATCATCTTTAAGGGAGGGGTGGCAGCTACGGTCAGCTTTAATTGATGTTTGTTACAATAGATTCCAGTAGTGACCACGTTTAATTACAGAAAAAACTGAATAAATAAATAAATACATTTCGGAGTATCACTTAAAGAAGACAGGCTATATGGTTGTTGAATTTCTATTCCAAAGATCAGAGAGGCACTTAATAAAAAATATCTCTCAGGCTATTACAGGAATGGCAATAGACAATCATCTCCTCGGGCTTATGAGGATCGCAAAGGAGCTCAACATGGAAAAGCCAGAGATCTTCTGTGATGAGACATATTTGGCCAGTAACCAGTTCATCCTTTCTACCAGTCAGGTAACATGTGATCCCACTCTAAACTGTTCTTATTGTACCTGTGTAGTAAGTTAACTTGACTGCCATCTGCAAATGTGTTACCAACTGCTAATGTTTTCCCCAAATTTTGTTGTTTGTACATAATTCAAGGTGAGAAAACACAGCCCAGGATCCACCAGCAAACACTGTATAGTCAGTAAATAGAACCAAGTTCAAATGGCTGAAAGAGAGGCCGCTCAAAAAGGGCTACCGAACTCTACTACAGTCATTAAAATAGAGACTGGGGCTGCATAAGTGCACTTGCAACACAACAAAACTTAACAAAATGCAAAAGACTAAATAGAATATAGTTTCTGCTGGTGTTTCGGATCCTCACAGAGGGCTTTGTGCTTGCTGTTATTGTATTTTAATTGGAGACCCTGCCAAACACTATTGGCCTCTGCATTGAGTTTATTCAATTAGACCAAATAGCTTTAGCTTTCCTGACAGCACTGGAACCCAGCACTTCAAATAATATATATATATATATATATTTTTTTTTTTTTAACTAATCTCCATTGCTTAAGGCAGCCACATATATAAACTATATTAATTACATTTGGAGTACTCTTCAACTCTTTCCTAGAAAAATACCTCACAACACAAAGTGAAGCATTTTATGTTGAAAACTTACTGGTTATTAAATCAACATTTTGTTTAGTTAATAAATTGATAAAAAAAGTATTGACTATTTGAATGGTTCCAACTTGTCAAACGTGCGGATTTGTTGTTTTTTCGGTTTGCAAACTCAATATCTTTATGCTTTGGACTGTTGGCAAAATACGCTATTTGAATATGTCACTCTTAGAGTTTGTGATGAGCTTAGAGATTGTTTTACATATTTTCTGCCAAGTTATATGGTAAATGATTGATTGAATGAAACAGTCAACTGATTAAGCAATAATACATTCATTTTCCTGTTCCCTGGATGAGCTTAACTGGTCTAACCCTGACTGTGCCCTCTTGTATCAGGTCCCAACCACAGTGGAGATGTTCTGTTGCTACGGCCCGGTGGTGCCCAACGGCTACGGCGCCTGTTACAACCCGCAGTCAGACCACATCATCTTCTGTGTGTCTAGTTTCTGGGAGAACACAGGGACGAGCTCGGCCGTTTTTGTCAAAGCCCTGAATGAGGGCCTGCTGGAAATCAGGGACCTGTGCAATAGTGGCAGTGCTGCGGCTACCAAACTGGCCGATAGCGGCCAGGGAGCTGGCCAGCGTCATAAATCAGGGAAGTAAGCCATAATGAGAGAGCCGGCCCACTCAAGCTGCTCCACTCAACACTCTTAGACTTAGACTCAGTAGTTGAGATGCCTTTGTGTGTCTTTGTTGTCTGTGCAATAGTGTTCCTTTAACAACAAAATACAAAGCCTTAAAGTTCTTATATATTATGTAAATACAAAAATAATGTGATGTGATTGAAAATTGTAAAACTATTTATTTTTTGGGGGATATGTGTGGACATTATAATGATTTTAGGGTCCAACCATGACCCTGTTTGACTCAGCAGACTGAGATTAACCGGTCTGCTGCCTTTAGGAAACTGAAGCCATGCCTGCTTTGAAGCACTGATGAGAGGGGAAACTCCCCTATCAGAGCGAATCAGCTGAGCGATCCAATGTATATTTTAAACACCTAGAGTAGTAATGTAATGTATGAGAGAATATTCTGTAAAGCTACAAAAAAAACAACGTACATTTAGGATACTTCTAACAATCATGACATCCTGTAAATGTGATCCTGTTACATGTGTGTGTGCCATCATGTAATAACAAACTGGATTAGTTATATAATACATACTATACAAGATCCATTTTAATGTGCTAAAGTTATGTAATGGTTGTATTCTATTGACACCATGAGGTTTCCAAAGAGGTTGTGGACATGTGAAGTCTGTCTGATGAGGCACTTTAAGATACTTATATAAAGATATGAATCAATTACTGTTAACACAGAGGACTGGTTATGAAGAATGTGTGTAGAGGGAAAACAAATGTGGTTTTATTGACAGATTTAAGGTCGTCTAGATGTTCTGTATGTATGTGTCCAGTGTTATAGCAATAGTTAATAAGTGTAGAGTGCAATACAGTGCTACTTTATAAGTAAAATACAGTCCCGTGGTGATTGAGGCAAACCACTGTGGTCATGTGTATATAAGTGCTTTTACTTGCACTTAGAGGGAGAATATATTATTATAATGTAGTGCAATAACACAATAGCAAGTGCAGTGAGGGTATATGTGCAATTTACCTAATCAACTCTTTAGATGCATGGAGCTTATGTATTAAGAAATTACCTATTTTTTTTATAATCAGAAATATCGGAAATTATCGTTAACATTAAAATGAGTTATGGCAATCTACATGGTGCATGCTGTATGGGTAAAAAAATGTCAATTCAAAGTGTATTATGACTCATATTTGTCTACAAATGTATATTGTGTTTCAATCTGTGGTGGTTCTAGTTAACAGCAAACTGAATCAGTGATCTGTAGCTGTGAAAATGTGAGGATATTTGTTGTCCTGTATCCATATGACACTTGTTATGTATCTACCAATCATCAGCCCAAGTGAATGTGAACCATGTAGATGATTTCAAAATCAATGTCATGAAAAAAGATTATAAGCGACACATGTTGCATGTTTATTCTTATATACTATGTGTATTTTTTTATGTTCACATGAAAAGCTTATATGACGATATAGAAATATACTGGTAAAGGGTACAAAAAAGTAAGAAACATGCCTTAAAATAAAGTGATAAAGTGAACTGTTTTCCTGCCAGATGTTAGACTGTATAAATATTGAATGTTTTACCTCTGAAGTTAATTAGATTTGTTGGTGATTGCCATCTAATCTGAGTGATACATGTTAATATTGTAATATTTGTCATGTGTTGTTCAGTGGGTTTTCCCTTTGTAAACCATGTGAGTAAAACTTGCTGTTATATCCACTGGACCACTGCATAGTATTAATGTGGCTTAATGTAACTCATCCAGGATACTATTTTTGGATGGGAATTAATGTGAAACACATCATTGAAATGGTGCTTTATTCAGTAATTTAATATTCAATGAATGTTCAGTGAAAACTCACGTTTATTGTGAAAAACAAATCAAAAGGCTGATTTATTTTTTTAGGCTACAACATTATTTTCATGATAGAAGACATTGCTAATTTATCTGTAATACAACTGTTGTGTAGCAAAAACTGATAGGAATAAAAAGAAATTCAAACTTTATAATAGTGTCAAGTGTTTTCTGTTAAAATTGATGACCAGTCTGGCTAATTTGCTGAATTTAGTATTTTCTTGATTTGGATGATTACAGCACATAGTTACAGTTCTGAATTCAACATTAATAAGAATTGCCACAATTAATACATCACAAATTATGGATACTGAATTGTTTAAGTCTACTTCATTTTCTCACAGTCTCAATAAGGATATCATATACACAAAAACAAATTTACTCATTTTAATTTTTGTTTTCAAACATGATGCTAAGATAACATGGCTGAGAAATAAACCAACCTTGATGGTCAGTCTCAGGTAACTGTAACTGGAGAAACAACTGGACTCATTTGCATAGGGTTGTCTGTTTGCAGCATGGCCACTTCACTAACACACTCCCAACAGATGGCCTCGTTTTCACTGGCATCTGAGAAGGTCTTTGGGGAGAGACCTAAATTTAATTCTCCAATGGTTAAACCACTGAACCAGCTCGACCAAGTGCCCAAAAAACATTAAACATTTAGTCAAGCTCCTGTGAACTGGTCCAATTACATTAGGAACACATATCGGGGTGAAAATAAATCATGCAGACTCATAACGAGTTTAACAGTTCAGTGTGGTAATGGCAACAAGCACGACACCGTCCACTTCCATGATATTGCAATTTATTCTCTCTGTTTTCAGTGGCTGTGTTGTATCAAAATATCAATTCAGCAAATTACTTTGCAAGCAAATATGAATGAATGAACAAAGCAGACTCCATTCAAATGGTGGGCTTTTGTGGTTCAGTTACCTCCACCAAAGAAACAGGCCAGGCTTCCCATGAGTCTTCTAGCTCCTCCAAAGTTGGGCTCAGGAGCTTCTTAAAATGTTCTTTCCACCACCCGACAATGGCCCCATTTGCAGTCGGCAGTTCTTCCTTTAAAGATCAGCATGGGCGAGGCCCAGCCTCCCCCTCTTCTTATGAGATTACAGCAAATTGGCAGCCTTACCTTGATAAACAATCGTACCATTAGCATATAGACCACAGCGCTTGGGCATTTTGCAAAGATCTTTTAGAAGTTTTCCTCATTGAGTATGTTTTATAAAGTAATCAATATGTGTATCTTAGCATCGATTCAGACCAAACAGCTGCATTGGTGGGGGGGATGTTGCTCAAGGTACCAATGAAACATTAAATAGGATCCAAGAAGTGCAGTTGAAGTACAGATCCTGTGTTTAAAAGCTTTTCAAGTGACAAAACACTTCAGAGTGGTTTATAATGCTCACAGTCAGGATTTAAAAACTCTGGAAAGATTTAATGAAAGCAACTATTGTAAGGATTGTATTTGATTGGCTTAGGCAGCACCTTGCCGGATGACGTCACATCTTGTTGCAGCAAAAGTCGGGCCAGGTTAATCTTTTTTTGACAGACAACCCTGCACTGTTTTGCCAAAGTTTGTTAAATAATTAATCAAAGGACATACTAGAATTATTCTATTTCAGTGTATTGCAAGAGTCCATGCTAATTAAAAGAGAATAGAGATGTACATTTTCCCATTATGTGATCATAATCATAGAAGACTAATATCAAGTCTCATAAACCTATGTGCCCCCCCTGTTTTTCCTGGCTGAATTTAGGTATTGAAGAGCATTGTGAGGAAAAACATCTCACACTGCTGTGCAAGTCACCTCGCTGCTCTAATACCGGCTGTCCAGAGGTGAGTCTATTGACAGAACATTAAGCTCGGTCATCTAAAGCCGGTGCTGGCGGCGACCAGCACTTTCATTCGGCAAGGTGCAGCTAGTGACAAGTCTTGGCGTAGAGATCAATGACGGAAGCCCACCTGGAGATGGATGATGGGAGTACATTACCACTAATAAGTGTCTGCCACGCCGCAGAAGCAGACAGAGCCTTACCTGCTGGCTGCTATTGACTAGAGACGGAGGCAGAGCTGTCCATCTAGATTCCTTCCTCCCTGCTTACAGGCCAGCCAGAGTCCAGGAGAAATAAAAGGCCACTGTGGCTGGATTTCTACCTCCACTGAGAACGACAAAAGCAAACCAGAGGCAGAGTCTATTTAAGTTAAGACCCTCATACCTTAAAAATAGATCATCACTGCACAATGAGACATGATCTCAGCAGGCCATTTGATGAGTTTCTATACACAGAGAACCGCAAATAAATAAAAAAAATGTAAACGCAAATATCTGTATATAAATATGATAATATTTCATAAAAAAAACTGTGCAAAAGGCATCAATTAGTAAAAAGTGAGCTACCTGTCCTTGCGTCTTACTAGTGGACACGCTCCGCAACCCCTAAGCGCCTCAGCTCTCACAAATCACGTCATGTGCTGTAATCAATAATCACCATGTAGTCGAAATGAGCCTCTGTAATTGAACATGACTGCACATGACTCAAAAACAACAGCTACAAGGTTACAATCTGACTCCATTCAACAGCCAATTAGTTACGCTGATCCTGTCATCCAAATGTGCTCCCCACACTATTAATATATTAAGTAATACAGAGGCCATGAGCAATGATGCAGAGGTCTTTGAAAATGAAACTGAGCTTGACATTTTCTCTCTAAAATGGTACAGGTGGAAAAAAAATTATACCATTGTCATGTGTCAGATATTGACATTTAAGTTGAAAATTCAAAGATCGCACCACTGCCATTCCTACAATCTTTCAATTAAGGCGAAAGTCTATATTATAGCTGTCTGTTTTCACTCACAAAGGAGTTCTGATAATGGCCAGTCTGGCATTTATGAGGAAACTGCTACCAGGGCAGAAGCCCCATTTACACACCGTCTTGGAGCCTAATTGGTCAAGAAGTGAAGCCCCATTAAATAATACGCGACAATATAGTACATGCCAAGAGCTGAAACTCCGTACTTCCTTGGAACCCTCCCCATTTAACTAAAATGTACTGATACCTTATGACAGAAGACTTCAGCTTCATATAGTGATTGACAGGCTTCCATTATGACTTTTTTTAAAAACAGAGCCAGAAATAATAGGCGTGTGAAAAATTTGTTTCCCTCACATAAAAGAAAGAATTGCAGCATGAACTATTCATACTTGTTGAAGAACCGCAGTATAATAATATCAGAGGCACTGTAATTATTCTCAAATCAAAATATTAGAACACTGCAGCCATAATCACACATTGTTGCATATCACCACAGTAGCCAACTTCAAGCTCTTCACTTCAGCGACTGTCAAGAGTTTCTTCAGCTGTTTTGATATGTTATAATGAGGCTCTGCTGGATGACAACGTGACACCCATTCATCTCAAGGAAGACTGCCTCTAATTTATTTTCCTATTTACTCCCCGTTCGGCGCAGGCAGTAGTTTTCTCATGGTTTTCTGAACAATACTCCATCCCCAGGACTGCATATCGGCAGTAACACAGGCTACGCTACTGTAAACGCAGTACCTAAACAATGCTGGCAATGTATGATTCATTTTGTGATTGGAAGATCAATAACCAATTTGAAGATGACCTGGTGGAGAGGATCCAGATTGCGGGGCTGTGCTTCGATGTGCAGCGTAAATCTCGGTTGGTGGATGTGCGTCCAGGCCTGCCACAACTCCTGCTCTGGGGAATGATTTATGCCTCGGTCCTGTGAGATGTCCTGTAGCGGTTGGGCTCGCACCAAACGCAGCTAATTTGAGTGGCCTCAGTGAAAGAGCTCGCTGAATGAATAGTGGGGATGGTAAACGAAAGGGTCAGGGTGTTACGGTGAGAGAAAGTGGAGAGAGTCGTAAGTGGTGTGGAGGACAAAAAACTCAATGTTCATTAATCATTAGCTTTATCATCATAATCATTATCATAAGAGCACTGCTCAGATCAAAGCAGTAGAAATACCTTGACTCTCAAGCACACACATTGACTTACTAGAGACAAACAAGGAGAAAAAAGAGGGAGAAAGAAAGAGTTTATGACTGGACATGAGTTGAGAAGGTAACCCGTTGTGCAATCATCTTAAGACCTGAATCAATCATCCACAAAAGCACTGCGAAGAGACAATCTCTTAAATGCTCTCCTCACATTGGAGTAACAACCGTTCGTTCGCCTGCATGGCCTCCCAGTTCAGTATGAGAGAAACTCAAGAGCCAGTTGCATAAGTGCCAAATGTGAATGGATACAAGGCGACAGGAGGGATAAAAGTTAGATGGAAGGAGCTCATTAAGAGCGCTGCATTCTACTCACAAACCCCATCTCGGTAAAGCAGGGAAATTTGTGAACTGGCCATGAGTTCTGAAGGATATCTCATAATGCTTGACAAGTGAAAACCGCCACCAGGCAGCTAATAGCTATACTGTCATGAGGGCAAATAAAAAGGCATGAGTTTGCACGCATGTAGGCTTTGTGGCTCTGGTCATGTGAGACACACACTTTGCAAAAGGCAATTCCCTCACTCCCTAAGTTACCCAACAGATCTGCTCTGCTGCCATGCCAGATGCGAGTGAGATGGAGGGATTATAAGCGTAAGAGAAAAGGGGTTTATTGAGGAGAAAAGGAGTAAAGAAAAAAAAAAAGAAAAAAAGGTGTGCTTCATTAAATGCTCAACTCCCAGGTGGCCATTTGTCCCAGTAGCGTTGTCCCTGTGGAGCAGAGCTGTGTGGGGTGGAGTGGAGATGAACAGAGGTGCAGGAGCAGGAGCAGCATCATCATCATCATTGAGCCCACAGCTGCCAATGGCTCCATCACTCTCAGGACTCCAGTAACTAAACCACACGCCAAGGAGCAGCCGCCCGCTTCCTGACTCCGCCAATTACAGTGACCCATTAAGAGGAACCGACGCAGCTCCAACAGATGGGAGAGCGGAGGTGTGTTCATTCGCTTGTTTGGGGAAAGGAAAAAGAGCTTATTTTGATTCTGATAGGTTTTTCTTTTGCCTCTGGACACAACGGCACAAATAAAGACTTATTTTTTATTTATTTTTTTTTTTTTTATTTATTTTTTTTAAGTTTCCATATTGTTAATTTTTTTAATGTGCATTTATATAGTTATTTTTGCCAGAGTGTGGTTAAAGGATCAGGGGAGAGTCTTATGATTTGATACTTGCCATACCAACAGTTTGACTTGAGCTATAAGAAATAATCGGACTACAAACTATATGAATAAAGGAGTTCTTTGACTGTCGCTCCCCTACTGGTGAAGCAAACAACACAGCTGTAATCCAAACACCACCACGGGAAACGCTCACACTGTGATCAACAAACATATTACCCTGGACAGTTCACAGGGGAGTGTCTTCAGAAGTAAACTTAATCCGACCACTAAGATATGTCATGAGAAATATGGTAAGAGGCATTAGGAACTTAATGGGCCAAACGGTTGAAAAGTAATACTGTACGGCCACCTCTCCGAAGGTTTGGCTCATGTGCTTTCTGTTGAGCTCATTTGTGTCTATTTACTTCCAGGGGGCTGTGAAGGCAGATGAAGGAGGAGCAGAGAGAAGCGAGCCGGAGCCGTAAAGTAATGGTTCCATCTTTAATGAGCGGCTGGGGACCGCAATATCTAGTGACAGAGAGGGTCCCTCTGCCGAGCCTCTGTCACAGTGGAGAGGCTCATCCTAAATCTCGCTCTTATTGCTGCGAGCAGCGCGACAATATCTCACTCCGGAGACAGAACTTCAGGTTTTTATGGATGCTTGGGTAATTGAGCAGCAGGAGGAAAAAAGGTCTAATCCACAAATCCGTAAAGGAAAGGTGTATCCAACCTAAATGACTGGTGAATTGAAATGGGTATTCTCTCTTTACCCTCCCTCACTCTCTGTTGGCTTTCACTCCCAGTGGTTTGTCAATGATATTTGTTTGTGAAACCAGGGGTATATGGCACCGGAGCAAGTGAATCATCTCAGCTACATGTGTCCTGGTGCAAATAAGCCTGTCAGTTTAGCCACTGGTTCATATGTAATAGAGGAAAGGTATGAAGAACGGAGACACTCCTGCTTTACGGCTCCTCGAAACCACACGTCAGGGAAACCGGCCCACGAGACAGCTCTGGTGGGGAATAGGAATAGGCTTTGTCTTTATGGTTTACAACTACCCAACAAAGAGATAGACTGTATAGCATTTTCAGTATCTAAACTGACTCGGAGAAATATCCGCTGACACAGAGTCAATGTTGCTTATGCCAGTGCGAAAGCAAACATTACAACAGCTGTAAAGACAGGCTTTTACTTCCTCAATCAAACAAAATACTTATGTTGTAGAAAAGCAACAGATTGTGGTCGAGATCTCAATATGGTTGCCAACGTGCTTAGACAACAATACCATACTGCTGGACATTTTGAAATTTTGCGCACATACAATGGCTTAATATCATTAGATTTACATCTCATTATAGAAAAAAAATCTAAATGTTATTCCAAGGAGACGGAAAAAACCCAGCAGCAGTTATAGCTTATCATTTTCACAAAGGGCCCGACACCAAATCACTCTTTTTTTTTTTTGTTCCTGTGCTTTAATATATCCTCCAATCACAAATGAAGTACTTCATCATGAATAAGATGTTAAGCAGAGTGCAAAGATAAATTAATGATCTCAATTACGCATCATAAATCCCCCAGAGTTATGATACTTGCACTGATTTTAGCATGTCTCATTTATGTTTGGATTTAAAAGGATGTCTCTGTAAGGACTGGAGGGCTTCTACAGATGAAATCCAATTAACATTCAGTCAAAAGCCCCAGCAGGGATTCACTTTCTAACCAGGAAATCCTCAACCCCCTGTGCAGCCCTGCTGGAAAATCAACTGTGCTTTCAAATCACTGTAATTACTGTTTTGTCACAGAAAGAAAAATAGATAAACACTAATAGTTTGGTTCCTTACATTATCTGTGAATAACAGTCAAGGTAGCACGAACTGAGGTGTTAAGAGAACCCATTTTCTTGTGCATTTCCTTAACACCGTACTTGTCAAATTTTCCACGAAATGGCCGTTGCATTGTGTGCTCCCACCCTAACAGGAACAGCTCCGTAATAAGCCCGCTGCACGGCCGGAGCCTAGAGGTCCACTCTGCCAGAGCTGCTCTGAAAAGCACTGAAGGCGCATACAGACAGCTCCGTTTCCTCTACGGACAAACGCACACAGAGTCGACCTGCGACATGTGACGGGTCCTTGCCTCAAGTCGCTCTGTTCTGCTATCCCCCACAGTCCCCTGTCATGAAATCCTCACATACATGCAGAAAACAACACATCAAGCACTTTGCGATGTCAGCAACCGTTCCGGTTGAGGTTCCAGTTCTACAAGTCTTGAACATTAAATTATAGGTCTTTATGTTAGATTTAATTGGATTAATCCCTTTTATTAATGGATAGTTGTGTGTAGAGTTGATGTCTTCAAATTGCATGTTTGTTCCACTAGCAGTCCAAAACCAAAAAGATATTAAATTCACAATGCTATAAAACAGAGGAAAGGCAACAAATCAAAATTTCTGCTTGTTGAATTATGTAAACAATTAATCCATAACCAAAACAGCAGTTGATTTATTTTCAAGGTGTCCAAGGTGAAGTAAAACACACTCAAACTTATTCGCTTTACTTTGTTTTTTTCTCCCAGTTAATGACTGCTGCCATGTGTTGGGATCTAATCATATCCTGAAATGATCAAGGCCAAAAGCCAAGTAAAATGTCTCCTTTGAAATGTGCAGGAAGCATCTGCTTCTGGCGCCTTTGAAACCCAGAGAGAGAGACATCTGTCGGATGTGGTAACACACCCAAAGAACCCTAAGATCACCATATATGAATTCATCTTTACGTCTCATTCACACAACACATAGCCCTCTGCAAATAAGAATGTAGTATTTTAAGTAAAAACTAAATGTGTGTTTCATATTCCCTAATAGGTTTCCTGTAGCACTATGAAATCTTTGCCATGGAACAGAATATTTTTTTCTCTTACTGAAATCAGGATTGGTCTTGTGCGGACACGGAGCAGATGGTGTTATCTACCTCGTGAGTGAAAGTAGCAACAAGTGTGCAATTAAAGTGCTGAAGAGATGCCTTCAGTTCATAACAGATAAACTCAGGAAAGTAAACCAATTAAGCCGTATATACGGAAGAGATTATTACATCATACCTGGTGCATTTGGAAAGTTAAATTTGACGTCAAGGATCCCTTATTTATGGTAAAATGAAACCAGCAGGCAAACATGAAAGCTAATGAACGGTTCCTGTAATTTTAAGTGGTCAGCAAAGTGTGGACTGTCCCTAAATGAACAGTCTTTGCATACACACTTAGTGGTAATCATCCTTTCACAATTGCCTATCCAGCTGTTTTTTTTTTTTTTTTTTCCACTGATCGTGCTGAGGTTGGAATTTTTTTATGAAGAAAAACGTAGGGTAAGAACAAAAGAAAATAAGAAATGATGCAGCATCAGTAGTTATTTCATGTCCTTCGAGGGCTTCTTCTTCTTCACAAGTTGCCGTGGCTCTTGTGTGGGAGCAACAATGGCCTCGCTCCATCTTTCATTCAAGCCGAGTCAGTATCAATCACATGACACTCCAATGATAGATAGGCAATCTAATAACACAAGGAGCAAAAATAACTTCACTCACTCAATCCTTGACCTTACGGAGCGAGCAGTCAGTTTGGTTAAAAGCTACAGCTATCACATAAAAATGGATTTTTGCTTTGGGATCAATTGCAGTGGAAAGATTTAAACTAAAATGGCCATAGAAAGCTGTCACTAATAAATAATTGCTGTTGTTAAGGATTTATTCGACGCCTCCGCCTCCTCTAGAGCAGCTCATATTTAAGGGTGTTTTTTCGACCGCAGGCTATTTAGACCGAATAAAAAAAAAAGACAATGCAAGCAGGTTTTTCAGAGCAGTGGAGGAACTGCCTTTGGACGAGGAACCATCTCAGCATGTGCAGAGCCGCAGGACAGACACAATTACCATCAAACAACAGCGGCCATGACACTGCTGAGGCGCCACTCAGGACACAAGAGGAAGTGGTGGAACATCTAGGTCACAACAAGTTCAAACATGCAAACAGCTACAGCAGTGAGAGCCGAGGACGCTTTCAGATGATGCAAGATTTGTTAATCGTGATGGCACAAAATTGATTTAAAAGAAGGACATGAGCATGACAAGGCAAACATCCTGTCTGCAAAGAACCATTATGGTTCACTGAAACTTGCTGATGGCTGGGAGAAGACAGTGGGCCTCGTGCAGGAAGCGAATTTACACACATTTCCCCTTATTTTGGTTCGTATCCAAGATTTGATCGGATTTTGTTAATAGCCATTGATTTCTGGGACTCACCAATGTCTTCTAATTTTTGCTCATAAGTAAGAGGAACATTTTTCCAATGGTTGAGAGCACTCTTACCAAGATAAGAAAAAAAACATCCTGTGTTCACAGTCCACAAATTGTCCAACGCAAGGAAACATACTTTTAGGAACATGAAAACATGTAAATTATATAATCAAATTGAGATTATTCTATGTTTAAGAGTTATTATAATGATTGTCTTATGAAATGTGTGGGCTCAAGAAATACTATTAGTCCAGTGATCCCAGTAAGGACTGTCAAAACCCTTGGATGACATTGGGTGCGTTTTTGATTCCTGTAAAGTCAGTACTTACGCTCTGGAAAATCATGTTAACTTTGTCTAAGTTTGTTCAACAGCATCTCGATTTCACTACTGCTGAGATTCTTCTAAGGGCCTTTTTTTTTATGTGAAATCTCTCCGATTCTCGGGCATGTGCCACGGTTTTTGCACACCGCACATCACCTTCCCTTACATAGTGTTTAGGGGGCGTTACCAATGCTTATGATAAACAATCGGCCACCAGCCTCAAATTTAAGATTTAAGTGGGATTCATCTATCAGCACACCTGGGTAAGAGCAGATTTGGATGGTGAATAATGTTTGCTGGATCTGGAGACTTTTCTCAGTTTTTTCTCTTAACAGAAAATGAAGATAAAATGTACGAGAAATGTTGCTGCATGAGGCCCAGTGTTGGTAAAGGGATGTACTAATCATTGCCCTGGTGTTAAATTGGTGAACCCAATCTGTCATTTAGAATTATGATTTTTTTTCTTTCGGTGTTAGAACTGGTTATTTTTACCAATAGCATAACATTTTTGTGATTCATGACCAACATCAGAATAAATTGCAAATAAGCTGTATGTACTTCAATGCCCCAGTATGCATATGCAGTACATGCAGTACATGCAGCATCTATCTTTTTTCATAAAATTTTTGTCATGGAAAGGACAAAGTATGAATAATTACCAAAAGGCAGCTCATGACAACGAATCATATTTGTGTCTTATGTGTTCAGCCCAAACAAATGTAAGCCAAAGCTCCCAGGGTTCCGTCAAACATATCAATATTCAGCTGATTATGCCTTTAATCTGTGGCCAAGAGATCCTCGCATTACTCCTCCAAACACTGCAGGGAGTTTCCACTAATTATCAAAAATAATAAGGATGTATGAAGTAAATAGCAAATAATTAATTCAATGAGGCCTCCCCATTTATAATACAGCACCCTAGATTATCAGAGCTGACCTTCTTGGATGGAAACAAAGCGACAGTGGAAAGATTATATGGACGTGCCGTTCCATCTTCAAAAAGAATCTAATGACGAACTGTTTGATTCCATTTCTTTGTTCTCTGGGGTCCATTGATAATTCATACAATAGACTAATGAAGACTTGGCGATACTGTTGTGCTGTATTTGAATGATAACTCAATTACATTTGATGAGTGCACTGTACCTGTTAAAAGTTGCTTGAGTCCCTTATTCTCCACACCGAACCCCAACTCAAACCCAAATTTGCCACTTCCGCAGTTGACTGCTGAACTTTCTTTTTCATGCTTCAAAAGAATATTAAAAAATCGTAAGCAATGTTCCTGGATCCTACATGCATTTTTAAATACCAACTAGATTTTTATTTTTCATCAATAGGGTCAAACAACAGACACAGAGTTATATTTGTGATCTTTCTTTTTTAATTACCTCTCTGCACTGAGCTTATAAAGTTCAAAGTCTCATCTACAAACTGATTTATTTATCTAACTGTTCCAGCCCAAACTGCAGTACATTCATGAGTCATGTTTAAGACTAAACACTGTTCGTGACTTTATGACAGATGGTAGCCAAAAGGTCAAAGACACGCGTGGGGCTCACTGCCGAGGGATCAATCCAGTTGGGTGCCCCTGTGTGTCTATGATGGATCCCCTTAGGAGAGATGCCACCAAAGCCCTTTTTTGAACTCAGCAAGCCACAAAGGGAGACCCACCTACCCCAAGTCCTGATTCCATGAGAGCAGACAGCACGAAACTTAGAGATGCCTCCACCTCGTTCATTCACCTACAGGCTTCCGGGAGTCCATTCGGTGACGTACGCACTCTGGGGACAAAACTGATTCAACATTCAACTAAAAATATTTAGTCGATAAACTCCAGCTGAGTAGGTAATCTATAAATAGACAGATAACAGCTTACCTGGCAGGTAACATCACTGAAATACAGAATTGTATCTATAATCAACTAACTTAAAGAAGCATTCAATCCATATTATAAACATGTTAATATACATATCAACTTTTTAATATGTTGAACCCAGTGTTTTATGTAAAATTGTGTTGTTGGCCAAGATTATTTCTACATAATTACAACATCACACCACCAAAAAACCAACCCATCTACAAAGTGCTAAAGGTCTAACCTCTGAGACTTTGCCTCAAGCAGCTTCTCCCTGATGCAAATGAAGCAGTGTTTCATCCGACAGACAGAGAGAAATCACCCAAGAGCCCCACTGCCTGACTCTCTCCTCTGACTGGATGTTCTATGATCTACTCTTTACTTAATGAGGTGTCATGTACAGTTTATATAAAAAGGTATGACCTTATTAAACTGTGAGTGAAGGAGTGAAGCAATAGCTGGGGAAAGATAAATGGCAAGGCTGTATAGAAACTCATTCTGCCTGGAACATCCATGGGACAAGAGGCCCTCATTCTGATTGTTCAGAGATGTATGACTGACATTTATGGCTCTCTTCAAACTGTGCTTCAGAATAAAACAAAGAAAAGGTAAAAATTGGAATATTGTATTTATTTTAAACTGATTTTATTCAGGCTGTTTGAAAAGAAAAATCTATCAAATAACAACTAAGAGCTTTACATTAAAATTGTTGTTAAATACAGAAAACAAACCAATCAAAATCATATTTTAAGTGCGTAACTTGGTTCCTTAGAGTGTGGATCACATACAGCAAAGAATCCGAAAAATTTATGAATGGACCAATGATTTCAACTAGAATGTTGCTGTGAATGCAGAATGTAAAAGATTATTTCCCAAAGAGCCACGCTGCTCTTTAAATCAAACTTCTTTCCTGAGAGCGCTGCAAGCTTTCCAAACACAGTTCTTGTTATTCTTTTCCTTTAACTTGATTTCTGACAGCCAATTCAATTAGGCTGGATATGTGTGGGTGTAAAAAAAAAAAATGGCAACACGACAAACTCGGAAGATGGATGGCAACCTTTGCTTCACCATTAAATTCACAATTGCGTTGTATTGAAGCTCAATCCATTGGCGTATTACCGGCAGCAGCAAAATGGACACGGCGCCAGACGGGGTCGTAACTAATCGCCCTCTGCAGTTCTGTTGTTTTTGGAGATGATCTGCATGCTTGATTGTCATTTTTGGCCCCCAGTGGTGGAGACCACATTTGGTTAATCCACCACTGTTAATCAAGTTTGTCTGACAAAACAAAATGAAGCTAAAAACTAAAAGCAAAAGGCAGCCGGAAAAGGTTTTAAATCGTTTTAGTTTTTTTCTGTTTTTTTTAAATAAGGCACGGTGACTCATCAGCCACCTGACCTTAACGGCAGTCTGCAGGGACGTGATGTCTGGCCGAGCCCCCGTCGGAGTCATCTGGCGCCGGGGAGGAGCTGACCTGTTGGTAGATGAACGAGTAGAGGCTGACGTCAGGGCGCCGACTGAGGCAGCTCTTGCACACTGAGCTGTAGTACTGCCCCAGGAGATCATACACCTCCCCTGTGACGGAGACAAGGAGATTGTGTGTGTGTGTTATCTAGTCTCATATCACAGCAAACAAAATGTGGAGTTTTCAGGAAAAATAATTAGCCATAGCATTGTTTCATGAGATCACATTGTTTACAATAAAAATCTGAAGAGGAAATATTCCAAGACCTAATTAATCACATTATAATGAAATAATTATCACCCTCTTGGCAGTGAAATCTAAAAGAGTGCAAAAAAGAAACAGTTGCATATAAACAGGAAGCAGACAGGATGGTTGTTTTCCTTACCTACACTGATGTTCCTCTGAGTTAGGAAAGAGTGCATCTTGTGGACATCTGTCATGAGCTGGCTGTCACCAAAGGTGAAATAAGCCACATCTCGGCACGCCTCAGCAGCTGCCAGCATCTGTAGCAGAGCTGGTGGAAAAGAAGCCTTTTTATGAACCTCATCAAAAAAAAAAAATCTGTTTTCGTTACAGTAAAAAGATTGCTTTTTTAAAAGTTTTTCTTTTGCAAGATTGTTCACACATTCTCTTCTTCTTAATTAAAATACAGAAAAGTTTAATCAAAGTCTTGAGGGTCATTCAGTAGCCAATGTTAGCAGTAAAGTGTGCCGCGCCAGCCTCTGTGGCATTTACAGTAAAAGAAAAGTAGTCTGTGAATAGGTCTCACCCCCAGTGAGAACTCTGGATTAGCTACAAAGGGAGGCCAGGTCTGGCCCTGGAAAGCTGTGAATATTTTAAGAGACTGGAAATATGTCTGCTGATTAATGAAGGTTGGAACAGTGGCAAGTTAACAAGCATAACTGAATCAACTTATTCAGAACAGGGCTAAGCTGAATGTCAACACTTCAGCAGTTTTCTCTCCTCTGCTCTGTTTCAACTGCTTTTCCCAAGAATTATCTGATAATTAAAAAAATAGGTGGCTATCAGAAGCCACAGAAGATAAACCCAGGGGGAGAACCGCATCTGAATTACAAAGCTCTTCCCAGGACGCAGGTCATTAAGAAAACAGTAGGTGATTGTGCCTATGGAGGGCTGTACCTTGCTACAGCTAATTAACAAATACGTCTGTATAGATTTCAAGCACAGTCGCTCCAAGTTGGGTTGAAAGTAAGAAGCAGAGGTACAACTGCAAACGGTAAGGATAAACTCTCCTGAAGCTCTCTGCTCTGTGACTGTGATACAAAGCTGAGACAGAAAGCTGTAACGGATTGATGGACTCGAGCAGGCGATCAATTCCACTATTAATGAAACATATTAACTTTGTCATTTGATCAATAGAAGGAAGGCGACGAATCGGGCTTAACTAAATGAACGCATTCCCAGAAGACAAATGAATGCCCACGCTGAACTGCTGGAGCTCTTTGAAGCTGAAATGTATTCCGTTATGTCCTGAAAGAGAGTCCACTTAGACTGCCAAGTGCACCAAGATGATCTGAGCACATTTGCCCACATGATCTACTGACAGGAGAGTTGCGTTTTTACCTTTGAGACGTGTGTCACCTCCAAAAACCCCACAGCCCCAGTTCCCTGTAGCCACTGACGCAAGGTTTTGGCTTCGTTCTTCGGGCCGAGCAAAGCCACAGTAGGCCTGAATGAAGACGGAGCAAAGGGAAGAACAATGACAACATGTCAGGAAAGGAAATGGAAACACAGAGAAAAACATAATTCGACATAAGTGTTCTGTTACAGGCAAAAGAAGATCAGTACACTGTAAATCATTTGCTGTGTCTGACATCATTCACCATTCTCTACATAGAAAACACTTAGTGTAGTCTATAGTGAGCAGTGAAGTGTGTTATTGGACATTTATGAATCATCATTATTATGTAGTGTCGCATGCCATTTACTCAGAGGCACATATTGCACAATGAGATTAATGCATGCTGTGAACACTATGTATTTGTTTAGATGTGGGATTTTTTTGAGGGCTCAAATAAAGTGGCAGAAAATATAAAATATGTTCTAGGCCTTAAATAGAGAGTGATATCAAATATTGCCATTGCCTCATGGTAAGCAAAGCCCTTCCGTCCTCAAAAGTGTAGATTAAACAGGTTTTCTTTGGATGACATTACATCAAGTTGTCAGCCACACAAGGCCGGGCCGTTCAAGTTAGAGGGGAATGATGTGTTATTTAGTACATAAAGGAGGAATGAGCTCTGACGAGCCTCAGGTCCTTGGATAACCCTTTTGTTCAAGATCACTGGTATGTTTTATAATAACCAGGCCTTTAGAACTTCTCAATGCTATTAAACATAAATGGAAAGCAGCAAAGTAATTCCATTTGCCTGCAGGCTTGCGCTTGACACATCATTCAATGCATGAACACATAAAGGTTGGTTGGCCTGGCTGAACATACATTTTTTAACATTGTGTCTTTTCTCACTTATTCCCTCAATTCGATTGCCATTGGTGTGAAATTGGCGCTGGCTTTAGATATTAATAATACTCCACATTACGTGCATAAACAAGAGCATTTGACATGACAGCATGTCAGGTGGGATGTATGTCATATGAGAAATCATTTTTCTGAATGAGCTCTGAATATTAATTTTCACATTGGAAATGAAGTGAATAGTGAAAATGAATTGTGAGCGCCCACCCTCCCTCTGACCAGTCATAAATTCTTACTGTGAAAGGGCAGATGTGACAGTCAGCTGAACAATATTCGAAACAGGATTGATCTATATGTTGGTGCATTCTTCACACCCTTGTCAGAGCTGTCAAACTCCTATATGCTTTCTTCTTGACACCATCAACATCTTGATTTTCTATTACAAACAGACATCTCTGACTGGGAAGATTGCACACATGGTAGGATTCCTATTTTAAAAAAAATCTGTGATGTTGATTTAATAATTGTGATTAATCACCCCAAGGTCAATTATGTTCATTAAAATTCATTCTGGGCTTAATGGACAGTGGAATTTATAAAATGAAGCATAGTCTCTACAAATACGACAATCCATCCCTTAACTATAATTAAATTATTTAATGTTAGAAAAGAACAAATGAGTCAATGTCATCTCAGCTGACCTTTGTTATGAGACTGTTTCCCACTTATCAACCAAATGGATTGACACTAAAGTCATTATAGCTGTGAAAAACCAAACATTAAGTGGCAAATACAGGTAAAACATTACTTCAGCTATAGACTGTTAACAAGACATCACTATGGAAGATCAAAGTGTCTCAAAGAGCACTGGGTGATGGACAGATTGCCTCTATGATTCCACTGTTGTAAATTGTACAAACTGCACACTTTGACTACAAAACAAAAACAAAAAAACAATATCCGTTTTCAATGAGCTGACATAATGATTTTTTTTCCGTTCCTGCATGTTACAAAAGACAAAGACACATCACAGCAAGAAGAATGAAAGAAACACAAACACTCAAATAAAGTAAGCAGGAAAAACAGATTAAAAAGATAAAAGATAACCTTGTTTAGTTCTCGGTTTAGTTTCTCTGGATGGAACTGTTCAAGAAAGTTCCTGAACTGCAGCGCATCAATGGCCACAATCTCAGTGCATCTTCTCTGCCAGCCATCTCTAAACAAATCAAAGAAATGTTTTTTTTAACGTTCCACAAACAACAAAACAACTGGGCTTTAGTCTAAATAAGGCAGTAATTACATATAGATACATCCACCACAAAAATAAGAAGTTTTACGATAAATAATGTAAATAAAATAAAGAGATGCCTGAATTTGATGATGATGGCGCTAGATGAAAAGTCAGAGTCACACCAAATCTATTACAATTCATCCTGAGGGAGACATAAATGTCTGTACCATACTTAAAAAAATCATGGTGGAACTATAGGAACCAGAAGACAACAGGATCAATAAATACCTTGGAGTTGTGTCCTGGTGGCTGCCATCCCACTGGTAGGTCTGAGAATAGCCTGTGTATTTACTGTACTGCTGCGTACCTGGTAATGACAAACAGGGACATCAACACTTTGCAGTCACACATCAGCGCAAAGCATTAACAAATCAATCCTGATTTTGTTCAAACAAGGTCAGTAGTGATGATGAGGGGGGGGGGGGTGATGCATGTAAAAATCAAGATTCTTATCTTCTGTGATTATTGATAAATTTACAACTTCCCCCAAAATCTTTTTTAAAATAACCTATACATTGCATATATCCTGTGATTTTTTTTAAAACAAATCAGTGACAGATTACACTGTGTTAACAAGCACATAAAATCCAGTTTAGATACCAGTGATGCTAAATAACAAAATGGTTTAAGGGCTATGTGTAGTAATATTCATGTAGCTGCAATCTGTTTAAGAGTGTTTCTGATTCAAAATATATTTATAAATGCTGATATGACTGCCATTCACTTACTTTAAGGGTTTGGATAAATTATTATTAAAAGCATATGTAGCAGACACCACACTGTAAAACCTACAGCAGGCTCTTAAAGAACCATCTTAATATATTTAAATATCCATTCATATTAACAATCAACTAATAAATAAACAGTGAAAATACAAAGAAAAGCAAGTATCTACAACTGTTTACTCTTTGAAATATTTGCATTGACTTCCAACATTACTAATTGCCTTAAAAATGAATCGTTATAACGCAAGGTTTTTAGAGGATGAGGTGATTCTGCTCTTATGTGACCGGATGAAACGATGGAAGCTGTCTCCTGACAAAAGGAAGGTCAAGCTATTACCCCCCCACTTGAAACAACGTGAGAGGCAGCGACTGACCGCCAACCCACGGGGGAGCACTCAGCACCAGCAAAAGGAGGAGCGGAGGGCGGTGAGGCAACAGCACAGTCAAACAAATGAGGCCACAAATTAACTTCCCATTCATTAGCGCTCATTAGTACCTGGCTGTCGAGAGCACTCGCTGAGATGCTTCATGCTGCAAAGTGAATAAACCAAGTGATTAGCAGTGGGGCCTTGGTCAGCAGGTATAAGGAGGTGCATCAAGGGGGAGGAAATCTCTAGAGTGGACTCCACTTGACAGACATTTCACTGATAATCAGCCTGCCTGCCTCTCACATTTTTAAGTAATAAGCACAATGATTGGTTTCCAGAATCCCTTTAAAACAAATCAGATGAGCAAAAAGCAGAATGGGGCAATATATAAGATTATATTTTATACTTACTTTTCTATTTCTCGGCCAAGCCATGCAACCATAGCAACAGCTTTTTTACAATCCAACTACTGGCCACAAACATCTCAAACTGCACCAAACTGTGAGCTAAATGTCTTTTTGTATCACTAAACTGGTCATATGCTACTAGCACAATTAATGGGCAAAAGAAAAATGAAGGTAAATTCTGTTCAAAGTTGTGTACACTTATGGTTCCAAAGACAGTGTTAACTGGCTTAAATGATAGGTAACAGTACAAGGAAATATCTTCACACAGAAGATAACAGAATATCCTGCAGGTTTGCGCTATTCATTCCAGAATGCTGAGTATGGCAATCCTTATGTGGGTAAATATTCTGCTGACAGCTTTAAAGTTTGACTAATGCATTACGACAATCAATTGGCGAACTAATTCCGTCATCGTTATTTAGAAAATCTCTTCTGAGATGCGCAAAAGAAAACAAAATAGTGGTTACTTTAAGAATTTTTACAAAATATTCAAGCAATGAAATGTAAAGCATGTTAAGTTCAATATGAAATACCACAGACTGATAATTCTATCTATGCATACACATGACCTTTATTGGTCCTCCAAGAATATCAAACTCTATGATCAACCATATTTGCGTTTGAAAGGAACAACCTTCAGGAACAATATGAATTATGATTTAGATTTTTCTTTTTTTATGCACACCGTTGTCATTCAAACATAATTTGCAGTGAGACGCAGATCAATCTTTGCCAGGGAATGAAGTGTCTGGTTATTAGAAATTATTTCTAAATAACAAAATAGGTTGCATAAAAATCTGCAGGTATAGTTCACGACGTTCCTGAAGGTTGTTCCTTTCATGTGTAAATGCATCATGACAAAGTGTCTCATATTTGTGGTGGACCAGAGACTATAAAATGTCAGAGGCGCGTCTCATTGCCATGTTGAGGCTAAAGTGGGCAACTGAGGAAGTTTTACTACTGAACAACTGTCAAGGTCTGCATGTGAACACGAGGATAACACTGTTGTTTCACACCTATAAAACTAAAACATAGCAGTGTACAATGAGAACAACATTTAATATTATTTAGCTAAATTTTGTGCACTAAAATGTCTATATCTTCGTCTGTACTGGCATCAAAGAATCATAAGACTTCTCCTTGATACTGTTTAGGCTTTTCACCGCCCTGATGGCAAGACATATCCAACAATCAAGGCTAATTTAATTAAGCCTGGGCACTTTTGCAAATTTCAGAGCAGAAGTAACATCCATTAGCTTCCTTACTGAATGCCAAAAACGTATCACATGGGGATATGATTTACCACACACAATGCAGCACAATGCAGCTAAGGCTAGGACCGGGCTTTTACAACGGGAGGGGGACAAGAGATACGGACAGAGTTTAATAAAGATGATGGAATGGAAGAGTCCATTAGTGGAACAGGTCCTGGGCAGGTCTTCCAGCTATAATTAATTCCGGGCCCCAGTAATAAAGTTAAGTGCCGTAAGTGGAGCCGAGGGAGAGATGGCCGGCAAGAAGTCTGAAGGTGACTCTGCCATTGCGAGAAGACCTGATGCAGCGGTATGATTGCTGATCAGCAGGGCGGAGGCTCAGATGCCTCACTTCCTGCTCTGATCCAACCCACTTGTTAATGCAATGTTGAGGCAGTTAATCTATTTATGGGTGGGTATTTGTTGTAACAGTGGTTCACGTCATGGACTCGCATATATTAAAATGTATATTTACAATATACACAATTGTGTTAAGAGCTGTAAAATACAGGAGCAGTGAAAAATATTGCTGAAAGCTTCTGTGATGCTTACCAGACCGCAATGAAATTCAATAGAATATAGATAGAATATAGATAGAGATTGTTTCTATATAGCCCCAAATGATTTTGTGTTTGTTTTTATTTCACTGAGCCAGTAGGGTTGTGTATTGACAAGACTCTGGCGATACAATAAGTGTCATGATACAGGGGGTACGATTCAATATATTGCGATACTCCAAGCAAGGCAATATATTGCGATTCTTTTAATCAAATCAAAACTGTCTTAGTATAAAGAGCACACCACCGTATGCATAAAGTCTGAGTAAAAGTTAATTCTTTTCGCAATTAGAACTGTGTGATCGGCATTTTCCACAGTCCCTGTAACATCCAACATCACAGAACTACTTTTTGTGCAACCTGAGCCACTGCCAAGAACCCTTGCATGCAACTATAAATTCAAAATTGATAGTGTTTTTAAGAACTGACACAGTGTCGCAAAACATTATATTGCGGTACTCAAGACCTATTTTCTTACACTCCTATGTGCCAGAGGCTTGGGCTTAATTACATTATAATACTTACAAGTCAAAAAGCTGTAATTTGCTCTAACACACATCTAATTAATTTATGTCAGTTATTACATGTATGCAGACATGACGGTACTTATGCAGGGCTCAGTAAATCTATTTAAATAGAAGTACTTAATAAATGTTGTAACCCTGTTGTAAAATACATACATTGAGGATTTAAATTGTATTTTTTTATGGTGGAATGGCAACTGGACTTGAGTATGCTTCCGTCAGTTTGGATGGGCTACAAAATGTATACCGTAAGGTTTGTTTTCTAACCTCTTCATCAAATGCAATCAAGCAGCGGCAGCTGTCTAGACGAACAGTGTTAGAGAGATAAGAAAAAAGAAAAAACTGTCAGCAGATATCAGCCACCTGCTGGGATTCCTTGAGTCTAGCTCTTGTTACTGGGTCTACTGGCCTGTCCCAGCCTTGTTTGTTGCAACCACTCAATCCTGAAGAACAGTCTTTGGGAATTACTCAACAGAAAGACACCAACAGAGCAATCAGGACAGCCCAATCTACAACACCCGACTGATGCGACTCTCCCTTATGCAGCCAATCAAAAGGGAACATATGACAAGGACAGATAAAGAAAACAGGGCAATTGCCACAAACATCCTTTAGCCTCTTGCTAAGCCAAGATGGGGTAAATTGAAGGTGTGTACTTCCTGCTGTGTGTCTGTCAAATTAAAAGGTCAAGCATGAAAAGAGTCCCAGGGGCATTATTGATCTGATCTGAATCAACAGCGCAGATTATGAATAATGGAATAGTATAGGATTCATTCGGTGGAAATCATTTTCCACAAAAGGTGCGGGAGGGTTTTGATCACTGACCTGTGATGATCAGACATTCATTATGATCCAGGGCTTCAGTGAAGAGGCGAGACACAATGAGCTCAGGATTGATTAGAAAACGGATTTCCTCTTGGACGAGACCAGAACTGGTGACTCCTCCTCCCACAAACTTATTGGCAAAATCCACCTGCAAATCAAGACAGAAAGATGGCGATGAAGCAAAACACTTTTGGACACAGATGGCAATGCAGCATCTCCATGTGCACATAATCTTTAACTAAAAATGTTCTTTGATTGTGAAATGTTTGGCTTCAGGAGGAAAACACTACATGAAAGGGGTCTCAGCCCTTTTTCTTTGATTTGTGACAGAATCCCTGACAGTCTGATTGGGAAGGTGGCCTGGGGTGCGCACATTATTCAGGCATTTGTCCCCCCCCCTGCCAAAGTGAGCTCTCCCCGGGATCAGCACTTAGGTGTGCTGCTGCCAGAAGCAAATATCAAAACAAGAGAGCAGTCATACAGTCCAAAGTAAACATCTCCCTCCAGTCACAACATGTTGCTAAATTGACTGCTGACTGATGCCTGTGATATATCCTGCTCTTTGTGTTCTCTCATGTGTGTGGGCAGATCTATGGGTGACGCTGATTTACTTGTTTATTTTTGGTTCGTTTATGATTCAAACTAAAATACGCTTCTTATCAAGCTATTGTTTTAGTCAGAAAGCAGCCATGTGGAACATGTAATCCAAAATTCCGGACAGACTGTTGTTGTTGCTCATTGGCCGATAGACAGTCCGGAGCAACCCCGTCACCATGCCCATGAAGAGGCTGCCAAAAGGGGGGTGAGCAGCATTCTGAGGGTCGATCTCCCCAAACTGGTCACTCAACTCTGGGACAGCGGGCCAGCCTCCAAAGTCTGCTTTGACAGGCTGTCAGCACACCCCCCACCCAGCAGAGCATCCATCAATCCGGGGCAAATCCGCAGTGTGCCCCGGAGCTGGTCATGTGTGCACATCAATTGTCAGCTTGTGGCAACTGGAGGCAAACAAAAGGTGAAAGGCAGAGCGGGCCGTCCTGACAGTGTACAGGGAGCATGGCCGACACAGAGAACAGAGAAGGCTCAGAGGCCTCGACCCCAGTCCCAGCACACACTCCCTCCGACGTGTCACGGGCTCCCTCAAAGGCCTTTTCAGCAGTAGTAAGCATTCTGGGGGAAAGACTCCAGAATGTTGTGGCTTAGTGATTGACTACAACAGAGGCAAAAGAGGACGGGAACCAAGCACAGGGTGGAGTATCCCTCAAACTAAGAGCTCCTTCAAGCAAAAGAATATGATTCCGCAACCTAAAGACCCTTTGAATCATGTTGTCTAACTACAAAATGAGCATACTTCCCATCTTCTGCATCTTACCTGAAGCATTCCGTGACCGTCATCCTCAATGGACCCTTCACAAGTAATGTGGAGCTTTGTGAGTCGAGTCTGTGAGCTGAAACATAAAGAATGATTGAAAGAATGATGTTTTCCAGTTATCGACAACAGTTGAGACAATGGATCCTTGCTTGCTTCCAAAACAGTCTACAGCTGCAGGGATTTTTGACAGAAACAAATGACATACTGAAATAATCATATTTTTCTGTGATCACAGTGTCAATATACTACACCTTTTCCAATTCAGAGGTTTATCCAAGCTTTTCCGTGTGAATGTTACAAGTCCAGTAGGCTCTGACAAAACCGAGAAGGGAAGTAAGAATTAGTCATCGTATACCGTTTCACATCAATAACAACGTCTTGCTGAAAAAATTGAAAATTAAATCTGAACACTTACTTTGCTCGGTGATACTTTTGAAATAGCACATCAGGGTTTTCAGTTTCTCAATCTTCCTTGAAGAGGATCCCTCGAACAGCCTGAAGGCAAGAAAAGATTATGAATTGAATTCAGTTCTTGATTTAAAACTACATAATATGTTCCTCTTCTAAAAATGAAGCACATGTTTTTAAGCAAGCAGGTTATACATGGCATCACAGCCACTCTTTTGGTCCGCCAAGGGTTAAACAACTACAGCACAGACCAGGAAAAATGACTCTGTGCTGTCGAGACACAAGACCTCCACTTTGGCCATGTGAGTTCAGTCATGCTTTAACTTTTGATATAAATTGGTTCATCTCTCACTCAGCTTCCCTTTCAGTCACTAGCCGATTAAGTAGGAGTCCCTACACTGTTACGACAATGGAGTGGCCCCAGGCTTGCCATCACAGAGTCACACTCATGTGCCACTTCACAGCACTCACACAAAAAAAAGGAAACAGAAAGGGAAACAGGGCTCCCTCTCCTTGGGGGTACATTAAGAAGCCCTGTGTCCCTTTTAAGCAACAGAGTCCTCAGGAGGCAAAAGGTCAATTCCCCCTGACACACACACACACACACACACACACACACACACACACACACACACACACACACACACACACACACACACACACACACACACACACACACACACACACACACACACACACACACACACACACACACACACACACACACACACACACACACACACACACACACACACGGTGCAGTGGGCTTGTTTGACTGCACTTTCAGCATTAAGCCCAACATCTCAGTAGCAAACTCTATAAAGAAAAACCACAGCATGCCTCTCCTGCCACAATAAAGAGAAAGAAATTTCATGTGAGTGAAACGAATTAATGACAAAAGGTCGATGCACTGAGAGCCCTTCAGGGGCCGAGAAAATGTATTCAACCAAGTCTGCTCCTGCATTCATTTCTAGTTTTTGTAGAAACAATCGTGAGTCGTGTAGTCCTCAGGGCAAACATCTTTGACATAAGCAAGCCACAAGTGAAAGCAGGCTTTTAGTAACAAACTGCAATATGGTCTTTGGGGGAGAGAATGTATACACAATTATATAACATCACTATACCACCCACGGATGTGAAAAGGCTATGATGTAACTCAGGAAAAGGGTATAAGTGACTACAGTATGTATAAAAGCTGGGTTTCTGTATCATCCGCACAAGAAAGCATTTCTCAAAAAACTGTGTAATCAAGCCTAAAAACACTGTCTTAACTCAATGCACTTCATGGTAAAATAATAAATAAGCTTGCTTCTGAAGAATATTTTGAATGAAAGTGACAACACTCAATCAAGCCCAAAGAATAAATAGTCGTAACAGTCAGCTTTATCTCAATGCAAATAATGTGAGAAGTCTGAATTGAGATAAAAGAACAATTAAAGATAAACAGCGTCCTCTGCATATGATTCATCTATTCCTGTGAAACACAAATGCAGAAAGAAAGTTTGGAACTGACTGATTTCTATCAAAAGTAATAAAACAAAAGTAAATTAATAATAGATTTAAAAAAAAAAAAAAAAAAATAAAAAAAAAAAATAAAAAAAAAAAATAAAAATAAATAATAAATAAATAAATAAATAATATATTCTCCAAGCTGGCTCCTAACAAATTGGTGATTCAGAACAATTTTAAGCAGCAGGCTAAAAAGATGACACTGGCTTTCATTTTAAATCCCAGCAAAACCTTTATGTGAATGAAATACTGATGCAATTGAACTCTGCTGCAGCCTTCTGGAAAACAGCCAATGGCCTTCTCCATGGTCAAAAGCAGCGATCTGAGTAAAAGTTAATCTAATTCCCTCGTCCATTTAGGTAATTACACTGTGATGCCAACAGAGATGGGGGACAAGACGGAGCAGTAATCTGCAGACCGTTTTTGCATTACACCACCCAGACGATCTCCACAGTGAAAGCTTGCAGGGATTAAAATAAGAACCCTCCTGCCCTTCTCTTTGTCATGTTTGATGCTTTTGAAGAAAAGCTCTTTACTACACATGAAGAATTGTATTTATTATTATGTTGTTATAACTGCCAGAGAAAGGCCAACAATTAGTATATTGAAGTGTATAGTTCTGATAAGTATTGCAACCTAAAGGAAATGTCTGTTTCAAAATGCTTTGCTTTGAAACGTGATTACATATTTTTTAAATGGAAAATCTTTCAGATCGGTATGTAAAAAGGTCAGACAGATCAATTTCTCTGATCAAATATAACACAGTGTTTGCTCATATGTAATTAAATCTACAGAACATAAAATGGTAATGAAACTAGTTGTCACAGCAGCATTATTTAGAAAACTGATCATGTAACTTTAAGCATCATGTATAAAACTACCACATCCCTACTTTACCTGAAGAAGTTGATGTCTGGGTAGTTGCAGTATTCATTCCGTCTGGAGTTGCGTCGGGGGAAGGTGCAGAAGAAGGCGTTGGCGAGCAGACATGCCACCTGCTCCTGAGACATGGTGATGGAGTGGTTCATGCCTTCTTTGAGGAGGGGTATCGGCTAGAGGAGGAACAAAGGTACAATCGAGGAAGGTCAATATAATTTGTTTTGCCAATCTGCCAAACGAGACGTTGAAGTATGTTGCATAAATGTAATAATTTGGCACCACTCGGAGCTTCTTGAATAAGCCATCATAATCACAATCAACGTCCAGCTGTGCTCATAAGAGATCGATACTCCTGGTAAAGACTATGGGTTAACATAAAACAGGTAATGTGCAGAAACAATTCTGTCATGACAATGTGGAGAGCTTGTTGCATTAAAACTATAGCCACACAGGAAAAATGACTTAGTTTGGGTACAAGTTGCATGGCCAAAATGTAGAAAAAAATGACCAATTTAGGAACAACAGAGCAATAATGATGGATAGGAGAGATTCAATTCTCTTTGCAGGCTGTTTATGTTGCAGTCATGTAAGAGCACATTTAGTAAACTTAAGCATTAATCTCTTCATCTCTCCACCTCAAACACAGACTGGTTTTCAACAGAATCAATACAATTTTAGATAAAGCTTGGACAAGCTACTCAATTTTCTATCGATTAAAAAAATGTTCCACTCGATTCTAAGAGAATAACCATTTATGAAAAATATATATATATTATAATGGGAGAAAGAAATCAACTATTACACAGGACCACAAAACACAATGTTCTATGTCACTTATGTTTTAATTTTCAAGGCCTACAACACCAAATATGCTACACTCTACACTAAACACTAAATACTGTTTTAGCCAAAACTGTTTTTATCTGTTTGGGTCACTTTGAGAATTACATTAATCAAACTAGAAATATATTTTAACACGCAGATTTAATTATTGGCTGTGTGGCCAAATTAATACACATAAAATTTTTTAAAAAAGCTTTTAATGAGAATTTTTCTTGGCTGCAAAAACACATTGCTCTTCATCATCCACACGCCAAAGAACCTTTAAAACATCGGACAAATGACCGTCGACAGCTACGTGCCTTGACCTCTCCATTTTTACTACCATAATGTTGTGACCTTTCGAGATCAACCTGCTGCGGTGATCTACTATGTCACAGACCAGTGAGTCAGTGTCTGTTGGTTAGTGATGGCTGTTACCTTGGTACAGAGCTCAGATGCTCTCAGTGCTAATTGCACCATGTCTGGCAGCAGGGAGCCAAACAGATGTTCAGCAGCATCAGGCTCCAGGACCTTGGAGAGAGCAAGAGATCTGTTTATGTTTGTTGTTTTGCCACAAAACTCAGCTGTGACATTATTAGCTGTTTGGTTTGATTAGGACAGATAGAGGACGGATAAAATGCTCGGATCCATATCAAAATGGTAGACATTATGACCAGTTTTACAATGAAACAAATCAATGAAATATAAGCAATACAGAATATCGAACGGCATTACTCCTGTACTTTTAAATGTAAAACAACCCTATCCAACCTACACTACTGGTCATGCAAATGTAAAAGAGCTAGTGGAAAATGAGAAAGCTGAATAACTGACTATTACCTCATATTGGACATTTAAAAAGGTATTGAGAAAGACCCGGCTTCATTACATTGAAACACATCTGGCAACAGCTCGACAAGTGGTCTCCAATAATATCCCCAGAAACAAATTTGAAATGAACATACCAATCACCCATGACTCCACAACAACTGCTTAAGTGCACTAATGTATTTAAGACAATATATACTACCCGTATTTACTCCCATATTGGCTACAAAATGTCAGAATGATCAATCACAGGGCAATTTCATCAAGGTTGCACGGCCATGCCAGCTGATTAAATAGTTTTCCTGGAAGAGATGCAAATGACCAAGGCTTTGAAATGGAAAGGACAGTGTGTTCCCAGGACAACAAGCCTTAACTTGTGATTTAGCTAAGGACATTTATAATATGGCAAAAGAAGCCTGACTAAACACTGTCATAAGTAATGACCTGGTTGACATCATAAACCGCTCCCATGGGTGTAATAAATGAAGGCGGTTGACAAGGCGAGACGGAGGATATCGCCGAGGTAGTATAAGCCCGGCTCTTTAAATCAGCAGAAGACAGTGCATCAAATCAACTAAACTAACACTCTCTGTATGACTTGATACAGGTCTGTACATCACACCAAACTGACAAAGTAATCAAGCAAGACGCAGGCGTGTGGGCAGTGAGAAACCAGAGCTCCCATACAGATTTAACACAACTCGTGATGCTCCTGTTCCTATTCCCCACGGGTCAGAGCAATAAAGCAATCTGCTTGACTGCGTCTGTGGACGTGTGACCATGTAAAAATAAAACACTTGCATGCTCATAACCGTAAACACAACTCTGGTTCGCTAGAGAAAGAGAAATTGACAAAAACCAATGCTGTCCGTCAACAGCTTTTCAGTTATTCATAAGATGTGCGTGCACAGATGAATATTCAATGAGGGTGCCTGGCCCGTCACTCCGTGCCATTCATGTCTACTTTTCTCTGACACTCAAAATAAGCCTGCTCCAGTGTCTCCAATATGGCATCTCCAGGGCAAAAGTAACAAAGTAAAAAATGGGGGAACATTACATTGAACTGTTTGCTATCCCCATTTTGCCTCCGTGTTGCATTGGAAATAGATCAAACAATCCTTGGTTATTGTTTTTAAAATGAAATTTGTTAAACACCAACACTATATTCTGTGGGCGGCTATATGAGCTGCTTTCTATTAATTTATTAAAGATATGAATGTGTAGCCTGATTGCTACTGCCGTTTCAGCATATTAAACTATTAAAAACACAGATTTATAAATAAATTATGTACGGGACAGAAGCAATAAAAAGTCTTTGTGGAGAGGAACTGTATGCGTCAACTGTGCAATAATACATAACATAAATAAAGCAAATGCTTTTGTAAGAGCTATAATGATATACACAGTATGTGGCTCTCAAAAGTTAAATGAAGTATCTAAAATGAAACACAAAAGTGTGACACTTTTCATTTTTACGGTCAAATATGCAAGATTTACAGTGTTTAATGAACTACCAATCGTCCCTGATTCCGGCATACCATCTTAACTTCACCATCAACAAAACATTAAGTGATCAAATGTTTGATGTTATAATCAAAAATGTATGTGGCACCTCACTTACAAATCCAACTCTGACAATGTCAGGTTTTGCCTTCCCAATTGATTTCAAATTCAACCACAACCACAAAACTTGGTCTTTAAGGCCTCTCAACATGTGCCAGATTTTATCTGATAAAACTCCCATTCGGACATGATTTATGACTTACATATGGCAAACAATTGATTCAACATTATAAGGGTAAAGCATTCTCTGGGATGTAATGTCAGCCATTTTCATTTCTGACAAGTTACTTAACATGACCTTTAGGCAAAAGATTAAATGAATTCTCTAGACCCCCCCTTTGACCTCTGAAGGGCTGCAACATTCTCCTGTGAGAACTCCATTACTGTACCTGTACAAAATGACACTTTTGAAATACTGGCATTTATGAAAAAACGAGTTACATGCACTTCTTTTCTGAGATGCGAGATATCATAAAAATATGTAGATGATGTATTCTAGATGATGTCATACACCGGGTGGATGAGTGCTCCTACTATAATGAAAATAAAGTATATTATTTGTCTAATGCTACAGGCTCGGGATTTCTTATAAACACTCATGTCGCAACTTGTCCATTTCTCTAAATGCAAGATTCCCATCCCTTTCATGAGCCAGACGGTAGTACAGCCTTCTCTGATTCTCTACATGACGCAGAGCGAATCAAGACAAAAGATGATGGATGGCCTCAAAACGAGGCTGGAGAAGACACCGACAACTCTGAGCGACAACCCATAAACCAACAGTGCTCTGGCCATCATGATGCAACTCTGGCCTGCTTTAACCTTTCCCTGAAAAGAAAACGAGTAAGCTTGGGGCAGTAAGATATAAAGAAACAAGAAAATATATTTTTTAAACAACATCCTTGTAATTTGAGCCTCAGAACTCCAAACAGCTAGATGTCCACACAAGTAGATAAAATATATATACAAAATGAATTGCATTCTATTAAGTGTAGGGACTCTTTTATGCAATGCTGCAAAAACGCCTTGTAACCATACAGAACAAACCTTTTCTATAAAAACGTTCTACCCACACTGAGCAAAGTATTTACATTTTTTTTTAGTATTTCAAAACCACCAAATCACTGCATGACAGGCTCATTATACTGTATGTACTGTTTTCAAGTAGTGGAGAAACAAACATAAGAAAAAAGGCTTCATAGTAGGCTTATCTATCATTATATATTCACAATGCCACTGAAATACTGTATATCAAACTAAATCTAATCTGCTGTCAAATGAGACATCCGAATCACTGCGTCTTCTACAAAGTGTAGATATTATCCTAACTATCTGATGAGACATCTGTACTTTCTTTGACCCCGAGCTCTGTGAGAAGCACCAACATTGGTTTACAATGCCTTCTGTGTGGCAATAAGTTATCACAATTAGACAGTTTGATGTTCATTAGTCTACAGTTATCCCTCGAACATCTTCATGTGTCTTACATCGACGTCTACATGTGTGCACACCAGTTAATTCATTCAATCACTCTTCCGAGTAACAAATTTGTGTACAAAATAACTTCATTCATTTTTTTTGGGGTTCAGTGGTATTCATAAAACGATCAGTTATCATAACAGACATTTACATTGTTTACCTTGGTGCAGTATAAACGTAATGCGGTGAAGTCCCATTTCTTGGCCAGCGACGCACTGTATTTCAATATTGCATTCTGTAACAAAAACATAAATATCAGACAAAATTGAAAAGCAAAATATATCTGAATTGTCATTTTCAGTCATAATTACTATATGCGTATGTGTAAACTGTCAAAAAAAAGCAGAATTCTGAGAGCCTCTCCGTTTCTGGGCCTATGGCACCATCTTATGGCCGGGTCTAGTAACAACAACTACAGTGCGCTGTGCCCTTTGTCTTTTGAAGTGAGATACATGAGGCCTTGCCAATAAAAGGACACAGATGTGAACTTGCCTTCAACTCGGGTTGACTTGAAAATGTGTTGTTTAAAGTCTCCTTGATCAACTCCCAGCGACTCTTATTCTGAAGTTCTTCTGTTACCTGTGGAAGCACAAATGTATGAATTAATGTTAGGTCTCTGCAGGGTGAATTCAGTTCTGGTTTCATATGCAAAGATCAATAGCTCTGTGTCGTTGTGCCTGTTTCTTGCATTGATTTTATGATTTAATAAAAACAGTACCGTCTTTTGCCTTTGCATTGTTGTTCATTCATGCACATGCATTTGAGAAATGAAAAGTGAACGTGGACGGATAAGCAACATAGCTTGTAGACACTCTTACCCAAATTGATATTTCAATTCTTATCAAATTAAGTACAGAGTGCTAACCCTATAATCCTCATTGGTAGCGATAACAGTCTGAACCACTGGTGTACAATCAGTGCACACAATTCAATGTGTAATTCATATTTATTTTTTAACATTATGCATTACTGCAATTGTTTTAAAATTACACTTTTATAAACATTTTGAGCATTACCTCATCCTGTACAGGAAACAGGTTCCAACTGGAACAGGGCATCTTGACATGGACATCATCCCAAGTATCCTTAAACTTTGCAGGATATGGAACAGACACTTTACCATTCTCAAGAAGGTCTGTCTGTCAATGGGATTGAATGAAAATAAATGGCATTAGTATACATACAACATCTGTGTTAAAACCAAATAATCCTATTGACAATAAAACATAGATATGTGAGAAACTTAAAGAATAAGCGTTATTTTAAAGATAATGTTGATGTATATTAACTCTCTGCCTTCGCATGCATACAAATTATTCTGAAAGCCCTCATAAAGATATCCCCTTATTGTACAAATTATTGATTAAATAAGTTGACTCACAAACCTGAAAAGAAGACATGGGTTGACCAATTCAATTACCACTTGAAGCGCTGTGAATGCTAGTATAAAAAATGTATAATTTCTCAAACCCGTATCATCACAGTGTGCAGGCCAGGAACATCCCTCAACGGAGGTAGAAGTCCGCCACATTCAGGCATTCTCTTTAGTTCGTTGATTGGCGTCCCCAGCCATTTGACCTCAGGGTTGACAACAGGTGAAGTAGATTCTTTGTCTGCATCTCGTTTCTCTCGAGATTTTTCTGGCCTTCCCCTTCTCACAGTTGAACCTGTTGATGATGTCGCTGAAAAGAAGTCTGTTATTTTGGCATTGTGTTTGACAGAGCGCTCTGAGTTGGCTAAGCATGTCTCCACTTCTTCTTCTTTCTCTAATCCACTGTCATTGTGGGACAGTGTGTGCCTTAGCCCACCTCCTGCAGAGTCACTGGAAGCTGGTGATACAGGTGTGTCTTCATCCAGCTCTTGTGGTGTCAAAGGTTGGGTTTTTTCATCTGCGTCAGACAGAGTGGGATTTTCAGCATTTTGGCAGTCCAGAACCTGAGCTGAGGTGCTCTGAAAGTCACAGTCGTCGGCCATCTCTACATCTTCTTGGGTTTGGCACGCTTCAGCTGTATTTGGGTTTTTTTGGGGCTTAACCAACCATTGGTTCAGAGTATTTCTGAACCGTCTGGGGCTGATTCTTTGACAATCACCTTTTGTCTTTACACCTCGCAAACTATCTGCTCCAGTCTTTGGTCGCACGTCCATCTTCGTCTTTGTGTCGTTTTGCCTCCTTTCTTGATTTACCGTGTCATCGTCTCTTCTGGTCTGAATACATGAAAATGGGGCTTAAGAATAAAAAAAATATATTGTTTTACATTGAGGGAGATACTTATGCCAATAACATATTTAATATATACTCTGGTAGACATATTATATCCAAACAAATTACCTTGGAGAGAAGAACTGATTTCAACCCTAAGTCTCTTTGCTGAAGGTTCAAAGTCTGTCAGTGCAGTCATTCTACAAAAGGAGAAAGTAACACATTAGACATCCCCATATCATTTTGAGTTTGCCTTTTATTGGCAGATTTTAAACATTAAAATATACAACCAGTACACTCACAATACAACCTGAGCTGACACCACCACTGAAGTGTTATTTGGTTTTGTCCAGACAAGTTTGCTGGGCAGTCCTTTCTTTAATAGCAAGTGAGCATATCTTAAGATGCTGTATGCGGCCATGCATGACACACAGACTGTAGTTTCGAGGATACTTAATGACGCAAGAAACACAGACTATCTAGAAACGACTGTAATGTTAATGTGAAAAAAGCACAATCGTACTTATAACCGTTCAGCATTGCTACAAACACAGCACGGTGGTCCAACAACAAAACACTTCCGCATGTGTGACGTACTAACGCGAACTAACGCGAGAGTTCCGTAGCAGTTCTCGTCGGCGTTTTTAGAACACCAGTTCTAATAACAGAGTTTATAGTAGACGTCTTAATGACGCCGATGAGCGGAGGAATGTCAGTGGAGAAACTAGTTCCACTTGACAATCAACGTTATTAAATTGGTAAAACAAGATATTGATCTTGATTGATTGATATTGATTTCAGTTAACACTTAATGCCACACCTCAGCCTATTAAAGTGCAACGTTAAATGTCTTACAAACATTCACAGTATTGTCACCCGCACCTTGGGAGTTCTTTGTTTGTTTTTGCAAAACCGCATAGCTCACCTGTCGTCTAAGCCACGCCCATCACATTGCACCTGACCACAAGGAAGCAAAGGCACGAACACTTGTCATGCATTAATAGTGCACATACCGTAGGGCCTAATCGGTAAATAGTCTTGCTACTTTAAACCAGGATCATGGTCAGAAAATACATCTTATTTGGTCTTGTTTTGCTGTCTTACGTTTCCTGCATTGAGAACAAAGGTAAGACAAAGGCATTTGTTTTTCAAGTCTTTCCATGGAGCCGAAACAGAGCTTGTTTTTTGTCTTTTGTACACCCTACAAGGTTGTTTTTATGGCATGGACCTTGCTTGCTGTCTACAACATAAATTAATCTTGTAAACTCTATAGCCTTTCAGTTTTAAAGGGACGTGAGAGAAACTCTTAAGAAAGAGGTTCATTATTCCACATTTACATTTACTGTACATTTTTATTCCTGTTCTATCTTTATTTTGTTGTATAGTATGTGTATTTATTGTCTGTGTAGTTGTATAGTATGTGTATTTATTGTCTGTGTCTGTGTAGTTGTATAGTATGTGTATTTATTGTCTGTATAGTTGTATAGTATGTGTATTTATTGTCGGTGTAGTTGTATAGTATGTGTATTTATTGTCTGTCTGTGTAGTTGAGCTGCTGCAACACTTGAATTTCCCCCATGGGGATCAATAAAGGAATATAATAATAATAATTTAATTTTCCTTTTTTTGTATGTAGTTGAATTACTTGTTACCTTCTCAATATTTAGAGTTTCACTGTGTTCACCTTCCTTCCAGACAGTTTTAATGGGCTGAAATTAAAACTCTCCAAGTACTCCATTGTACATCCTGAGGTGGTTCACCGCTGGAAAAGGAGCAACACACCGCCACAGTCAAAAGACGTAGGAAACAACCCTAATTGATACTTTAAACCGATGTTTCAATATGACAACTTCAAGAATGCTCTCTTGTTTTTACCTATTCAGAAAAATGGAGAGGAGACAATATCATATGCGGTCAACATAAACAACAGAAAGCACCTGCTTCATCTGAAAAAGAACAGGTATTAACAAGTTGGAACTTAATTTGATGTTACTGGTATTATTGTAAATTCATGCCAATTCTTCAGATGAAATATCATATAATACCGTGTGTTTTTTTCTCTCCTTGTCAGAGACTTTTTGCACCCAAACTTTGTTCAGCACTCAAGTGACGCCACTGGCAACCATCAGACATCATATCCAAAGCAGCATGTAAATCGACACTTACTTTCTGTTGTATTTGGTTGGTTTGAACTTCAACCCTTGAACCTATTTTACTCTGCTTTTCCCAGGTGCATTGCTATTACCATGGAGAGGTGGAGGGATATGAGGATTCAGTGGTAGCGCTCAGCACATGCTCTGGCCTCAGGTTGGAACATCTCTCCTGCCATTTCTAGCTCCTCTGATTCAATATTGACATATGTTAACTTTCAGTGGAACGGTGTCATGATTTTAAAATCTGACTGTGTTATGGTGCCGCAATATTTGAATGTCCACATGAATGATCCAGAGCAGCAAAGGCACTTTTATTGAAGTTTCGAGTTTTTCATCACCTTGAGGAAGTGTTTCATGAGGAAGTGTTTCATGAGGAAGTGTTTTGGATTTATTGGTTCAAAGATTTTTTAAGTTGTGGAAGGTAATGCCACGTTGTGGGTTTGCAATACCACACCCTGGCATTGGCACAGACTGAAATCATTTGTCTAAAGGTCTGCTATGCACTACTTCTCTTTAGGGGTGTAATCCTCCTCGGAAATGAGACTTATGGACTTGAGCCTGTGCCACAGTCTGCCACCAACGAGCATCTTCTGTACCTACTGAAGGACACTGACTCTGGGCCCGTCACTTGTGGGGTCGTCAGTGAGGCTGCATCAACGCAAAGCCATGAACCCTTCGAGCCGGGCAAATCACTGACTTCACTGCTGCGGGTTAGGATGCTCACCACGTGCACCTGAAGTGAACATATTTTCATTGTGCTAACTGGTTTTGAAATTCAAGGGTGACATGACTGCTTTTCCTTCTTTACTGTTGTTTATTTAAACAGAGGAAGCGTGCTTTACCTCAAACCAGTTATGTGGAGTTGGTGCTGGTCGCCGATAATCTCAGGGTAAGTGTGTATATCTTTTAGTGACTTAGGTAAAGAGAATATATTGGCTGCAACAGGTTTGTTTTTTTACACTCGATGCAAGTGAATATCATTCATTGAAAAAGAGCACCTTTACCATACTTATTGACTCATCAGCCTTAATTAGTAATGTGCTATACTACTGCTCAAATGTTACAGTGCTTTTCCAATGCTGTGAAATATAGTGGCAAAAGCATTCCCCTTAATCTGTTAGGAAATAATCTTTTATAATTGTGTTTACAGTATAAATTTAAGAAAAACAACGAGACAGCTGTACGAGAGGAAATGGTGCAGATGGCTAATCTCCTGGATGGGGTGAGACTTAAAGTTGTTTTTAAAAGAAAGCATGCTCAATTTTAATTAATTCAGATATTGTTTTTGTGTTGTTCTATGCCTTATAATCTCTTATTTTCTGTTTTATTCTAGTTTTACAAGCAACTGAATATCCGTGTGGTGCTGGTGGGCCTACAAATTTTTAAGGATGCTAACCCCTTTGAGGTGGAAGGAGCTGCAGGAGAGGTGTTGGGCAGGTTTGTCAAGTGGAGGAGGAATACTCTCTTACCAAAGATCAGGCATGACATGGCTCAACTCCTTGTGTAAGTAATGTGTGTTCTTGTGTCATAGATGGCCACCTGTGTGAATCCTTCAGAAATGTAGAGTTGAGTTTGTTACTTATCTCTTGGTCAACTTCTTTCTCAGTGGTCGGCCTAAACCATACAATGGCAGCATCTTAGGTATGGCCTTCGTCGGCACCGTCTGCAGCGTATCGACTTCTGGAGGAATCAACGTGGTTAGTTCAACTCCCTTTTAACTTCTAACACCAGCTGTCACATTGCTGCTTTGGCAGCATGAGCTTTTGTGTAGAAACTGATACTGTCTGCATTATTTATTGGGCGTTCTATAAGTGCAGCTCATTCTCGCATGCTCTGAATAACACGTCAAATGGGTTAGACTTAAATACAGTCTTACGAAATGTCATGACAGGACAACTTTGTTTGGTTTTGATTCCATAGATTCCTTTGCCTTGTGATGCCCTATAGTGTTTGCATATCCTTTATACTTTAAATTCAAATCAAATAATATAATTAAACGTTTGCTGCCCTTCTTTTCCCTTCAAAAAATACTCCTGTTCAAGGGAAGAGTAATATGTAGCCAAAGCACTTTAGTTTTTGATACCGATTAATAACTTAGATTTTCAGTTTGGGATCATATATTTAGGTATATTGACAATGGAGATTGTGAGGACTGAATGTACTGTGTGTTTTCCCAGTTCAGTGCGGACAACCTGGCTTTTGTCTCCGCTGTGGTGGCCCATGAGATGGGCCATAACCTGGGCATGAATCATGACCGCGGTGGCTGCAGCTGCAGTACAAAAAGCTGCATCATGGCAGGCGGTGCTGGGTAACACATCTTCCACAAAATATTTCTGAACCCTTTTGAAATGAAACTAAACAAGCATTAGTTAAAGTGCTGCGGTACAATACTGATCGCATATTACATATTCTGTGCCTAATACAACAGCTATAGTCTTAAACAGACTCCTGAAATCTTTTTTTTTGTGATGTGACAGATAGCAGTTTTTTTTGTTATTGTTTTCAATTAAGTTGAATGTCCATGATGGTCCATATACTTACTGAACAGGATTTAAGCACCATATGCTTCTCTATAATGTAGCCTTTTTTTGCTGGCAGTTCATATTGTAATAAAAACTGCAGATGCATAAACACTCCATTTATCTTTGAATAATAAGAAAGGAATGTGTGATCTTTTTAATGTTTTTGAGATTGAGATAGATATCATGTGCGTAATTTAACAATATACATACTTTATATTGATGTTTGGCACAAAGCTCTTGATGTCCATGAAATATTTTTTGTGACATCAATGGCTCTGTACTGAAGTGATATAATTCTGTATTTGTTCTTGTTCCCAAAACACTACATGTCATCCTGAAAACACTACAAATTGATGTTACTTTGATGACAAAACATTTCATCTGCTCAAAGGTCAAAGATTATTTAATGCAAGCCCTATCCAAGTGTATATTTTCCATTAATGGTTTATGCTGCTACCTTGTAGGGGTTCCAGCACTTTCAGCAGCTGCAGTGAAAAAGACTTTGAGAATCTGATCGTACGTGGAGGAGGCACATGTCTGAAAAACCAGCCCTCCGCGTCAGACGTGGTTGATGTGGCTGAATGTGGTAATGGCCGACTGGATAAAGGAGAGCAGTGTGACTGTGGCAAACCAGCGGTAGAGTACTTCGTCTCAGATAAACTCTCACACACACGCACACACACAGGAAGTTACAGATTATGTATTGGATAAGGATTTTTTTTAATACGTCAATCAACCTAAATGTAACTGGTGTTAGTTTTCACACTCATTTGATGTTTTGTTATGTTGTTTGCCAGCATTTAGATCTGACGACCAATAAATACAATGTAAACCATATAGAGTTGTGGAGAATATCTTTGTTAAAAATATTCAGTCCATGAAGCTGAGAAGTTTATGATATGTTGCAAAGCAATATTTTGAAAATGAAAACAGAAATTTGCAAGTTAATGATGTTCAGAGTAATAATTAGTATATCTTGTAAAACAAGAATAATTCTTTGGTGGAACACATTTTGTTTTCAGCTTTACAGATAAGACACGTTTTATGCTACAACCTCATTGGTCTTAGGATAAAGATATTCTCCCAGAGTTAAATTATTGTACCGTTTCTGTCATTTTAAAGTGGTGGTATGCATAGATTGTCTCTGTTTCCATTTCATACAGGAATGCAAAAATAGATGCTGTGATGCAGCCACCTGCAAATTAACAAGTGGGGCCGCCTGTGCTCAGGGAGAGTGCTGCGAAAACTGTCAGGTCAGCATTATGTTTGACTTAATGCCAGAGTTCAATAGCTTATGATTGCACCGAATAGAGGTAATGAAATGTACTTGAGAATTTTTTTTTGCACTTGCAAGAAAAGTGGGTCCTTTTATTTTAGTTGTATGCAATTGTTTATTCTTTTAGATCAGAGTTTCTGGAACACCATGCAGAGGGTCCGCCAACACTTGTGATCTTTCTGAATACTGTGATGGCACGACGGAGTTCTGTCCAGATGACTTCTTTGTCATGGACGGCCTGCCCTGTCAAGACCAACGAGCTGCTGCATACTGCTATGAGGGACGATGCCAGACGTATGATTTCCAGTGCAAACATCTATTTGCACCAGGTACATTTAATACCGCCTGATACTAAGACTTTTGCAGCCAATTAAACTACAGAAACTGTGAGGTCCGGGAACTTTTGCTCATAATTTCTGGCTGCAAATTATACCCTGTGTGTCAGACAAACACATGGCGTTTAATTTCTATCTGTTTGTGTAAAACGCTAACTGTGGATGACCCAGTCAAGAATGCATAAGCCCAAAGTCTAACAGGAGGCAGAGGTCACCTCGAAAAATATTAAATCACCCCTCTGGCCATTAATATTATATGTTGTATATTTTTTCTCTTTTGGGCAGATCCAGCAACAAAGGCAGCGGATATTTGTTTTCAGAATGCAAATATCAGGGGAAACAACTTTGGTAACTGTGGAATGAACAGCAAAGGAGAACATATCAAATGTACTTTAGCGTAAGTACTCTGGTTTTTATAATTGAATGATATGAACTAAACTAACTAACTAACTACTAATGGTCTCCATTGCTGGTTTTAAGTTGTCTTTAATACAGCATGATGTCCATTTGGTAAAATATGGTCCCATGTGACCATATACACACACATGGGACCATATATTTTATTTTAATATAGATAGATAGATAGATAGATAGATAGATAGATAGATAGATAGATAGATAGATAGATAGATAGATAGATAGATAGATAGATAGATAGATAGATAGATAGATAGAAAAACATATACAGTTGCTCTAATTTCATACAGTTAGGATGGTTAATTTAATCAACTTAATTTTTTTTCAATTAAAGGATGGATAAGCTTTTCTCTTCCAACATTTTACTCATTAACAACTGTGTTCCCTTGAACCGGCACTGCAGAAACTCCATGTGTGGGAAGTTGCAGTGTGCCAACGTGGACCTCAACACCCCCCCTTCTGGTGCCCAAGTCAGTGTCGAAGAAGTTCAAGGGGAAAAGTGTATTAATGCAAACTTCAACCTCGGCCCAGATGTGCTAGATCCTGGCTACGTGAACTCTGGCAGCCCTTGTGAGAAAGGAAAGGTAAGCAGACAAACTATTTTAAGAAGTGTACACGCCAAAGAGAAGGAATGTGACCCAGAACTACTTTGATTAGATGTGTGCAAGGACAGAGCTGTCTTTGTTAAAGTTTAAATGACACCTAATGACATCATTAAGTTATTTGCCTTCTCTCTCAGACCTGCCTGGACTTTAAGTGCTTGAACGCCTCTGCCCTGCTGCCCAACTTGGACTGTGATGCCCAGACCAAATGTAACGGCAAAGGGGTGAGTCTGCATTTTATTTTTATTTTTTTACTCAGTTACCAGCCAATAATTACGTGTGACTTTACTATTATAATGTTTTCTTCAGGTATGTAATGACCAAGGGAACTGCCACTGTGAAAACGGGTGGGCCCCACCTAACTGTGACAAGTCAGGGCGTGGTGGCAGCATAAACAGTGGTCCTGCTCAAATAGGTGGGTTCAAATTGAAATTGGAAATTTACTTTTCAAGATAAAGTACACAGAGAGTCAAAGGGCACTCTACTATATACAGTTCACCTAATGCCACACTTACAAGCTCTATTTTGGGCAACGTATGGAAATCCACCATGATGTTGTCTACACAGTGATCTAACACAGCTGTCCTTTGTTAGGCTTCATATGACTCATCATTCAGTCTTCTGTTGGCATGACTGAAATAGTTGTGGTTCCTTAGTACGTCTGTTATTGTAGCGCCTGGATTTGAATGTGTTTTGGTCTTCGATCCTTTAAAATTATTGAAAATGTATCGTGTCAATTTGTCTATTTCCCCAACTGGATCAGAAATAAGAAACGATGTATGCATTCATTGTTTATCGTCTTCTCAGGCTGTGATGCCTCTAACAATGAACTAGAAGGAATCAGATATTTAAGCTGTTATATCAGCATTAGTTATATATGATAAATCTAAGTTGTCTTTTCTGCATCCTGATGTATTCATGGATGTTATGTTTGTCTTGATGACTTGTATTGTCATGGTTGGGGGGGCAAAAATCACCCAACCACTTATGTAATTGTTGGTCATCTGCTAGGAAAATGTTGACTGTTCCGTGTGACTAATGCAATCAAATATGTTGTAATGTTTGTTATTCACACATGACCTTTTCTACCACAGACTACTCCCTCAGGAACGGACTGTTGATCTTCTTCCTGTTGGTGGTTCCTGTTCTGGTTCTTCTCATCCTGGTGCTGCTCTTCATCTTCAGAAGAGACTCCCTGGACCCGTGCCTAAAAGGACGAAGCCTCAAGTACACATCACCTCACATTAAAAATATACTTATAGATACGTCATGGCTGCAGTGCTTTATCTTAGATGAAAGGAGTATTGCTTCTCATAAGTTTTCTGCTTTCACAGGTCACGTAATGTCCCAAATGTAAATGCAAATGGGCCTTCAAACGGCACTGTTCAGACAAGTGCCACAACCCAGCCTCCATCACAGGCTCCTTCTGATGGGGTAAATATTCTAAGTACTCTTTTTCTGCTGCATATAAGGAAGTGTAATGTTGATTTTGAGGTAAATCAATCAAAAAAGGTTAAAAAAAATGTTTTAACATTGCAGATTTTAAGTTGTTTTTTTGCTTCTAATTCCAGCCTGGGTATCCACCAGCTACTGCAGTTCCAGTTTCTGGGTATGAACTTTATTTATTTCACTCAATCCATACTGCCCTCCCACACAGATGTAAATTTAAGTTTTCAATGCACAAGCAAACCTATATAACCGAATTTACACACATCCTGTCAGTTTAAGGTATGGAGAACTGAATTATTGGAATGACGGGCAAAGCGCTGCCACTGCACAACCACCAGCTCCAAGGCAGGGCCCTGGAGTACCAAGACCAATCCCTACCAGGCAGCCACCTAGTTGATTCTCAAGTGTATTGTGAATATATGTATGGAGTTTAATACAGCTCAACACTTTATAAAGAAACACGTTTAAAACACTGTGATAACAAAATACTTACTGTAACTTGTTGCCAGCACCTTTTTTTAAGGTTAAGTGTAGAAATGTGGTGGTGGATGAGGCTTATAGACAAGTAAATATTTATTGGAATATCTGTGTTTTATTCAATTTCTGTTTATCACTCATTGGAAAATCATGCACACAAAATATTTTTTTAAATACCCCTAAACATTTTGTATTTCATGTTACTATGTACTCAATTATTTTAAAGATTTTGATTTCATGAATGTAAAGATAATAATACAATATATCAGGCAATGGGCTAAATTTGTGTATCTTTTTGTGAGAGTGTGTGTTTCTTGGAATTGTAGTAAAGCTGTACTGTCAGTGTAGTTTGTTGAACTCCTGTAATATAATTATACATGAGAGGCACAAACTGGGCTTATGGAGGTGTCAGAAATGTTACCCTATGTTAAAAAAAAAGTTTTAAGAAAATAAAAGCTCAGAAACAATATATTTTGTGTAAAAGAACTAGTGGCTCCCAAATGATTTCCTTAGAAGTATTGAGAGGTTCCATACCCACGGTTGAGAGAGATAAGATAAAATAAAAGATATTCCTTTATTAGTCCTGCAGCGGGGAAATTTACAGGATTATTTACAGGATTACAGCAGCATAGAGGATAGTGCAAACAAGAGACATAGTTATAAATAAGCAAATGAGCAATAAAAAAAACCCCAGTAAAAAACAGTAAAGAATCCACAGTAACTATTATATATACTATATGTAAATATTATATAAACAGACAGAAACTATTATAACTATAACTATACTAGGAGCAGAGCTGGTTGTGCAACCATGGTCTTAATATGCTTATCATATCCTACACTTTTGAAAAAATAATGTCGGTTTATCTATCAAGCTTTTGCCCCCTTCCTGTGTACTATCTATGCTTTCTCCTTTTTTTTTTTTTGTTATTTTGAAAGGCGTGTGGTCGGAAGTCACATGATATTTTTCCGTTCTGACGTGGTATGATGCGGAAGTTCATTTCAACTGCAGCCATCAATAAAACTACAATTTGTAAACACTATATGAGTTTTGAAGCGGCTCTCTGGTAGCACATGGCTGCAGAGGAAGCCGGAGGTGTGGACCGGGCTCCGGCCTGTCTGTGCGTCCTCTGCGGGCTCCCTGCCGCTGGGAAGTCCACGCTGGCCCGCAGAGTCCTCCGCACCGCTGCACAGCGCGGATGGAGAGCTGGTGTTGTGCCTTATGATGACCTGATCACCGAGCATGCTTTTCAGATCAGAGTGGAGGAGACTGACTGTGTGAAACGGCAAGAAATAGTAAAGAAAAACTGAGCTAAATTGGTCCCAATTTAGTAGCAATCCCAAACAGACACTGTATCCAAAACTAGTAAGAATAGCACAGTTTAGATTAATTTAAGTGGGTTTTTCCTATCAGTAGCCTAATATTTCATTGTAAACTCAAATATGGTGTTATTAACATTGCAGCTGAACTAAGGAGGGTAAAATAAGTGTATTGTGAGAATAATATACAGTACCAGTCAAAAGTGTGGACACACCTTCTCATTCATCTACTTTGAAGAATTTAAAATATAAAACATATTCTGGTTTGTTGAGCATTTGTTTGTTTACTACATAATTCCATATGTGTTCCTTCATAGTTTGGATGTTTTCAATATTAATCTACAATGTAGAAAAAAATAAAAATAATAAGAAAAACCATTGAATGAGAAGGTGTGTCCAAACTTTTGACTGGTACTGTATTTGCAGGCATTGCAGCAAAGTGTAAAGTTGTGTTTCAATATCATAGGAGATGATACAGGAGAGGACTGGTTGCAGCTTCTCACATGTGACTTTTTGCTGGTTTTCTTAGTAGTATTCAACAGAATATATTTGGGTTTTGGACTGTTGGTCAGACAAATTAAGCCCTAATATGTACAAATGTATTCAATATAAGGTACCAGAGTCATTGTCCTCATTTGGGTTTTGGTGATGCGTCCACAAGTGTCAATTTAAGTTTTCCAGAATGCATTAAAAAAAGGTAGAATGGTTCATTTCGTTTTCTTTTTCTAGCACACTGAATGGAAGTTACACAGACAAGCAGTTTTGCAGTGCATTGAGCAGTTCTTGGAGAAACCTCAAGTTTTGGCTGAGCTGCCGGTCAGCTGTCCGATCAACAGGGCTGCATGGGAACAATGTATTCGAGCTCTACTGCAGCCTGAACCTTTGGACGGCTCACAGGCTGACCAGGCGCCACTTCTCTTCCTACTGGATGACAACTTCTACTATCCAAGCATGAGATATGAAGTGTACCAACTTGCAAGGAAGTGTAAGTGCTTTCTCTTTACAGGCCACTTACTTGAATGTTCATAACAGACCATAATGGTAGTTTTGCATGTTTTAGCTCATTAAGTATACATTTATTTTATATATCTGCTTACATTGTTTAAAGTATTCTATAAGCTTTTATATTGATTTCATAGCTTAAACCTATTAAAACCCTTATGTCATGGAAGATCGAAGCCTTCTGCAAGGACCCCAATGCACCAAGGGATATTTTCAAAACCATTGTTATGCAACACAAGGACATCATTTTGATCAATTTAAAGGCAACTAAATGTCTACTATAATGAATTTCTGATTCCCAGCAAGTTTTTTAGTATACTGATAACTGATACTGGCTGCCTTGACAATAAGAAATCAGTGTTAAAACTATTGGATAATACAAGCAAAACTACTCGAATGCCATTTAAATGTACCTTTGGTTGAATTAATTTGTCTGTTTGTCTTTTTAGATTCACTGGGTTTCTGCCAGGTGTATCTGCAGTGTGATTTGGAGTCCTGCATCAGCAGAAACCAGACCAGGTCTGAACCCATTCCCACTGAGGTGATGTTGGAGATGGTGAAGCGTTTGGAGTCTCCAAATCCACAGAAGAACTCATGGGAGACAAACAGCGTTTCACTCAATACCACAGACGACTTTTCCGATTGTGACGTGTAAGACAGCAGAATAAGCAGTTATTAACACTTATAACTGAAGTTCTCGTGCATAAATTAAATATTCATGTGTTGCCGCTGTCTTTTTCTCTTCCCGTCTGGCTTGTCCTCAGCCAGAGGGTGATGGAGTTGATCTCTTCTGCCCTTAGCAACCCAATAAGCCAGGCTGAAGACAACACTGAACAAAAGGTGTGCTAATGTAGCTCCCCTTAATTCTGTTAATAGTAGGACTTCAGATACGCAACTGCAGGATTTATTTGTGCTGTTGTCTCTCTGCAGGAGGCGGACCGCCTGAAATGTGCAACTAGTGTGGTTCACCAGACCGACCAGGCCTGTAGACGCCACATATCTGAAGCCATGAAGACAGCCAGAGGTCAGTTGTGAGCTTCATTAATTCTACACATTTGACATTTTATGCAGTTTGTAATTTAAAGACCAGCACTCTAATGTTTTTTTTCACCTTAACTTTAGAAAATCAAGTACTTCCAGAGCACATGAGGTCTTTGGCCGCTCAGCTGAACGAATCCAAAGCAACTTTTCTTCAAAACCTGAGGAGACAGTTGTTACCAGAAGCATCTTTCGCTCAAGAAGAGGATATTGATGTAGAACGTGTGGTGAAAAGAGCAGTGGACATTTTTGATCATGAGAAAGAGGAAATCCTGTTGAGAGTCATAAATGAAAATAAATGACTTGATTATTTATGAATGCATGACACGTTGTATTTATTAAATGTAAATAAAATGTACTTTTGCTGGTCACTGTGGCAAAGAAGGAAAGTGTATGTATACTATTATTTTACCTTGTAATTAAAAACCTTAAAGAAATATTTTTTTAAAAAGCCAAACTTTTAAACTCTAATTTCAAACTCAAGATACAGTCGTGATCTTCTACAAGGTCTCTGCTAATATGGTGTCAGTACACAAATGATATACTTAATAGATAAGAGCTAACTGATCTCAAATCACTTTCTGTCCATCATTTGATAATCACATACAAACAGGCTAACCAATTGAATGAACGTGATGTTACATTACATCTTATAGTCACAGAGATCTTTACAGTGTTTCATGGAGTGAGGTATAAATAAATATCAGAACAGCACATAGGATTATAATTAGTCTGGCTGGACACAAACTGTTAAACAGAAAATGAGCCAATTAAGCGGCCAGTCTATGAACATCCCACTTCATTTTCTCACAGCGAAATGTATTGATGAAAACTTTGGTGTATAATCAGACTAACAGGTCATATACAGATGATGGACAAAATCATAGTTAAAGAGCCCCATGATGAATACTGAGCTGGTGAGGCTCATCATTTTTGGTGTTCAATACTGTTGGTGTTTTATTGAAATGTCTCATGGATCCAATAATGTCTCAGTGTCAAACACAAGAAGCTGCATTGGCGCAGAAGGAAGGATTCAAGATGGTTCTGTTGTTTTGGCCACCGTTTGTATGTATCAATCCAAAGCCAATATGAAAAGCTCAAAGCCATATAGAATTAAAGTAAGTCATTTATATAATTAATAGGGAATAGTAAACTGTACAGAGCAAAAATACTAATACTCTTTCCTACGCAAATCAGTCTCCCCATGTTTAGATGCTGTAAAAGCAATATGCTGAAAACGCAGGGAGCAAAGACACCGTATGCATCTATGTTGCTTGGAATCACTTGTTATGTTGTCCACGGGCAAAATGGCATGAAAAGTTGTATTTGTCTATGCACATGTGACCGCAGATGTTGCACTGGAATGGATGTTCGTAGCCATGACAGCCCATGTGAATGGTGTAGAGGATATTATCCACAAAGTGAATATCACAGTGCTGGCATGTATTCAGGAGCAGTTGGTCCGCTGTGGTCGGGGCAGGGACGGGTGTGCTCGGCTGGCTGTTGCCGACAATCGCGGTAACAGTGTTCAAGCTGTTTTCAAAGCCGAGGTCGGGAGCAGGACTACAACTCCCATGGCCTGAGGTGGGAGATTCATTTTTACGTGGTGAAGTCTGCATTCCATTTGAACAAATGGCTACATGTTCGCTGGAGACCTGTCGTATGAGAATGGGCTTCACGTCTTTTAAGGACTCCCTGTCTGGGGATGCAGGGGTCTGAGACTCAGGATGGAGGTTGGCTAACTGACCAGCAAGTGTAGACAGCTGGTCCAGTGGGTTATTAAAAGTAAAACCATTTGCATCTCTATTGTGACTGTCATTCTCATCTACCTTGGTGGGGTTATTATGATCACTGCTATACATATGGTTGTGGATCTTGATAGACAGGTCATTTAGATAATCCGACTTTGGCATCCCCACGGAGGCAGGGTTGTAGTTGATGAGCAGTCGCCTGCTGAAGCCCAACGAGCTGGTCCTCTTCTGCAGGGAGCTCAACACTCTTTTGTTGGAGAAGGGAGAGCGGACGGCCCTGGTGGGCAGGAGCTTGTGGCGGCGGCGACGGTGGTGCGACAGGTTGCTGCGGTCACTACAGCGGAAGGCGCAGAGGTCACATTTGTACGGTTTCTCTCCTGTGTGCGAGCGCATGTGGGCTTCCAAGTGACGCTCGTACGCCGAGGCAAACGGGCACAGCTGGCAGCGATGGGGCTTCTCTCCTGGGTGACAATCGGGCAGGAAATAAATGCAGTTGTGATATTCATATTACCAAGCATACTTCACTGTGAAAGAGTAAACAGCTATGAGGCAGTAAGTATAATGTAGTATGTGTGCAGCACAAGATATTACACAAAATGGACATAAGGATATAGGCAAAAAAGACATAGCAAGTACAAGATATTCTTCCAATACATCATCCTGAATATGTGAAAAAAAACGGACATGTAGTTGATATACAGTACCAGTCAAAAGTTTGGACACACCTTCTCATTCAATGGTTTTTCTTTTATTTTTATTTTTAATTTTTTTCTACATTGTAGATTAATATTGAAGACATCCAAACTATGAAGGAACACATATGGAATTATGTGGTAAACAAACAAATTATTATTATTATATTATTATATTCCTTTATTGATCCCCATGGGGGAAATTCGGGTGTTGCAGCAGCTCAACTACATAGAAACAGATAATAAATACAACATATTATACAATAAGAATAAAAAATTTAAAAAAAAATGTACAGTATATCCACATGGGGGGGGGCTGGTCAGCGTGATGACAGACTGTGGTCTCCGCTGTTGTTGTACAAATGCTCAACAAACCAGAATATGTTTTGCTGCAATGCCTGCAAATACAGTACATTGTAGATTAATATTGAAGACATCCAAACTATGAAGGAACACATATGGAATTATGTGGTAAACAAACAAATGCTCAACAAACCAGAATATGTTTTATATTTTTAGATTCTTCAAAGTAGTTGAATGAGAAGGTGTGTCCAAACTTTTGACTGGTACTGTATGGTACACTCATAACAGTAATTGATTAGTCCATTTGACTGAGAATCACCTTGATTCTACTTAATGACCCCCCCTCCCACACCCTGAGAGCTGCTGGTGTGTAAATGTTTGAATTACCTGGATGCATGTGTTTGGGAATGTTTTACCCATTGCATGAATGCAGAGGCAACACTGACCTGTGTGGATGCGGATGTGCTCTATTAAACGAGCCATGCCCTTGTTGGCATAGCTGCAGTAGCTGCACTTGTACTTTCCATCGCAGGTCCTCTCCAAGCCGTCCAGCTGCACATCTGGACCATCCTCCACCGGTAGGCTCACCTCCACAGACGGAGGGTCCAGACCATTCTGCTCACTCCTGGGGGCCACTAAAAACCAAATGCACATCAAAAGGACTATACAATGCAAAGATGCATTGCTGTAAATGCACTGTACTCAATTCTCACCGGCTTGAAAGGGCTCCCCTGGCTCTTTATCCCCGCAAACAGAGCCTGAGATCATGTTGACATGGTGGGTCTGCTGGGTCAGGTATTCTTGGAATTCCTTCACAAAATCCACAGGCTCGGTTTTTATCTCCTCCATGCTCCTTTTGGAAAGTCAGCTGACGTGACGTAACGTTAGATGGCTGCGAAATATGTTGGACAGCAATGTGACTGTGACCAGGTGAACACTTCCGGGGTTGTGTTGATAAGTCTGTGTTCCGTACCTCTTTAAACGTAACTGTTGCGTTCAGGGACCGTCGTAGAAAAAACGTGATCACAGATTTGGCACCTTGAACCTCAAGAACGCTTCTTTTTCTTCTTCTTCTTCTTCTTCTTCTTCTTCTTCTTCTTCTTCTTCTTCTTCTTATTATTATTATTATTATTATTATTATTATTATTATTATTATTATTATTATTATTATTATTATTATTATTATTATTATTATTATTATTATTATATTCCTTTATTGATCCCCATGGGGGAAATTCAGCAGCTCAACTACACAGTTACAGCAGCTCAACTACACAGACACAGACAATAAATACACATACTATACAACTACACAGACAATAAATACTATACAACTACACAGACAATAAATACAATACTATACAACTAGACAGAAATAAATACACATACACATACACAGACAATAAATACAACTATACAACTAGACAATAAATACACATACTATACAACTACACAGACAATAAATACACATACTATACAACTACACAGACACAAACAATAAATACACATACTATACAACTACACAGACACAGACAATAAATACACATACTACTATACAACTACACAGACACAGACAATAAATACACATACTGTTGAGGTAAAGATTCATTTCAGCTCATATCAGCTCACATGACTTTGCCTTAAAAACTACAAGTCCCACAATGCACCACCGGCAGGCCAGTGCAGGCTGCTCATTACCCTTTTAAATTGGAACACCTGTGAATGGAAGGTCTCTCAGCAAACATATCAGCAGAGAGAGCAACAAACAAAGGATTCAACTCGTGGTACAACCAAAGGAGCCACTGGTACGGTAACAAGACTTTTTATTGTGATGATTATTTAGTAATCATTTATACAGACAGCATGCATATCAGTTTGCTGCATGCATATGAGTTTGGCTTTTTGGTTGAGTGTATTTTGTTGATTGTTCAACTTAGGTTAATGTTTGAGCTTTCCTTAAAAACACCAATGCTGCATACTGTTTGCATTTCAACAGTCTATATTATATTATATATTAGTCATTAGTTGGGATTGTTTCAGAAATTCCACCTGTTGTAAGCCTTGGTACTTGGTACTGAGAATTGTTTAAAATTTATTTGCATGTTTGGATAACTTATGCTTTTTGTGTTTTGAAGGTTTTCAACCTGATAGACCAACCACTCATCAACAAGAAACAAATAAGGAAAAATAAAATAAAAATTGAGCTGTGTTGGAAAGAGTTGTCCCGTGCGTCCTTTGGGGTTCATGTACCAGGCCATTTCAAGTTGGGCAAGAGTTGAAAAACACCTAGGAACTTGACACATACTATACAACTACACAGACAATAAATACACATACTATACAACTACACAGACAATAAATACACATACTATACAACTACACAGACAATAAATACACATACTATACAACTACACAGACACAGACAATAAATACACACACTATACAACAAAATAAAGATAGAACAGGAATCAAAATGTACAGTATATCCACATTAAGATTAACACTAATCTTCAATTAGTGTTAGTTTTTATATGTTAACCGGGTTGCCAAAAAAAAGCACAAATCCGTCCCAAGCATGCAATTACCAAGAGTAGACATTGGTGATATAAAAATGTAATAAAAAGAGTCACAAGTTTTTCATTTTATTCAAACCCTACTGATAGAGCATCCATAGGAGGGCATTACTACTGCCAGCTTGAGCTTTTTACATTGAGCTTGTGTTCTCAATAGTTGTATCTTTTGCGCATTCAATTCGAGTGTCTATTTGCACAGTGGGTACATGAAGGCATCATCGAATCCACGCTAGTCACGCACGCCGTGACGTAGGCACGCAGGCGCTGGAAGCTAGTTACTCAGCAAACATTTCCTGCCATTATCAAAGCTTGCTTTCTCGCACTGATTATGGCTGCTCCGTTGGCCAGGTCTCTCTCAAAGGTCAGACTGAATGAATACCATTGACACATTTATTACCATTTGCATTTAATTGATTTCTCCCTCTGTCGTAAGCTGTTATCCTTGAACGTAACGTAATAATAATAATAATAATGCTCAAGGACACCAACCTTGTGGTTACGGAACAAGCACCCCAACCACGCCAGCTGACTCTTGTTGACATTACTAGCTGGCTTGAGGGCACAAATTAACTTGTTGTATTGCATTGTTGTAACTTAACATTAATGTGTGTGCAATCTTATTATTATTATATTCCTTTATTGATCCCCATGGGGGAAATTCAAGTGTTGGAGCAGCTCAACTACACAGACACAGACAATAAATACACATACTATACAACTACACAGACAATAAATACACATACTATACAACTACACAGACAATAAATACACATACTATACAACTACACAGACAATAAATACACATACTATACAACTACACAGACAATAAATACACATACTATACAACTACACAGACAATAAATACACATACTATACAACTACACAGACAATAAATACACATATTATATATGTATATGTATAATAATAATAATAATAATGCTCAAGGACACCAACCTTGTGGTTACGGAACAAGCACCCCAACCACGCCAGCTGGCTCTTGTTGACATTACTAGCTGGCTTGAGGGCACAAATTAACTTGTTGTATTGCATTGTTGTAACTTAACATTAATGTGTGTGCAATCTTATTTAAAAAGTGTGCATTAAGCCCAATTTATAATAATAAAATAGACATTTCCACTGTTGCCTCTCCTGGTTGTAGTCCTGCAGACAGATCTCTGGATCATGGGGGGGTGCATGCCAGGCTGGATGGAGGAGCTGGTCCACCAATGCTGCCCCAGATGTTCACTCAGACCAAGCAGGCGGTATGGTCTCCTATCCTCCACTTCAAACATATTCAGAGGAGGAGAGCATGATGAGGGATGCAGGTGAGTTGAACATAGTGTAGTATCATTGGTTGAGCAGACAGCCATTGATTACCCACACTAAACCTATGTCTTGTTCTTTACAGTTAAGAAATATGCACAAGAGCGCATTGCTCCTTTTGTGTCAAAGATGGATGAAAACTCTGCCATGGACAAGGAAGTGATCAAATCTCTCTTTGAACAGGGTGTATGTGATTTATTTCATTGTCAATTAACAAATTAAGTCAGTGTCTGTCTTTTTTCTATCCAGTAACTCTGTTTTTTGTTTTTTTGTTACAGCTCATGGGCATTGAGATTGACCCAGAGTACAACGGCACTGGCTCCTCATTCTTCTCCTCCATTCTGGTCATTGAGGAGCTGGCGAAGGTGGACCCCTCTATGGCTGTGCTCTGTGACATCCAGAATACACTGATCAACACACTGTTTGCCAAACTGGGTACAACAGCTCAGAAAGAGCAGTACCTCAGCCGACTGTCAACTGACATGGTGAGCAATTTAACATACTATCACTCAGTGTATAGCATAAAACACTATATTGTCGGTGTGGCATAGATATGAAACGGTAACCTAAAGACAGCCATGACAGAAAGATTTGTTGGAAGAACAACCACATAATGAAACCTGGCTGTGTCATGAAGAGTACGTTAGCCTTAATGAATCAACTCCTCCAAGTTATATTGATACTCGTATTCCTCGAGGCACAGGCCGAGGAGGTGGAGTAGCAGCTATCTTTGACTCAAGCCTATTAATAAACCCTAAACCTAAATTAAATTACAACTCATTTGAAAGCCTTGTTCTTAGTCTTTCAAACCCGAGCGGGAAAGCATTAAAGTCAATTTTATTTGTTATAGTGTATCGTGCACCAGGTGCGTATTCTGAATTCCTATCTGAATTCTCAGAGTTTTTATCTAGTTTAGTCCTTAAGACAGATAAAGTTATTATTGTAGGGGATTTTAATATTCATGTGGATGTGTATAATGATAGCCTTAGTACTGCGTTTAGTTCATTATTAGATTCTATTGGCTTCTGTCAGTGTGTACATAAACCGACTCACTGTTTTAACCATACCCTCGACCTTGTTCTGGTTTATGGTATTGAAATAGAAAATGTAATTGTCTCTCAACAGAACTCTCTTTTATCGGACCATTATCTAATAACCTTTGAATTTTTTCTACCAGAGTGTACGCCATTAGGCAAAAGTTTCTACACTAGATGTCTATCTGATAATGCTGTAGCTAAATTTAAAGAAGCGATTTGTTCAGGGTTTTATTCAGTACCATTGCTCAATATAACAGAGGACTCCTACGCTAGCTTTAGTCCGTCTCAGATTGACCATCTTGTTGATAGTGCTGCATGCTCACTGCGAATGACACTACTTGCCGGAGCCCCGGCGTCGGCCATCAGACCCCTGGAGCTCGTCCAGAAAGCTGCAGCTCGTCTGGTGTTCAATCGCCCCAAGTTCTCCCAAACAACTTCCCTTCTCCGTTCTCTACACTGGCTCCCTGTAAGAGCTCGCATCCAGTTTAAGACTCTGGTGCTAGCCTACAGGGCAGTGAAAGGAACAGCTCCTTCCTATCTCCAGGCCTTGGTCAAGCCCTACACCCCCGCCCGACCACTTGGCTCTGTTGCCTCGGGGCGACTGGTTGCCCCGTCGCTCAGAGGTCCCTGCGGCCGATCCACCCGGTCACAGCTTTTTTCTGTCCTGGCCCCTCAGTGGTGGAATGAACTCCCCACTGACGTCAGGACAGCAGAGTCGCTGCCCATCTTTCGGCGCAGGCTGAAAACTCACCTCTTCAAGAAGTACTACCCTGAGCCTTCCTCGTAGCACTTATTGCATTCGTATTAGTTGTTGCACTTACTGTATTCGTATCAGTTCGTTGCACTTATTGAATTCGTATTCGTTTACTGCACTTATCCTATTCGTAGTAGTTTGTAGCACTTATTATATTTGTATTAGTCTGTTGCAATTATTGTTTTCGTAGTAATTTGCCTCTGCACTGTACTTTTGCTCTGGTTTATGCTTTAAGATGCTTGTTTAAGAAAGGAGATGCACTTATGACTTCTGGTGACTAGTAGTTCTCTTGAATACCTATGTTGAATACACTTATTGTAAGTCGCTTTGGATAAAAGCGTCTGCTAAATGACTGTAATGTAATGTAATGTAATGTAGACTCTATAGCTCCTCTAAAAAAGAAGCTAATAAAAGAAAGGAGGTTTGCTTCATGGTATAATCCTCAAACCCGCGATTTAAAGCAAATATCGCAAAAACTTGAAAGGATATGGCGTTCCACCAATGTGGATGAAGCGCGGTTAGTCTGGCGAGACAGTCTTAAAATATATAAGAAGGCACTCCGTAATGCTTTTTTAGGGGAGTTTTTCCTGTGCCGATGTGAGGGAAGGACAGAGGATGTCGCATGTGTACAGATTGTAAAGCCCTCTGAGGCAAATTTGTAATTTGTGATTCTGGGCTGTACAAAATAAACTGAATTGAATTGAATAATAGTGTAGATCCCTTCACTGGCTGTGTATATTCTGCACTGTATTTCCTGTAATGCTCTCTTGCACTTCCTTTTAACTGTACATGTGTCGCGTCTCACAGATTGGAAGTTTCTGCCTCTCTGAAGCAGAGTCGGGGAGTGATGCCTTCTCTCTGAAGACGCGTGCCGAAAAACACAAGGACTATTATATCATCAATGGATCCAAGATGTGGATCAGTAATGCAGAGCATGCAGGTGTTTTTCTAGTGATGGCAAACGTCGACCCCTCTTCTGTGAGTAACTGCTCATCTCTCCAACCTTTCTTTCTCTTGTCAGTTAAAAAACAGATCCACAACAAAGGCAGTTATTCATAGTATTTCTCTAGGAAGATCTGAATTTAAAATGAACAAATCTCTTTATCTCGCGTCTCATAGATGTTTTGCAAAATGAAGGTAACATCGGACTTTCTCTTTTCTTAAATGCAATTCAACTGTTAAAGGCAGAGTTGGTAATCTTTAGAAACTAGCACGAGTACACTGGACTTTTCCAATGAAAGGAACTAGCATCACTTACTCCAAAAAAACAAAAAATGATCATACGTAAACAAAGACCATTACTTGTTAATATTGACATCTGTTAAGCTAGCAGCTTAACAAACTGTGAGTTCTTTTTAGAGAATTTAATTCAGTTAATGCTGTCAAGATGTAATGAGGATTTACTAAAAATGTTTTGGAAGAACATTCACAACCCTGACTTTAGATACCACAAAACGTTATCCAAAACGACAACATCAGAAATTCTGAACCTTAAAATTGTCACAAAGTTAAATGAAGTACTCTCTAACTCAGTCCTAACAAAATATGTGCCTCGGTAATGTACAAATGTAAAGACAATCTCACTATCAATTGACAGGGATACAGAGGCATCACCTGCTTCATAGTGGACCGGGACACGGAGGGGCTTGAGATTGGCAAGAAGGAGAACAAGCTTGGCCTGCGTGCGTCCTCCACCTGCCCTCTTAACCTCGACAATGTCAAGGTAACACCTCGCATTGCACCAGACCAGTGTGAAACTGTGACTTGGACCAACTTTTGCCAACTTTTTCCTGCTTTTCATTGTAGGTACCAGAGAAGAACATCTTGGGCCAGATCGGTCAGGGGTACAAGTACGCTATCGGAATGTTGAACGAGGGCAGGATTGGAATTGCTGCTCAGGTAAGCCACCTTTTATTTAAATAATCTAATTAAACCAATAAAAACCCCGCTCTATTCAAGATTACAAAGTGTGGAAGGGAAATGTTGCATGAGCTAACTTTGTCTCTGTGTGTTTCAGATGCTTGGGCTGGCACAGGGTTGCTTTGACAACACTATTCCTTACACCAGACAGAGAGTGCAGTTTGGAAAACGCATATTTGACTTCCAGGTTAAGATCCACAATAGACTCCACTCTTTCACATAACACGCTTGTGATTATTCACATTATTCCGGGGACCTGTGTATTCATTGGGTTCTTATGTCGCAACATGAGGTGTCCTTGAGCAAGACACTAACCCCAGTTGCAGCCCACTATGCAGAGAAATAATTTCCCCATTGTGGGACTAATAAAGGATTGATTATTATTATTATTATTATTATTCATTGCACTGTTTGTATTCCAGGGCATGCAGCACCAGATAGCACACGTAGCAACACAGATTGAAGCTGGTAGGCTGCTGACCTACAACGCTGCTCGTCTGAAGGAAGCTGGGAGACCTTTCATTAAGGAGGCCTGCATGGCTAAATACTTCACTGCAGAGGTGCGTTTTCTGATCACTGACTACACTTCAACACAAGGATGTTGTTGCTGAGGATTTTAAATCATTATATGTATTCGTAGAATATATTGTAATCATCAGGGTTATCTGGGTTTCTGTTTATTTCTTTTATATTATTTCTCTTAACATATCTGTGATGTTGAACCTTGATTACCCTCTTTTCTATGTGCTGCTATCTTGGCTAGGGAACTCGTGTAAAATATGTATTTTCAGTCTCGATGAGTAGATTTTCACATGAAAGGAATATTATTTGATGTATTGGTTCATATCTTAAACATAGTTATAGAAACTAAAATTTAAATTTAAAAATATAAAATCAATATTGCAAAAGTCACAAAACATGCATATAGAATAGAGGAAAAATACAATAAGAAATGTAAAATATTTCAAATAAAACTTGCAATAAATCGCAATTCAAAATGGGAGAGCTGTGCAGATTTTAGAAGTGGTAGGTTTGTGCAGAAATGTGCAAAATTGTCAAAAGAAAGTACAAATGTTCACAGTAGAAAGTATAAAAAGAATATGCAATGTACATATATATATATATATATATATATATATTTTTTTTTACAAATATATTAAGAGTCTGTTTTTTTATTTTCCTCAGGTTGCAACACTAACCACATCTAAATGCATCGAATGGATGGGAGGGGTAGGCTTCACCAAAGACTACCCCATAGAGAAATACTACAGAGACTGTAAAATTGGTGAGCATAAAGTACACAAAATATACAACTCTAGACAAATACGGGATGGTTTACCAGTTCTGTTGTCGACAACAGTCTTAACAACACAGCCAAGGAAGGTGCCAGGGCAAAATGTCACTTTTCCCGTCACAGCCGCCGGTTCGGCTCCACAGTCCTCCAGCTGGAGCACCGGCATCCTGAGCTGCATAATAAGCCCCCTAGTCTCCTGATGCTGCAGGTTCATATACTGTGCAGGGGAATTCAACAAAGTCCTACCTTGTTTTGTACAACGGGAATTGGGTCGGGGTGGCTGTGGCGTGGCGTAGTGGAGAGCAAGGTAGTTCTCCAATCAGAGGGTTGGTGGTTCGATACCCGGCCTCGGCAGTCGATGTGTCCTTGGGCAAGACACTTAACCCCAAGTTGCTCCCGAAGGCTTGCCATCGGTGTGGACTGGATGATGAATGTTAGTTAGAGTCTGATGGTGGCACCTTGCATGGTAGCCTGTCATCAGTGTGTGAATGGGTGAATGATATGTAATATACTACTGATTGTAAGTCGCTTTGGATAAAAGCGTCTGCTAAATGACTGTAATGTAATGTAATTGATTGTAATGCTTTGGTTTGTCTCCCATGTGCAGGCACCATTTATGAGGGCACAACCAATATTCAGCTATCTACAATGGCAAAGTTCATTGACAAAGAGTATGATCACTGAAACCAACTGACTGGATGGATCGCAAACCTGTGTTACACTCCGTATTCTTTTTTCTTTTTGGGGGGATTTTGGGGAATGCATTGCTGTAGATCTGCTTTTATGTTGCTCGAGTTTTAATGCAGTCATAGATGTCTGTTCCTATTATCACCAATGTCTACTCTTGTTAAGTAGTTTGCACTACTTATGTTACTGATGCTGTGGTAAAAGTTCTCTAGCTTTAGGTTTAAAGTTGCTCTGGTACAAAAAAAAAAATTTCTATTACTTTCTATCAGACCTTTCCAGAAGTCTAGGACTAACACAGTGATGTAGAGCTGTACCGCTTCCCTCTTGTTCATACTGTTTCTTCTTCTGCTTATTGAGAGATGATGATTAATGAGAGATGACATCACAACAAAACTGATCCATATGTTTAATATTAGAATTTTGAAAGCTATTTTTGGGGTTTTCTTTGAATGTCTCAGTGCCTTCAGAGGGATGGCTGGGGATGAGATCAATCACTTGAAAGAGTGTTGTCTTCACAGGCCCTCAAAAATGTGAATTCTAACATTTCACTCACCTTTTATGCTCCATTAATACTGTACAGTTCCTTGTTTGGGGAATTATGGAAATTAATTCACACCATATAAAGAAATAGTCTGTATCGAGCCATATGTATCAATAAATAAAGCTGCACGGTGGTGTAGTGGTTAGCACTGTCGCCTCACAGCAAGAGGGGCCCGGGGTCATTTCCCGGGCTGGACAACCTTCTGTGTGGAGTTTGCATGTTCTCCCCGTGTCAGCGTGGGTTCTCTCCGGGTTCTCCGGCTTCCTCCCACAGTCCAAAGACATGCAGCTTAGGTGCATTGAAGACTCTAAATTGCCCGTAGGTGTGGATGTGAGTGTGAATGGTTGTCTGTCTCTATATGTCAGCCCTGCGACAGACTGGCGACCTGTCCAGGGTGAACCCTGCCTTCACCTATTGACAGCCGAGATCGGCTCCAGCACCCCTGCGACCCTTAACTGGATAAGCAGGTTCCGTAAAATGGATGGAATGGATGGATGGAATATCAATAAATATGAAGTGTGTTGTATTGCAATTGACCATCTTTCTTTTTGTTGTGACTGAGGTAGATTAATCCGGAGCACTGCCACTAGATGGCAGCATTCTCCAAAGTGACAACAGCAGCTTCTCACTGAGAGAAGAGTCGGTTACCAAGGCGTTTGACAGCCTGTCACATCTAATGACATTTTATATCAGTTTAATTAGGCTGGTGCTTCAGATGAAAAGAGCCTGAATTGCATAATCGACTCACTGATCATTTTTCAGGTGAGATTGATTACAAATCCACGGCCTACATGTGCTGTGTCCAAGTACACAGACCGGTAATAGCAATAAGAACCCCTTGTTATAATGAAGTGTGCAAGGTATCAGTTTAACAAAAAGCCAATAATCACTGACCGTACTTAATGATAGTTATTAACAGGGATGAAAACATTCCTGTTTGATGTCTAATATGTATCCCCATGAAGTTTATGGATAACATTTGTTATTTTAACAGGGAAATAAAAAAGCTCTCTTTCTCTTTGGTGCCCCGAAAAACTATACTTCTTACACTATACAAAGATAAGAGAGCAGAGAAAAAGTAGACTGCTTTTTAAAAGCTAAAGAGACAAATATATAAAGATCATATCTGCTGACAAAGTGTTTAAAAAATGTCCCATTTTTGCTTTTGTTAAATGCACTCGACAAGATGTCTATCCTAATTCTGTTTAGTATTGTCACCGTACGATTTTATTTACTGACATTCAGTGTCACCCATTTACACCAGATCAAACGCAACAGATATTATTTTAAGAAAAAAATATAAAGTATCATTTAGGCGTTGGGCATCACTGATAGATGATCCGACATGAGTAGAGTCTGTATTTTACTGATGGTGTAATAAGATATAAACATGAGAGGTTCAAATTAAATGAACACAGAGAATGAAATGTTACTAACATGATCAGCACCATGTTTTGCCCAGACATTTACAAAATCTCTAAAACCACAAAAATTGAAAACAGGCCTGCGTTTGCATCATTGATTGAGTGTACTTTGTTTCCCCCTCTGTCCACTCAGACTTGCTCTGTCCATTGTGCAATCCCCTGTTTAATGAGTAAATCTGATGGAAACACAGCTATCTGCTATTCACTTAGGATAGGCTGCACAGCTCAACTGGCCTCTTTCTCCGCCCCCATCTTTAACACAGCTATGAGACCTCTAATTATGCAGGGATTCAAGTAGCTTTTCACAAAACACAGTGTTGTCCTTTAGAGCTGGAGAGCGCTCCGTGAGCTAAAAGGACAGAGTGGATGTTTGTAGGTTGAGCAAATTCAATTTGTCTGATTAGTTCTCTTTCTTTTTCATGCATTCCATGGTGTGTTTTATGTATTTCTTTGGCCATATTCACTGATTATGCAAATTTCCCTGTTGCAGGACTAATAAAGGATTATCTTATCTTATCTTATCTTATCTAATTAGTCTGTGTGAAAGGCATACATTTTAGTGTGTTTGCTTTAGGATTTTCTAAGCAACATATACATTAAAAGCACATTCCAGAGGCCAGTTGTTTGATTCTTCCTGGTGAAGTCTCAAAATGACATAGTTCCCTCAATCTTAAGGGAAAATCCATCTAATGAATTACAAATGTAAACACAATCTCTTCCCTTTCATCTAATCTGTCTTTTTATATGAATGTCTCATAACACGTATAAATATAATTTGCTGCATCCAAGCACCAGCATTATTGTAATATGTGACAGAAACAAGACATGTTGTGTCATCCTCATGCATCACATCACCTGCTTCCCCCGGTGGGTTTGCAGGCTTTTGTAAAGCCTTTATCACAGTGGTAAACATTCAATTTTGATGTCTGCCTGTAGCACTTCCTGACTAATTAACTTACATTTAAGTCAATGGGCTCTGGTACAGAAGTGCAGGTACATAATGCTTTCCTGTTGTGCAAGGGTGAAACAGAGGGAATTTGAAATAACAGATGAATGAGGTTGATCCTCAGCAGGTCACACAGTTCAACACGCCAAAGTCTCTCTTTAGTTTATAAAATATTGTTTTTTTTTGGTTGATATCTCTTATTTTGGGATATTTCTGTTATTATTTCGGGGGTTTACAATAGTGCCTATAATATGCGTAATTTGGTTAATATTTGTGCCAAGGCCAAGCTGTTTACAGTTCCTCGTGGGGTGTGTGCTCATCTCTGGACCGTTTATTCAATTTACTGACAGATAATTGTGACTGGTGCACTCCCCCAAAAAAACACTGAGACATTCTCCTCTTTAACCTAATTGGATGAGAAGTGTCCATACGCGCTGTTGAGCCCAAATCGCTTGCAGGGCCTTTTTTCTTTTTTTTTTTTTTTTTTTTTTTTCTTCTCTGGAGTCTATTCTCGTCACAACCCCTCGCGGTTTCATCTCAAATCCCATTTGCTATTGTACCTGCCCAATAGCAGGGACAGAGCGCGTTTTAAGTCGGATGGCATTTTTTTTTATTTCATCATTGCAATCCAGCTCAAGTTTGACGCAGTGATCTCTGAGCTCTCACTCTCTCCATCCTCTCTCTCTCTCTCTCTCTCTCTCTAAAGCTTGGTTTTAACCAAACAGACGCATATATATATTTATTTTTCTTAAAGATAAGTTTTGATGGTGATCCACATCGGACAGTGAACTGTGATGGCAGACTCTGATGCGCAAGAGACTCGCCAACCTGCAAAAGACTCCCCGTTCTCCATAAAGAACCTGCTGAACATCGAAGACAAACCCACAAAACCCAAAAGCTTCCTCGGCTCGTCCAAAGGATTGTTTGAGGGCAGCTTCTTCTCTCGGCTCGGGGATTTGTCTTTCCCTCGGTTTGAGTTGCCGGCGCAGAGGATTGGACTATCGGCGCAGTACTTGGAGAGGGCGTCCACCTGGTGGTACCCATACACTCTCGGGACTCATCTGAGGACTGGAGGTAAATAACAAGAATAACCTTTGAGTCTGCTAATGAAGGAAATGTGGTGTTTTGATCTAGAAAAAAAAAAAATCTGAATTTAGATGAATTGTATAGCAAATAATGTCATATCACGAAGGGATACCATAATATGGGAATTGAAAAATAGAGCTGTACGTGAATTATCAGGAATCATGTAATTAAATAGCAATATTTGAACATTACATTACATTACATTACAGTCATTTAGCAGACTTACAATAAGTGTATTCAACATAGGTATTCAATAGTCACCAGAAGTCATAAGTGCATCTCCTTTCTTAAACAAGCATCTAAAAGCATAAACCAGAGCAAAAGTACAGAAACAAACTAATACCAATACAATAAGTACAGAAACAAACTAATACCAATACAATAAGTGCAGAAACAAACTAATACCAATACAATAAGTGCAGAAACAAACTAATACCAATACAATAAGTACAGAAACAAACTAATACCAATACAATAAGTACAGAAACAAACTAATACCAATACAATAAGTACAGAAACAAACTAATACCAATACAATAAGTACAGAAACAAACTAATACCAATACAATAAGTACAGAAACAAACTAATACCAATACAATAAGTACAGAAACAAACTAATACCAATACAATAAGTGCAGAAACAAACTAATACGAATACAATAAGTGCAGAAACAAACTAATACGAAAAGGTCAAATGCATTTTCCACCAACAAACTGGGTGTCTATGAATCAAAAGGTTTTGCCTTTGAAGATCTCGTTTCATGACTTTGAATAGTAATAAGTATATGTTGTTTCTCAGCAGGCTCTGAGAAGGCCAACCTGAGGGACGCGTCCCCGGCTCCGGACAGACGCTCCCCGGATCAACAGAAGAGTGACCACGATGGCAAAGAGGAGAGCGCCGACGACGACATCGCGCTGGACGACAGCGACTCAGAAGAACCGAAGAAAGAGAGAGACCCGGAGGACGAGTGGAGGAGGAAAACGGACGAGCTGGACTCCGACAGGAAGCCCTGCAGGAAGAAGAAGACCCGCACGGTGTTCTCCAGGAGCCAGGTCTTCCAGCTGGAGTCCACCTTCGACATGAAGCGCTACCTGAGCAGCTCGGAGAGGGCCGGCCTGGCCGCGTCGCTGCACCTGACGGAGACTCAGGTGAAGATATGGTTTCAAAATCGGAGGAATAAGTGGAAAAGGCAGCTGGCCGCGGAGCTGGAGGCGGCCAACCTGAGCCACGCGGCGGCGCAGAGGATCGTGCGGGTCCCCATCCTGTACCACGAGAGCGGGGGCCCCAGAGCCGGCCGGGGGCCCCGCAGGACACTCACCGGGCAGCCAGTCGCTCCTGGCCTTCCCCCACCACATGTACTATTCCCACCCGGGCCCCCTGCTGAGGCCCGTGTAACAGACTGTGGCCTCTGTACATAGTGTTTTTAAATGAGAGGGACCTGCCTTTGGAAAAACAAAAAAATTCTGTATATTTTGTAGATTAAATGGACACAATGTTAGGTCATGTTATTATTATTATTATTATTATTATTATTATACTATTATTATTATTATTATTATTATTAATACTATTATTATTATTATTATTATTATTATTATTATTATTAAAGCCTATGTTATCATCCTTTATCCTGGAGCGTCCTTGAGCAAGTCTATATTGCGGTTACAATTTGTGTTACAGGAATTATTATTTTATTATTATGAATACTATTATTATTATTATTGTTATTATTGTTATTGTTATTGGTGAAATTGTTACTGCTCAATGCTCAAAAGTGGGTGACCATAATTTTATGTATTCTATTAAAAAGAAAACGTTTTGAACAGGGTTGACTGTCATTATGTATTTTACAAAGATTTGTGTCAGTGCTGTAGGAAAAGATGTTGAATTTATTATTTTTGGTATTTTCCAATATTGTGCAATAATGTTGGCTTCACATTAGGCTGCCAGCCTTTGTCAGCTATTAAAAAATAAAAATCCTGTTTCTCTTTGTTATAGTGCAGACAATCATGTGATCCTCAAGAAAATCCCCGAAAACCTGCAGGTGATAACAATAACAACGGCATTTGTTTTTATGATGTTTTGCCGGTAATTCGAAAGCCATGCAAAGAGCCAAAAATAGCCTCTGTTTTTGTGTGTTCTTTCCTCTGATATTGTTATTGAAATTTCTGTCTATTGTATGGTTTTACACCCAGTAAAAAAAAAATCTGTTCCCCAAAGAAATGTTTTTATATCCTTAATATAATTGTGATGTAAATGAAAAATGAATCATTTAATTAATTCGTGTGCTAAAGAGTTTGGTTTTCAAACATTTGTGAAGATGGAGTGATCTTTTTTTCCCCCGATTTTTAAAAACGAGGCATAAAGGCACATTGAGTGTCTGCAGAGATGATCGGGGACTTATCAATAAAATACTAACATTTTAACAGATAGCCGAATAAATTAAGGCTATCATTTTTAATCTGATGATTGGAAAAATGTTGCGCAATGCCTTATTGTGAAAAGTATATGAGCAACCATTATTTGGGAAGTTTTTAGGCCGATAAACTATTTTCTTACTTACAGTTTGATCTCTTAATCTAGGGGTAAACATTTTTATGCACAATTTTCTTAAACAATAATTGTGCAGATAAGCAATAAGCGGTCTCAGACAAGATGTTCACAATTAAGAAGCAAAGGCGATGAAATAGTCCAGGAGTCAGTCCTAAGAATTTCACAAATGTTTATGATATTGATTTTATGTTTAGAAGACTTAAGTTATTCATTCTTTTGTTTGTTTAAGTGTGAGAATAAAACTGGCATTTAATAGACTGTTATTTACTGGATCTATTTGGGCAAAGTTCTCCTCAAAAAACCAAACAAGAATATAGGGAAGTCTACAAATAAAGTTTAGCATACAATAGCCTATAAACCATAGGTCTATGAGTACGCTTTCTATATAACTGTGTGATCTGATTAATAATTTGTTTATATTCCTATTATAAGATTTTCATAGTTTGTAATATGTAGGCTATAACAGACACTTTGTACGCTGGCTTGTAATTGTATAATGGTGCAGCATACTTTTATGATTTTTGCATTGTGTCTATCTGAAATGAAAGACACAATTAGGCCTACTACTGCTCAGAAAATGCAATATCCGCAAGCGAGAGCGAGAGAACGCGAGAGCGAGAACAGAGAGCGAGAACAGAGAGCGGTCCTGTGTCATGTGATCTGTGCTGCGACAACGGACATATCCGCATTGAGGTTAAATCAACCAATCACAGCGTAGGCGGGAATTCGAACGTTCGACTCGACCAATCAGCATCCACCGAGGCTACGGCAAGCGCCCGTCCAGGAGTTAGCTTCATGCAGCCACATTGCTTTGTAGCATTTCCGCGTTACATATCTTATTGTATAAATCAAGGCTTTATAATTAGGCTCGTTGAGTAGAAGAATCAGCCGCGGGTGAGGGACACCAAACTGAGACGGTGAGTGAAGTGAAACGGCGAACATCAGGTGCTTTTAGCCACGTTTTCTTTGCATTTATAAGCTAGCGTTAGCTAACACCATGGCAGCAGAATGGGGCTTCCGGCTCTGTGTATTTGCTGGATGCAACTGAAACAAGAACACATGCGGTCGAAAACACCCCAGAGTAAAGCTGCAGCTCAAACCAGCTCTTAGCAACATAAATATATGCTATTGAGTGTGTTATGTTATGTTAGCAAGCTAAGAAACTGGATTGGGCTAGTTAGCTAAATCCACATCCAGTGCCATTGAGCTAGGCTAACAACAAGCTGGGCAGCTAAATCCACTATTATGTAAATACATGTGTATTTCATCCACACAGAGAGGTGATTATTATTAAACTCTATGCATGTTTTTTTGAAGCACCTACTTGTGTTGTTGAATTTGAATGCAGATTATTTTTAGGGGTTTGTGTTGTCCACCCCTGTATATTGCTTTTTTTTGGTATTTATATTCAAATGAGTCATATATGCATCTATTAGGACTCATTAAAGTCACAATTGATCTAGATCACAGACTTTATGATATGTTTCCTCTTTGCAGATGACAGGCTCAAACGAGTACAAGCTGAACCAGGGACCAGAGGACAGCATCTCTGCTGTCAAGTTCAGCCCCAGCGCAACCCAGTTTCTGCTGGTTTCCTCCTGGGACTGCACGGTCCGCCTGTTTGATGTCGGAGCCAACACCATGCGGATGAAGTACCAGCACTCAGCTCCAGTTCTTGACTGTGCTTTTTATGTAGGTCACATTATTTTTGGATTTGTTTAGGTTCCTTATTGTTATGTCAAAGCCGAGATGTCTTGTACACACAGATAACCTTCCTCTTTAACTTGCAGGACCCAACACATTCTTGGAGTGGAGGCTTGGATGCACAGTTAAAAACACATGATTTGAACACGGACCAAGGTATGTCACAAACCTAAAAGGTTTCATGCACTTTCACCTAAACCTTTCACAGATCTTCATAAGTATGCCATGTATATTCTGTATGTGTTTGTTTATGCTGCTCTTCAATATTTATCCCTAAACAGATACGATAGTCGGAACACATGATGCCCCCATTCGTTGTGTGGAATACTGCCCAGAGGTTAATGTCATGGTAACGGGTAGCTGGGACAGATCGGTTCGGCTGTGGGACCCGAGGACGCCCTGCAATGCTGGCACCTTTACTCAGCCTGAAAAGGTAGAGACACAGTTTAGTAGTATAGAACTTATACAAGTAAAACAATGTATGCAAGATTGTATAAGTTTCTTTCTTGCAGGAACATCTAAACAACCTACATCCTACCAGTTTCTCTGTGCAATATTTTATTTTATTTTATTGAATTCGCAATGAGATGTCATTTTTTTCCCATGTATTTTTAAAAGAAACAAGATGTTTGGGAAGGACATAACATGTAAAAGGACAATTCAAACGTATTTTTCAGGAACATCTTTCACTGCTGCACAAAGCGGTAGCCTCTAAAGATGCCCTGTTTTTGAAATAATGCTATGATTAGATTGGATTTTGGCCTGATTGTGTAAGAAAATGAAGACCTCGTAATAGTGTTTGTTTACCGTCAAATGATCGTACATTATATTGACAAAGAAGGCGTTCATTTGTTGGTGTGAATTAAGACTTTGGACATTTCTAGTGTTGAGTCTCATCTTGTCTCTCTTGTCTTTGTGAAAGGTGTATACCCTCTCTGTGGCGGGAGATAGGCTGATTGTTGGCACAGCTGGAAGAAGAGTACTGGTGTGGGATTTGAGAAACATGGGCTACGTACAGCAAAGAAGAGAGTCCAGTCTCAAGTATCAGACCCGCTGCATTAGAGCCTTCCCCAACAAACAGGTACACTGTGAATTCAAATCTACTTTCATTCATTAAAAGTGTGCACAATTCCACTGAAAGACGACAACAACAACAACAACAACAACAGATACAACCTTCCAGATAATTTACTCCACAGAGAGTATTCTGTCACAGATTCCTGTGTTAATGAATAGAACCCTGGATTCTTTTTAACCTCATATTTTCTGTCTTGGCTCCAGGGCTACGTCTTGAGTTCAATTGAGGGACGTGTAGCCGTGGAGTACCTGGACCCAAGCCAGGAGGTTCAGAAGAAGAAGTATGCCTTCAAATGCCACAGGCTGAAGGAGGAAGGAATTGAGCACGTTTACCCCGTCAATGCCATCTCATTTCACAGTATTCATAACACCTTTGCTACAGGTACGACTGGCTAATTTGTTTCCTCTCACCTTTTAGTTTGTTCCTGGAATGTTTATGATATTTGTTCTTATAGCTCTCCCACATTTGCATTTGACCTTTTGCCTTGCACGGCCAAGGTCGCAAGGAGAAACACACAGTTATTATAGATGCATATCTCAGCAGTAACAAAGCGAAAATCTTTTGAAGTTTGACCTTGAGTCTCTCCTTCTTCCAGGTGGCTCGGACGGCTTTGTTAACATCTGGGACCCCTTCAACAAGAAGCGCCTGTGTCAGTTCCACAGGTACCCGACCAGCATCGCCTCACTGGCCTTCAACAACGACGGCACCATGCTTGCAATCGCCGCGTCCTACATGCACGAGAAGGGCGACATCAGCCACCCAGAGGATGCCATCTTCATCCGCCAAGTCACAGATGCTGAGACGAAACCCAAGTGAGTCTTCGTCACCACTTGTGTACTCGGTGTGACAGTTTGCTACTCACTGAGTCGTGTATGCAGCTGCATTTACAAGAAGCAGGTCCAGCTGCAGCATATGCTGATCTCAATCTCTGTCTGTCCACTTTTCAATATCTGACAGTTGACAGATAGACAGATGCGAACTTGAAAATCCTCCCCCCAGTTTGTGTGTCTGTGCTGGCGTGAACAGTGTAATGCAATTCACTACAATAGCCCTGTAATAAATACCTTTTGTGATACTAAATCAGTGTTTTACCATAAACTATAATGATAATTCCTTTAAAATTGTTTAAATGTTTGTATGACATATTGTACTCAAACTGTAACACATCAGTTTTTAAGAATGTTCAATTTGTTGTATGATTTATTATTTTTTGTTATATCTGTAAAAAAAAAAAAAAAAAAAAAAATGCCCCCACTAATGTCACACAAAAGTGACTTTGGATTAAAAATAATAAACTTATAAAAACATGTATTTTGATTTTTAGCAGGTCTTTGTGTGTGAGCCTTGGACAGAAACAACACTTTGCAACAGAATTCAATGAATGGTGTCTCATCGTACATTGGTTCAGTCATTGATTGCTCCTGAGTTGATTGAATCCATTTTTTTCCTGTTTTTGGTTTACAGGTCAACATAAGTCCACCTTGGACTGGTTCCCACTGCGTAGGAAGCCTTTTATCACATTTGGGTTATGTGCTGGCGTCCTGTGTACCATTACCAAATTTTTTGCCGTCATTTCTTTCCATTCCAAAAGCAGTTTTTCTTTCTTGTAAGTGATGGTTGTGAAATCCTTTTTCTTCTTGTTTGTGTCTCTTGTTAAATATTTCATCGTTTCATGTATGTTCTGATAACCAGCTATTGTTTTTCTTGACTAAAAACATTTTTACACACCTCTTTTTGCTTTGTCATTTTGGATTCATCAAATGTTTAGTTTACTCTAATGGTGGCGTTAAATTTAAAATCATACTGAAGCTGTCCTTGGATCAGTCTTGTAACACCCATTTGAGTTTGACACTTTGATAGTTTAATAAAAACTTTTTTATCTTGAAGTTTCTCCAACAGCATGAAGTTTTGTCACATGTACTACCTGTGAGAGAAAACCTGAGAAATGTTAGGAATGTGTCGGGACAGAGGAGGCTGTTCTCTTGATGTTGTGTTGAGGGAAAGCGTTGATCCACTCGTCTTGCCGAGGGCTCCACTTGCCCCCTGACAGTGACCTGTGTTGATAGACATCGGAGGTCTGCGGCCTAAACCAGATCCTGCTTTATTATTAGGGAAAATTGGGAGAAAACGACTAAACTGGATGACCCGGTTGCATCTGTCAGACTGAGGGCTTTACTCTGCAATGGGATTGTTTTTTATTCATTTATTGAGAAAGGTATACAGAGAGTCATGCATAAAACATTCTACAAATTGTATTATGATAGAAGATAAAGGGTGAAGCAGCGATTTTCCAATGAACTTATACCTTTCCAAAGAACGTAACTATTTTTTTAAAATTTTTTTTATCATTATCGCTGAATTTATCTGCTGCTGTTTTGTGAGTTGTTACACTGGTGACAGAGTCGGATGCGACACAGACCTTTTTTTTTTTTTTTTTTTTTGTAATGCAGTATTCAACATTATATGAATGAGAAACGGTAAACGCAGAGAGCAGTGCCCAGCAAAAGTCTAAGTGGTGTCTTTTTCCCCTCAGTTCAGATTTTCAATTGCAACTAATGCAATTTCTGAAGCCCTTCAGCCAAAGCAGCAGAGAAGATATAGATGTCAATTATTCTATTTAAGAGCTCCAATTTTTTTCTAATGGCTCTATCTGCTTCTGTGGTATCCTGGAAATGATTAGTTCAGATTGGTTAAATGATGTAACTAATTCCCATGATTGTCGATAATGAGTCCATCTTTGACGTTAGATTATGACTGCAGCTTAATATGAAATGGCATTCATTTTAGATCATAATTACAGCCTGTGAGGCAGGCGGAGAATGACCCTGGGGTTTGTTGTTAGGGCTACAGCGAATTACCTTGTTTCCTGTAAGCTTGGGCTTCCGCTAAATTGGAAAATTGAGTTCTTTGAGTGTGCATTAAAACTGTTAAGGTTTTTCTTGTCTGTATTGTTTAGCTTTTCTTAATGGAAAAAGGTAATTTAGCAGCCATTTGGTCAGGTGCATTGAAGCGCTTTGTATAATTCTTTTCAACTCTTAACAGTTTGCAAAGAGTAACAAGGAATTCAATTTTGATCAGTATCTTAAAGGATTTATTAAGGCCTGTAACTTAACAAATTGCAGTAGATACATCTTACATTATCAGCATCTTCTTCCAAGCCTGTCTCCACAGATCTCTCCTCAGCAAAGCCCCAGTTAACCACATCTGTGGTTGTGTTGCCGGGCTCTAGTTTCAAACCGCTGAATTGTTGCAGACAGTTTGGCTCAACATGAAACCGTTACATGACAATTAAAATGGGTGATTGTGCTCCAACAGCCTGTCATGTGCATTTAACCCAACCACAAAAGGCTCTTATGTTCACTCAAGAGGGCACAGATGACCTTCAACCAGACACCTTATCTCTCCGTCAGGACCGGTTTCTAATATTGTATCAAGCTACTGATACCATTCTCCATGTGGGAAATCACATGATGCATCAGAGAAATGTTGACAGCATTCTTTATTATGGTTTGTCTTCTGTTTTACGAAAAATGCACACAATGCATTAATGCAGATTCTTCCTCTTTAGTAATAAAGATCAAGCTATTTAGTATTTATTTACAAGCATACAGTAGCATGAATTTTTCTATTGTAAGGCTTTCTAAACACCTTGGGAGCAGAGACGAGTGGCTTCTGAGGCTCCAGCCCTGAATCTTTTAGATTTGAGAATACCTTAGACTTTGTGTCATTTGTCTTCAGTCTCTCTGACTGGACCAGCAAATCAATGAAGCAAAAGCTCTCTGGGGTAACAGTGTCATCTATGTTCGCCCTGAATTTGTCAAGGAGGTTCTTCTCTGCTACTACTACTACTACTACGGTGCTATTCCTTTATAGAAATCTAATATAATTTAGTAAATGTACTTCTGTTGGCCATTCAATTCAGAGTACTGGAAATCTCATTTACTTGGCATTGTTTCTTAATTGGCAATTAGAGCAACCCAGATTATTATGGCTTGGATTGAAATGTAGCAGATTTAATAACATCAGTAATGCTGCATACACCAAATTCTATATTATGTAATTTAAATAGTAACATCAGGAATATTTGATTATTTTTATGTCATCAAAGTTTGTTGTGTTATGGTTTGAGATTGATGAAGACAGTTAGATAGGATGTAGGCTCTTCAGGATGAGTTTTTTCCTTGGAAACTTTCACGTTTTCCCCAAAATGATGTACAGATTTATAGGCATTCTATCATCTCATGGCTGGGAAAATATCTTGCTTTGTCTTTCCATCTAGCTCTTAAATTCAACAGGAAATGTCCCCTTCAGTGGACAGTTCAGTTCAGTATCTATTACTTATTTATTTTATACGCTTCCTTGCTGAGAGTTGGATAAGATTAATACCACTATATGTCTGTCTGTTAAATATGAAGC